>NC_139948.1:32454943-33034943 GCF_963454915.1 Gymnoscopelus microlampas | reverse complement strand
TTTCCCCCAGTCACTGCCGTTACGATGTGTGTGGCAGAAACCAGATCCCTTGCCATTCCTATGGCCGAAGGCTTGGGACCGCAAACACTGTACATACTGTATATGTAATATTATCACACTATGTACCGGGTCAGTGACCTTGTGGCTATAGAGTGTCCGCCCTGAGACTGGGAGGTCGGGGTTCGACCCAATTCCCCCTGCTTGGCACTCAGCATCAAGGGTTGGATTGGGGTAAGTCCCTGCAACATACTAGCGTCATGTCCAGGGGGTGTACTTGTACATCAAGCTGCCTCACGCTCCTGCCCTATGGGCCTCAGGGCTCGGCAAGGCTTTCATGTATCGCGGTATGTGTGTTGTTCTGCAATGATGCTGTACAGTATAGCATGCTATTTGTGGGCTTTGCATATTTAACACCTTTCTATCTTTAACACCTGATTTACTGTTTGGTTGTTTAACCAGCACTGACTGACATGTCTTCTGTTAGGAAACAAATAACAGTAATACTAGTTGTGTTGTTGGGTAACAATTTCTATGAAGCCCTTGTCTATAATGCATTATAAGTTCATCTAGTAAATTCACATAACTCGGAAAGCGTCTGACCGAGTGCTGTCAAACTCGGCCTGTGAATATGACCCTGAAGTGTGTGCGGAGCCAATGGCAATTCGGACGGACCAACGGTTACCGAGAACCGAAAAAACAAGAATATCTGTATCTGTCAGCCAGAAGGTCTGAGGAGAACACAAAAATACTCTGTGTGTTTGGGAGATTGTATGCATTGGCTTCCCTGATTGGCCAACCAAAACCGCCGACTTCACGGATTGGCGGAGCATCACTTCACGTTTGTGGCGCTAAGCCAGCATAAATCCCTGATTGGCTAACCCGATCCGGCGGCTTTTAAAGTGATTGGCTGAGCTTTGCATAACCTTTGAGCCACAAACACTGCTGTAGCCAATATAAATTGAAACGTATCACACTATAATGCATTGCTGTCATTATAATGTATTATAAAATTATAATGTATCGTATTACAATATGAGAATAATAATACACTATGATTCTGGTGAAAAGAACAAAATGGCATCACTTCCTATGAAGCCCATGTCTATAATGCGTTATAAACATACTGTATTATAATACTTCACCTTATAAGTCATTATAAAATTCTTTATAGTTTGTTATGATTCATTGTTATCATTATGAGTAATATTATGAGTACTTATAACTATAATTATTTACATTTAATATAGTGTTATAAGCAGATTATAATGAATTATAGACATGGTCTTCATAAAGTGTTACCTTGTTGGAATGACATTGGTTTGTTCTTGATATACATTAATGAATACTATCCAAAACAGACTTCTCCTCATACAAGGTTTCCACCCGACAGATATGTCTTTCCTATACCAATAGGATTTACTCGCTGAGGCACATATCAGGTCACTGTTGAGGTTTCCATCTGGGATGTCTCCTCATACAGTACCACCTCCCAGCTCTGTGCGAACCACACTCTGCTTACTCCAACACATGTAGCCACACATCTCAGAGAATGACAGCCAAAATATGGAGTTTGCCAATTCGTCTGACTTCATACTAAATGAAAACTGCTGTGGTAGTCTGATTATAAATACAGCAGCAGCAATGGAATGGAACGGTACAGTGTCCTATTTCATTGAGTGAGTCTAAATTTAGCCACATACTCAGCACTAATTGATTGATTGTGTGTGTGTGTGTGTGTGTGTGTGTGTGTGTGTGTGTGTGTGTGTGTGTGTGTGTGTGTGTGTGTGTGTGTGTGTGTGTGTGTGTGTGTGTGTGTGTGTGTGTGTGTGTGTGTGTGTGTGTGTATGCTGTTATGTCTTCTAATATGAATTATACCATGCTTTGTCCACTGACTGCATGTGTATTGACAGGGAAATTGTATAATGAATTAATAAATGGGGAACTTAAAATCTTACTACAGCTACAGTGTGTTATACCCATAACAAGGAACATATTTATAAAGAGACACAATAAAGACCTTCGGTTTTTGGTAATGAATAGTTACATTTAAGAATAATCTTTAAACTAATATATTTTATAAAATAGTTATGTAGGCCTGATAATCTTGTAACAAAACAAGTTGCTTTTGAACCAAACATTTCCCCACACTAATTTGCAGATATATGATACTTAATGAGTTACCATACAGTGTAATTTGCCCCTTGAATCTCAGTGGCTGTTTCTGCTAGCTGGTATTTCTCATTCCTGCTGAAGGGGTGCTGTGTTCCTGGCACTGTCCTGTGAGATATAGGCTGTTAGTGAGACCCAGGACACACTGTGTTCTCAGTATCTCCAGGACTAGATCCTGTATGCACATGAATAATAAGAATTGTTCAACTGAAGATTAAGGAAATGGTGCATTTCCTTAATTCCAAGGACACCTTGGAAGCATAATCAAATGTTTGACAGACCTTTCTTCTGCCTAATTCATATTCCACCGTATAACGGTATGAAATGCCGAAAATACACAATTTACAAGCAATTTACAAGCTCACATCAATTAGGCTTTATTTTGAGCGTGTCAAAAAGACATGACTTCGAGTCTACCAATGACACAATACAATTTCCCAAAATGTCATAAAAGTTGATTTGGTTGTGTTCAGTTATCTGTCAAATCTGAGGTGGATGAAATCAGTGATAACGAAAAAGTGCTCCTCGGAGCACAGGTCAGGTCTCCGCCAGGTCTGGTAGGTTGTTTTGGGCCAGCAATGTTTGGAATGTTGGTCATTATAGAGGTTTGTTGATGAAGTTTTTGCACGATTTGCGTGATGTTTGGACAAAATCTGTAGGAGTAATGTTTAAAAAAAAAGTTTTGCTAAGATTGGCCTACTGGTAGCGCTGTAACAGGCCAATGTGAAAAGGGAAGGGTGCCATTTCTTCCTCAACTTAGTGGGGAATGTGCGTGCAAGGTTTCACGGCAATCAAACGCTACGTTCATGATTGATGAGTTATTTTGTTGAAAATCAGGATGGTATATGAAAAATCGGACCAAAAGCATGTCACTTGAACCAATTGTCAAAAAGTAACGGGGACGCCCCCCATGTCATTCGAACCAATCAAAAAGCCACGGCCACGCCCCTTCATCCACGAGTAAATCTAGACCAGCTTGCTGTACAAGCTGGTAAAACCTCTTACTTCTTCCACCACTGCATCTATGCCATCAATAATCACCCAGCCCCATTGTTCAGAATCGCTCAAACAATAGTGCAAGTGCGAACAAAGCCAAGCAATATGGCTTCCTTCCCACATCGCCAAGCATATGGGCAAGAATGACAGCTCATGAATCACTGTATTAGCTCTACGTAATCTGATCTTTATAGTCTTATAAGCTATTGGCTGATGCTATATTAAGGGCAGCAGGCTGTTAATCATGTTCTAACTAGATGAAGATTGCTTCCGTGCTGATTGCTATACGTGTAGTAAGAATGTGGTAATTACAATACTATTTTTTTTACTTTAATAACTAGTCCATACCCAGGGATGTGAGCACTGAAAGTATTTGCAGACTTATGGTTATAAGGGTTATGCGCTGTGTACACAGTATCAGGTATCATGCTGTTTTACTTGGAAACGCTGATTCCAATCACCTCTTCAGCTGTGTTTCTTGTTCACCCTCATAGCTTATTTGGATAATATAAGTACATTTTTCTATGTTATAAATATATAATATTCATTTCTCAATAGGCTACACATTGATTCTGAATATTTACAGTTTCAAAACTCATTTAATAGCTGTGTGTTCATATGACTGATCTCTGCCTAGCTCCGACAGCTAATCGCACACGCACGGCTACCTTGGAATCTCTGGTGTTTACACCAAAAACGCTAATAAACAGCTTAAATGTTGGAAAACAGGCTTCCTCACGGTCTGCATATGCTAATGGTCAATGCCTGTGTGCAAGTTCAGATCAATTGCTCAACCCACTGAGGAGAACCATGCGGAACAGAGAGTGTGACTGTGTGACTGACGGGCAGAGGTTTCCTTATTCATATGTAGGATAAAAACTGTCCAGTGTTGTAACAGTGCAGTCTAAGAAAGAATAAAGAGCTCCTAATTAAAACGTTAAATGCAAGAAACCAGATGGAAAGACTGCACTGATAGTTGTTGATGTTGTTGCAGAGTTATTATACAGTAGTTTTGAATTATTCATCACTTAGTTATGTCTTAGTTTTAGTTAACTATAATAACCCTGTGTTGTTCTAAACTTTACAGCAACGGTACTTAATCTGTTACTATAATGTACCATTACTGATAGTTTCAAAGAGAGGCACGCACAGCTTTGTTAGATAATTTGCCCTAGTCGCCAGTTCATACAGACACAACTGGAAAAGTAAATGGTCAAATCCTGATATTCCACTTGGTTTCAGTCATAGTTGTGGCTTGTGGGAGGGAGGGCTGAAGCATGGAAAAGGGCTTTCCCAGTCTGACTTGAATGAATGAAGTCACAAATGACTCTGACAGAAAAGAAAAGGAACTCCCTTCCTGTGGCGCATACGCAGGCTGCGTAGTGACATCACCATGGGGGTTAATGGAAACAAAAATGTCTCTCTCTTTGAATGCATCTGCCTGTAAGGAGACACATTAATCCTGCAGAGCTTGACTGTTGGGGACAAGAGAGCATTGTGTGTTCCACAAAACAGAATAGTTACTGTGCTCCTCTCCTTCATTAGATTTTCTGTCGTAATAACAGCTGCCTGGTTTAGTAATCTCCAATGTGTAGTAGACAGAGTATAAGGGCTGACTGTGATGTGGCTGATATTACGCTGCCATAAACTCATTCCCAACTGATAAATGCATCTTTATTTGACTTTTATAAGGACCAAAGTGTGGTGCTTCATTGGCTATTAACAAAAGTGGTGCTAAATAGCACTAAAAGCTCATTTCTTTTGCTCATAATCATAGGTGAACTTCTTTTGGCGCTATATAGCACCTATTTTATATAGTATCTTTGTCAAATGGTCCTAGAACCATTAGAGGTGCCTATTCTAAGCTGTACCAGTAGAGATCCTCTAAAAAAGCATACAGGCTATAACAGGTACTTTGTACAACAGCATTGTTATATAGAACCTCAACCACCACAAAGAACCTTTTAAGAACTGTGGAAGAACCAATACTTTTTATGTGTTATAAACCCAAACCTCCACCTTTCCTGTCAGTGTGTAAGAGCCACCCCTCTAGCCCCTGCTAGAAGGTCACATGGGTGATATCACTCCTAGTTAAATGAAGTGGACAGAACCAGACAGCTGCCTCTGTGATTCACCACACCTACCTTTCATCACACTGCCTTTAAAGGAATGGTGTCTATCTAACGGTGTGTGTGTGTGTGTGTGTGTGTGTGTGTGTGTGTGTGTGTGTGTGTGTGTGTGTGTGTGTGTGTGTGTGTGTGTGTGTGTGTGTGTGTGTGTGTGTGTGTGTGTGTGTGTGTGTGTGTGTGTGTGTGTGAGCCAGAGTGTATGAATGTGTGTGTGATGGTGTGTGTTTATTTGTGGGTGTGGATGCATATGTGGTTGTGTGAATGAGCAAGTGAGTAAGTACGGGTGCGTGCATGCATGGTTGAACACATGTCGGGTGTTAAATGCCTTGGTTCCGGATGGTCGTAGATGTTATACGACTTGAATAACAAATAGGATGCCAACCTGCTAGCCCTTTTCTATTGGTACCACTGCCATGATGAAGCTTTCTGGGTAATGAGTTACATGGGTACAGAACCGATGCAGCAAAACTAATTCATGAGTCACTGAAATATGCAACAACCAAGTGTTTTGTACACCTCAGTTTGTTTGTTTTTTACTAAACTTGACCAAAATGGATCTGCAAATATACTGTGACAAAAATACCCCCAAAGGAGTGGGGACCTTATTATTATTATTATTTACAGGTCTATGGCATTCGTTATGTTATTGCATCACAATCATTAAATTACATACTTTTCAATAAGCACAGGCTTACAAATAAATGAAACAAACCAACAAACAAACAAGAACAATTTCATTATTTCATTGATATTGTTAATGGCGAACCCTGACAACATTGGACAGTAATGTTATGATAGCATTGGATCAGTAAATAGCATCTCAATCCTGATGAGAGAGAGATAGATAGATGGAGACAGCGGGACAGAGAAAGAAATATGCCAGTGGGTTTAGTCAAAGTGACTGTGGTCTCTTTATAGCACTTGTCAGGGCCACTGTTGGCTCTGTTGTTCATGGCAACAGCCCGTAGTTAAGTGATCCTTGTGTCCTCGCATGAGTCCTGCAGAGAATGCTCTGCCTCTGAGAGGAATTAAGCCAGATTTATACTTCGTCATATGACAGTGTTGCTTGCTGAAATTAAAAGATTTTCAGATAAGGATGATATATACAATGTAATGTATACAAGAAGTATACAGTAACCAGAAAAGGTGCTCCTCGGAGCACAGGTCTCCGGCAGGTCAAGTAGGTTATTGTGTGGGCCAGCAATGTTCGGAATTCGTCATCAGGATGGAATATGAAAAATCTGACGGATCCGTCTTGATCACTTGACTATAGAGATAATGTGATTTTTTTTTAGGAGTAATATAAACAAATCGTTTTGCAAGAATCTGCCTCCCGGTGGTGCTATAATCTTAAAAGGGTGGCATTTGTTCCTCCACGTAGTGTGAATGTGTGTGCAAAGTTTCATCGCAATCGGACACTGCGTTCATGATTTGCGGAATTTTGTTCAAAACGGGCCACTCCTGCAAACTTTAGATGTCAATCTTAGCCAATGGAATATGAAAAATCAAACAGATCCGTCTTGATCACATGACTATAGAGATCATGTGTATTGTGTACCGATTTGAGTGAAATTTAGATAAAATCTGGAAGAGTAATATCAAAACATGTGTTTTACATAAGTCGGCCTCCTGGTAGCGCTATAAAAGGCAGATGTGAAAAATACAGGGTTAAGGTTTTCGGTGCAGTTATAAGTAAAAACATAAATCGGCCTAGAAAATGTTCAAGTGGCATTTCTTTCTCGGCCTAGTGGGAATGTGTGTGCAAGATTTAATGGAAATCACACTCTGTGTTCATGATTTCAGGCATTTTGTTCAAAACGGAGCACTCCTGCAAACTTTGGAAGCCAATCATAGCCAATCAGGATGGAATATGAAAAATCTGAAAGACCCGTTTTGTTTTATGACTATTGAGATACTGTGTACCAATTTGCGTGATGTTTGAACAAAATCTGTAGGAGTTTTGTCAAAACAATCCTGGTGGCGCTATAACAGGCCCATGTGAAGAAAGTGCACCAACGGTTCACAGACGGACACTCACACACACACACACACGCACACGAACGGACGGACAGGGTGCCAAAACATAGTCTCCGCCATGCCTTCGGCCTGGTGGAGACAATAAGACTTCAGACGCAAAAAGCATGCTGTGGTTTTATGTATTGAGGGTGTCCCAATGCACAGGGCATGCTGGAGATGATAACTTCATCTCGCAGTCTTGTCATGCTTTTGTGTTGTCCATTTTGCTCTCTCTCTCTTGAGCCTGATTTATGTTTTGTCGCTCACAGCAAATAGCTTTAAACTGAAAAACGTGATGCTCGGCATGTTTTTGAAGGTATTAATTTGTGTTCTTTATCAGACTCACAGCACCTCCTGGGTAGGGGCTCTTTCTGAGAGACAAGCTCATGAGCATAGAGATAGTGTTGGCTTGTCTAGGCCATGTAAACACTCGCACATGCCTACACACACACACACACACACACACACACACGCACACGCACACGCACACGCACACGCACACGCACACGCACACGCACACGCACACGCACACGCACACACACACACACACACAGACGTCTTTGCCAACATTTCCATGAGGTATGTTTCACCAGGCCACTCTCCAAGGAAAGAAAGACACATTACCAGCAGAACTCTCTCTCATTGAGAGGGACACAGTCACACATACCACTATTACTCTGGCACCGGGCAGAATACACTCGATTACACAGAGGCGGCGCGCACACTTTTCCATCGGTGGTGAGTGGGAGGAGATGTGGAAGGTAACATAGGGACCCTAATGGACAAATTTAAGCGACAGAACAGAGTGACAGTATGAGAAAGTCGGCAGACTTTCTCATACTGTCACTCTGTTCTGTCGCTTAAATTTGTTCTCATGTCAAGCCGTAGAAATAATAAACAGTTCCTGTTCTCTGTGATTGTAATTAGACAATGGTATGCTTGAAATTTGGCTGGCTGATATCTGCAGTATCATCCTCTAGGCCAGATAACACGCTAGAGTCCAGTTTTTTAAAGTATAAACCTAATAGTTGTACATGTAAGGATCCGTGCTCTATGTATAGAACACTGATCCAAACATGTACTCTAATTTCTAATTTCTTCTGCTTTATTAATGTTTACATCCAAACAATTGAGATGATAACAGAAACACATTGCCCAATTCCCTTCCATTGACCACTTAAGCCCTATTTCCAAAATAGTGAAAATAGCTAGCTTTTAGATCTGTTATTTAGGACATTTTTGAAAATCTTTGAACATTTGTCGAAGTTTGGGAACTTTTTGGCCTTTAACAATGGCGTGTTTGAGGTATTTTTTACTTTACTGGAGTATTTCCAGTTTTCAGTACTTTTTCTTCTACTCCACTACACCACCGGCAAATATTGTACTTTTATTGCACTGCTATTATTTGAAAACTTTAGTTACTAGTTACTTTGTAGAATTTGATTATTATTACAAAACATACATTAACCACTTCAACCCTATATACATTTTGGCTATTTAAAAATAGCAGAACTGCAAGCTCACGATACGACGCATCGTGAGCTTGTAGATCTGCTATTTTTAAAGGATTTTTATACTTTTGAAAACTTGTGAAATGGGACCTTCTGCATAATGAGTAATTTCTACTTTTGGTACATTTTGATACCAATACTTTTGTACTTTTACTCTAGATGTCTTTAACTAGATGTCTTAGTAAGTAGACTGTGTGACCGGCACAGTGATTTAGTGCATAGAGCCATACTGTTATTTCCTGTTTCGTATGACTTCATCTGTTCCCAGCATGCCCTGCACTGCCATGTTTCCACTGGCTGTAGCAGCTTCCTGTTCAGGCCTCATAACTGCTAATAGAGGTCCAACATAACTGTGTGTGTGTGTGTGTGTGTGTGTGTGTGTGTGTGTGTGTGTGTGTGTGTGTGTGTGTGTGTGTGTGTGTGTGTGTGTGTGTGTGTGTGTGTGTGTGTGTGTGTGTGTGTGTGTGTGTGTGTGTGTGTGTGTGTGTGTGTGTGTGTGTGTGTGTGGCATGCGTGCGTGCATACTATATTTATATAGTATATTTGTTTACTGTAACTGTAGTATAATGTAGTATAACTGCAGTATATTTGAATACAAAACTAGCATTTCAGTTTGTTATTTCCCAGAACCAATTGCACAAATTAAACCCTGGGACATACATTTCTGTATTGACGTCCATCCATGCAGAAACATCCCTAGCATCAGCATTTCAGATTTGCTGTGGCTTGACCTCAGAATGTGTAACATACAGATCCACCGAGCAGGAGAGTGACACTGCGTATCGTCCTACTATAATCAATGTAACACTGAGCAGGTGATAGCCATCAATGCAAACTTCACAACACTCTAAGGACATGTATTTGCAGGAGGTGGTTGCCTCGGCGACAGGACCCTGTGTTTATCTGTTGCTTTGCAGAGAGGAGGGGGGGGCTGAGTGCTGTAGTGGCCAGTAGCCAGAGAATGATAGATGGAATCCAGAGAGGGGGACAGGCAAGCCCAAAATAAACCCTTACAGGGCAGGTTGGCCTGGGAGCCCCACACCCATACACCAGCACCAGATAAGGCAACAATGTCACTTTTATGATAGACTCATATGGCAATATTTGAACAGATGGAGAGATACGGAGATACAGCTATAAGCTGTACTCGTGTGTGTTACTACTGTACTTGTAACAGTGTAAACGCTGCCTCTAATTTCAGTGTCATTATCAGCCTTGACATCCCTACTGTACATACAGTACTTGTACAAACACAAAAGCTGTCAAATAGGCTCTTTATATGCCCTCTAAATCAGGCTAAAGGTTTATACTTTTTTTGCACGGCTGCAATAGTCACAAAAAAGAACAGCTTTTCTATAAAAATATACATGAGGCTTAATGGATCTATGTAGCGCCAACAAATGAAATAAAATGCAACAAATTAATGAAAGCTGCCATAGGAATCCATGCAGATTGCAATGAGGACAGAAGTGTTTCCTAGATGGATGTAATGGATGTTCTTAGTGCAATGAAACAAACAAATGTGTCTTGAAGTCTTGAGGTGAAAGTGAGATGAGGAGGAACGGAGAGGGACTATGCTTCAAATTAGATGGGATACATTGATATTCTCTTATATATTTATGACATAAATATCAATATATCTCTAAATACAGATTAATATGAATATGAACTAAATTGTCACTTTGATCTCGTGTGTCACAAGTGTCAGCATCAATTCCAAAGAAAAATGTCAATTCCCACACACACTATCACCTCTGCATTGATGACATTAACAACAAGGTAACAAGAGGCAAAAGAAGTCCAAATCATCATAGCATATCTTACAGCAGTGGTTCAGGAGGTACATCAGCCACTTGGTTCGATCCCCCTTGGTTAGTGTTGAAGTGCTCTTAAGCACTCAACCCCTAACCAGCCGTCGGTGTGTGAAAAGGTGAACGTAATGCACAGGCGCTATATAAATGCACCATTTACCTTACCTTAATAATTGTTGTTTAATGATAATGTTGATAATGATTTCGATAATTTCACGGTTAATGCCCCCACACAATAAAGTTTCATCTAATGGCAATGTAGATTGATAGATCTCTCGTGTCAGCCAGCCTGATTAATTCCATCTGTTGCAGGCCAGGGAAATGGAAGACAAAGGGGAGATTGGAAAAATGGATAACAACAATTTGCCGTCTTCTTCAACCTCTTTCCCACTGGCATGTAAAGCCCCCCCCCCACACACACACACACACACACACACACACACACACACACACACACACACACACACACACACACACACACACACACACACACACACACACACACACACACACACACACACACACACACACACACACACACACACACACACACACACACACACACACACACACACACACACACACTCACTCACTCACTGGTGCTGCTGAGATGAAAGAAAGTAACACACAGACATCAATCACACATCTCTGCTGAGCTGTAGCGCTTTCCATGCAAACCCTGCACAGCTGATCTCTCACTGGGCTCTTCTTGTCGCCAGGGGCCCTTGATATTGATTATTTCAACCAGCTTGTACAGTTTACACGGGTAAGCTCAGAGAATACTAAGCTTTAGCGGTTTTAAGCAGGACCATGCAAGAGCACGGAAGAGTGTCTACTCTTCCGTGCTCTTGGGTCACTGGCAACTGAGGGAACAAGTGAGCATGTACTGTACCAGGCAGGAACGTTCTATGCCTGATCCTTGAAAACCGGCCAACACAGGATTCAGGATCACTATTGTAATACTCAGGGTGAGGCACGTGGGGATCCTGGGTGGGCAAGGCACTGGCAGTAGGTGTGGAAGTATGCACCAATGTGATCTGTGTTGGAAGGGCATTGGAGCTGGCCGTTAGGCCACAGGCTCCCTCTACCGTTTCCTGAAGAAGCTGGCTGTGACACTTGAGGACAACTCTTTGGTGTGAAACCACTGTGCAGAGTTGGTCGGTAACCTCTGGGTGCACAACTAACATGTTCATTCTGTCAGGGGCAGGTAACGAATGGTTTGCCATGGCAGACCGCCTCCACAACTTGCTCCAAACTGGTGGCATCGTGATAAACAAAAATGAAAATAAAATGAAATAAAAATTCTTCCCACTGAGTTCGGTGAATCATGATGGTTCTGTCACGGTTTTAAGCAGGACTCCAATGCAGGACATAGTAGGTAGGAATTGTGGGGTAAAACAAGTTGAATTTAGCAACAGGCTGAAAACATGAACAGGAAACACATGGGTAGCATACGGGACCATCTAATAATGTACAATAGAATCAAACAGGCTTAAATACAGTATAATCAACAGACGATCAGTCACAGACGTAAGAAGGCCGGGCTTACGTACTACACACAGGATAACAGGACAATCAACACAGGTCTTACACATGACATATTTGACACATACGTACGCACATTAAAGCTTCTCTTATGTGTTGAATAATCTTTAGTGGGCCTCCAGTCTTTTAGGTTAATGCTGAGTGTGGTGTTATGATTGGAAAGGGAATTGTGACTCATTCCCTCTGTCCTGTGGAAATATGCATGCTGAACACAGTACTGTAGCTGTTCAATCAATGTAATATCAACTGTAACTGCATAGTCTGACAGTGAAGGGAGTGAAGGAGAATGGGGTGTTAAGGGAGGCATGCAGAGCAGCATATGAAAAGAGACTGAGATATGCTAAAGACAGTAAGTAGGAGCAGTGAGGTGCGGCAGGGTGGGGCAGTGATGATAAAGTCATCCATAAGACAGATCTCGCCGTGGGTCAAAGGCATGTTGTCAGGGGGCAGGGCAGTGCATTGGGAGGGATGACATTCATTCTTATAATAGATATTTCTTTGTTCCTCTGCGACTATCTGGTTCCACACAGACAGCATGCTTCTAAGATTGTGTGAATGTAGTTGTTGCACTGCTGAATGAATGGCAACTGTCAGAAGAACAGCAGTTAGTGGATGAGCAAGAACAGATGGTTTTATGTTTTCCTCATCTGATTATTGAACCTACAACTCAAATTATTATACAGAAAAAGATGAGTTCCTCTGTTTATCTTTGTAGAGTGAGGTTGTGGATATTTGGTTTTTTTACTTGTGTAAAAACGTGTGTTTTTTTTTTTTACGTGTGTGAAAGCAGCTCAGGATACTTCGCCTTTTTACCACTAGGGGGAGTATAAGACTGGAAAAATAAACTGAAAAGACTGCAATTGAGGCCTGTTTTCACAGGTGCACAGTGCACTGCACAGTGAAGTTGAGATTATCCTTGGCTCACAAGGTAGTGCCCTACACTTCTGTAGTGTGTTTAAAATGTGTTAATAAGCTGTGAATGTGTGTGTATTAATACCTCACAAGTGGAACTCAATGTCTGAAGTGAAGCTGACTTGTGTTGCGTTGCAATAGCCACAAAATGCTTTAGAAGTGCAAGCAGAAATATACATTTTTTTAATATTAAAACCACAATCCAGAATTGTTTATTGATATAATAAATTATAGGTAAATATGGACAAATGTTTTAATACAACACACAATGGCAAATACTTTTCCTTCTTGGAAAATAACTCATCCCGTTTAAAATGCAGCTCTTGGTGTATCATAATTACATTAAAGGTTTGCTTTTCACCACGTGTGGATAACGGTATTCAGAAACAGCTGAGATATGACAGGAAATGCATTTGTGTCTAGACATGCCATGCCCAAGGTTTTGGTATGACTTGCAGGCCAAGGTTTTGGTATGACTTTACCGTCAAATGTGTTTCCTTGAAGCAACAAAGATTTAAGATCTGTAGGGAGCTGTGCCAACCACACTGACCTCAGTTCTTTTGCTTTAAGATGGCAGATGACTTTGATGCCTCAAGCAGCATTTCAACACTTACACCACTAGATGGGGCGCAACAATAAAAACTAGCCTTCATATCTGATACTGTATCAGCCATATAATGGATCAGAATAATGGATCATGCATTCACATTTCCAATTTCACCTCCATCTTGAAGTCCATTACAAATTTAAATTTCCCAGTCTCAGATTTTTGATATGACATGACAAATGAAAACAATTACATAAATGAGTTATCATACAGCCTGAGTGAGTGGATCACTAAAGTAGTCTATACTATAATACTATAATATGGAAAAAAAAGTTTTTTTAAAATATCCAATTAATTTACTTGATTGTTTTCCATGGACACATCAGGAAAATGTCATTTAATGTCCTTGACTATTACTTTCATTCAATTTATGTTTAAAAAAAAACTCTTTGGAACTACATATTAGCCTCCTTCCACTGACTGCTGCAGGATTCAGTGGAGGCTTTCGTGTTGCTGTGTTTTGTGTTGCTCCACAATATACCCTTTTCACTAATGTTGCATGTTATCCCTCTTGTATCTCCACAGGAAGAACCACCAAAGGAAGCCAAGGCCAAGATAGAGGAACCAGTTGCTGAAGGTGTGGTAGTCGAGGGCCTGCAGCAGATACCTGAGGAGGGAGCTGAGGGGGCAATAAACTCAGATGAGGAGGTGGAGATCGAAGAGATCATCGAGGAGTCTCGGGCCCAGCGCATCAAACGCAGCAGTAAGGAGCGTGTGGACAACATAAAGAAGGCTTTCTCCAAAGAGAAAATGGAGAAGAAGCGTCTAAAGACCCGGGAGAAATATGAAAAGACCAAGCAGAAAACTCGCGACAACATGGAGAAGACAAGACAGAAGACCCGTGACAACATGGAGAAGACCAAGCACAGCTTAGAGAAGCAGATGGGCAAACTGAGCACCCGCATGACTCCCAACCTGGAGCGCAAGGAGAAAATGAAGACCTCCACAGAGAACATAAAGAAGTCCCTGACCCCCGACCACACCGTCCACGCTCGCTCGAAGACGACTGTGTACAGGGTGCCGCCCTTTACCTTTCATGTGAAGAAGATCAGAGATGGGGAGGAGGAGGTGCTGCAGAACACAGTGGAGGCCGTGGAGGTGGCTAAGATTGAGGGCCTGCCACGGGCAGAGGAGGATGGGCTTGACCTTCATGTGGAAGTGGCGGAAGGAGAGCTGGTGAGAGTAGACAGCCCAGAGATGGAGGCCCTGCTGGAGGTTGTTGAGGACTCTAAGCTGGTCCTAGTGGAGACAGACCATGTAAAGTAGACTGCCCCACTTCTGCACTTCTGGGATGTGATGAAGGACGGTACTGAAGGATGAAGAAGAGAGAGAGACAGAGAGAGAGACAGAGAGAGAGAGAGAGAGAGAGAGAGAGAGAGAATGAGAGATCATTGATGAATGATTCTGATTGGACACCACGTTAACTATAAATCGACTTTCTGGACATGATCACAATCTATTATGACTCATTTTTTTCTGTTTCCTTTTTTCATTCACCCAACAGGGAGGACTGTTTTTGCTTCTTGTTAGTGTAAACATTAGAAGAAAAAGACAGTAGTTTATCAGTTACGCTGCAGGATGTTACTGACCATTTCTCTCAGCATTTTAGTTTTTAAGTGAATATTGTCATTCAATACAACAATTATCCCAGATCCAGATGTCGCAGATCGCGCACGGTTTTTCATAGAATTGTATTTGTTTTCCAAAGCGGAGTGCCAGCAATGAAAAGGGAAAAAGTATCATTTGCTATTGATGATTTGATGTATAATTGCTAGTATGTAAAATATATGCATCAGAGAGTATGGTAACAAGGATTAACAGAAAGGTTTGTTTTGTAATCAGTGTTTTTTGGTCATGTAAATGAAATGAAATGTCTGGATGACTAAAACAAAGGCACAAGTTGGGCCTTCAGAAGAGGCGTCAACAGGATTCGTTGAGTTATAATAATGTATTTCCTTGGTTGAAGAGTTTACAGATAATGTTAAACGATAATGTATAAAGCAGTTTGAGATTAGATCATGAAGCTTTTTATTGCCACTGTGGGCTTGGCTCACTCAGTATTTGTGCAAAGTGTCAAGATGTAAAGTTTGTCACATATTAAAGGTTGAAACGTAGATGATTGAAATTCTAATTATGCTATCTGTTATTTGAATTTATGTCAGGGAATGACAGGTTTGATTTGATTGATTCCTCCTTAGTTCAAGTACCACAGAATTCATAAATTCATAGCTCATGATTTTGAAAGCTACTCACTCATGTGACTACCATTTCTTGGGTTATTTTTGCCTTGCTTTAGGCTAGCTGGCAACCAAATAAAACTTGCATTCAGGAAACAGGACTGACAAGGGATAACAAAGACATTTCCACTTCAAGAACATTCTACCAAGGTTCTGAGTTGTACAATATTATTATGTGGGATATGGGTGTCTCTTCTAATTCTCCTTGATTGAAGCTAGTCACTAACATTACATTTATCTATAAATCATGATCTAAAACCTGAATTCATAACGATTGTTATTGTGTTTTTTCAATATGCATGTTTAATATTAACATAAAAGCACATTTTGAAAATGACTTAGGGCTACAATGTGTTTGTTTATATGTATGTTGCGTTGAAGCTGGACATTATATTCTGACTGTAGACAGTGTGTTGTCTATAGCTAACAGTGCTGCACATACTATAGGAAACATTGCTTGAGAAGAACAGCGTGTCACCACAGTCACAGCTCATTACAGAAAATGTTGACTCTACTAGGTAACTGCAGGCAGGCAGAACAATATTCGGAAAGCCCTGAAGCAAATTTCAGGGTAAAATGGCAATTTAACGACAGCTCATTCCACATGCGGAAATGCAAAATGTCATGGTAATTGTTAGTGAATTTATACACTAGTGTTGTGAATGGCTTTGCACTTTTATAAAATAAAAAACAGGAACAACACATTAAAATCTTAAACCTTCCATGGATACAGATATTAAGGAATCCATCACTCTCCCAGAAATGTTTCCATGACCATAACAGATCCACAGCAATTGTCAGCAATTGATGCTGTTAAAAGTGGAGTTCTAAAATATTTGCTGTATAATAAGTAGCCTACATTCAAATAAAAACTACTCCATATGTGAATGACAGTTTTTTTTTATCACAATCTGCAAAGCAGAACTATTCATGTAGATATGCAACCATGTGAATTAGAACCCAGATTTCCTACATTTCCTGCATCTACTGCGCAGCAAGAGGGGAACCTTCCCCTTGGACAAGACAGACATAAAGCCTCTGGTCTGCTACAATCAATCAATCCAAGGGTTGCTCTGCTTCACATACATGCCAGAATACATTTTTATAAGTATACGTTTTTTTTTTGCTAATATCAGCATGTTATGCTGACTGGATCATAATTATGCTCCTGATTGATGAAACAACGCGAGCCAATAAATCTAGCTCTGGACAATGACAAGCACACAATACTCATTGCAAGATGGAAGTGAACGTGCGTCCTGCTGTCTCCCTAGAGCCCATTGTGCCTGCCCTTGATGGAGTATGGGCTAGAAGGCCGCTCCTGTGTAGCATACGACACCATTAGTGTAATCAATGGGCCAGGGAATGTGATTAAGGAGAGTGCTCCCTCTGTGTCCTGAGAAGAGTGTAGAACCAAGAGAAGGACACTGCAAAGAGAGAGGCTACGATGCATGCAAACCTACACCCAGTGGCGGCCTTTCCTATGTTTCACCCGTTTCAATTGAAACGGGCCCCCAACCTCAGGGGCCCCCCAAAAAAAAAAAAAAAAAAAATTTTTTTTTTTTTTTTAAATATATTTTTTTACTTGCATCCCAGTCCGGGGCCCGCCTGTGGCTGGCCGACGTCCAAGAATTTCATACAAGAAGATGATGTAGATCTGATTGAATCAGGGCTCAGCTCAAGTGAATCATGTGAGTGAGTTGTTTTAGCTGTCTGTCCATGGTGGAAGTGCAGATAGCCTAATTAATTTAGTTCGAAAATGCATCATTATGGATTGTGGAAGCAAACCAACTTCAGTCCACACATTTTTTTTTAATTAAAAAAAAAAAAAAAAAAAACATTTTTTTTTTTTTTTTTTTTTTTTGGGGGGGGGGTGCATATGGGGCCCCCATATGAGCTCTTGAAACGGGCCCCCAGATCATTAAGGCCGCCCCTGCCTACACCATACATACGTATGCCACTCTGTCAGGATTACATGGGCATACATCCAGTACACTATATAATCACTATGTCTGCAGGGGGAGTACAAACTCCCAGGTACGTCTGAATGTTGCACATACGAGAAATGTGTCTCTGTGAGGTTGGTGCACATAGTGGCTCTACATGTTGGCTTTACATTGGCTCATAATCAAATGCCAACCTTGTTTTGTGTGACAAGGACTATTTCACCTGACCATTTCTATATGAATAAAAGCTTCTTGAATTACACATGTAGTGTGTATTTTGATCTTCTACAGCTTATCAAATTTCTTAATATGTTATGCTTGATTGCTGTATGTCCAATACTAACATTCATAAGCTGCTGTCAACTTTAGTTGGTCTTCCATTTTGGTGTAACTTTTGGCAGTGAGGGTGGCCTAAAGGTATAGAGGAGAATACTAGTGACTGGAAGGTTATCGGTTAAACCCCCTGGACCGGCAGGGAAGTAATAAATAAGCATGATTCGCCTCTCCTGCAATAGCCTTCCCACCATTGAAGTGCTCTAGAGCAAGACACTTGACCCAAAACTGCAGAGTGAACAGGGTGGCTCCCAGGTGTGTACTGTATGGGAGTGAAGCAGGGTGTTACTGAAGAACATGCATACAACAAACCTGCACTGGGTAAATAAAGTTAGCGAACCTTTTTTGATTGACTGATTGATTAATTGATTGATAGTTTTGATAGTTTACTTTTTAAGAAATATTTATTATTGTTTTCTCAGCATACCAAGACATATACAAATGTAATCCCAATCACTCTCGTCCCAGCCCATCTCCCTCTCCCCTGTCACTAGTCTTCACACAAAGTTACCAAAAATAAAGTAAAGTAAATAGCCCAAACAAACAATGATGATGATGATGATAATAAATATATAACATATAAAATGCTTAATTTAATTAATACTTAACAATGTGTTACAAAGCTGGTACACAAAAGAAGCTTCCCACATATTTTCTAAAAGGCTTTCTTCCTTTGAGAGCAAAGGTTAATTTCTCTAAAGCAAGACACTGGGAGAGGTTTTTCAACCACTAACTGATAGCGGGATTTTCTGGGTTTTTCCACAAGACAGATTTGGATGATTAGCTTGAAGAACAGAGAATTATCATAATTATATTCTTTGATCCTTGGGCAATCCCATAAACAGTGCTGTTACACTGTTTATGTGCCATTTTTGGTCTGTATTATTGGCATCAAAATGGTGTAATAGGGACAGTTACGTAAGTATGCATGAATCTGCTGTTAATAATGAACCTGGTCTTCATACCTGCACACATTCATCTACTGTATCTCTGTATCCAAGTCACTAAAAGTGAGTCATCTATTCTGTGAAGACTCTTTTTATTTTGTTTTTAGTAACCTATAGGCCATAGGTTAAAGACGCTTCACAATGACCACCAGAGTGACTGGCACTCACTTGAATTTTAACTTTTCTTTCTTGACTTTTGATGATGATTGCATACTTTATTAACAGTTTGCAAAAAGTACAGATGTACAGTTATACAATAATGCTAAAAGGATGACACAAAAAGCCCTGAGGACTTGTTTCCATTGTGGTCCTATGTATTCAAGTTGGTAATTTCTTTTGGCAAGCTCAAAGACTTGACAGGTCCAGTTGCAAATTGCAGACAGGTGCTCTTTTATGGCGGTTTTGAGGTAGGGTAGGGTGTCGCACTTTTTGATGGCGGTAGGGCATTCCACATTTTGGTGGCATAATAGCAGAATGAATGCATCCCCATGTTTGTGCCGAATCTGGGGGGAATGAGATCGTTGGAGCTCTCTCTGGAGTTGTGCATGGGCACTGGTCCCAGAGTATCTTGAAAACCAGGCCCATTGCAAGTTGATGTAGGCTACATTGTCCTACCCTGAGCATACCCTGAGCCCAACCTAGCATAATGAGCAGGGGTTAGGCGAGTCGTAGGTGTGAGGCCTAGTAGTATTCTGACTAGTTTGTTTTGAGGTCTGTAGTTTTGTTTTTAGTGCCTTTGAGGTGCATGCATAGTCAGAATTACATTGGATGACTTCAACTGTTTTCTGCATTCATTCATTCACTCTCTCTCTCTCATAAATATGGACATTATATCTACAGACAAAAAAATAGTTATATACAATCTAACCACTTTTTTCCCTCCTTTTTTGCTATTTGTGCTGCCCAGTTGCTATGAGTGAGTAGATGGAGGACTTGTTTGAACTCTTGTGCAATATATCGGGGTGGGAGGGTGGGCAGCCTACTAGTTTACCTTTTAAATTACCATTCAGATATTTTTCAGAGATCAAATAAAGTAATTTTACAATTTCCATTTGTGGAAGATTTGTATTTTCTGTTATCCAGACAGGCTTATGATAGATTGAGGCATAATAACAGCTGGCGATAAGATACAGGAGTGAGCAGGTAAAGGAGGTCAGGTCACTGATGTAGAGGTAAGGTTGGTCCGTTGTTTAGTCTTCATTAAACTTCTGATGACGTAGATACTGCCAGTAATTCAGATGACTTCCAGCCTGGCTGTTCTGTTGAAGGGCAGGTCCTCCCCCCGTGTGCCCGTGAAAGTAGACGCCATTTTCTGTGCACGCGGAGGGGGCCCGCATTGATGGAACAGCGCAGTTGCGACAGTAATAAACACAACCTTACTTTGGCTGTCTGTCCCGCCTCTCATGGCTGTATGGATGACGATGATTGGCTAAGGTTGTATTCTGGACTGACATTGGCTACTGTAGGTGTCAATCAATAGCATGACAGCGTTTGTGTGGCTGAAATGGCTGCAGTCAGTGGAGGGGTGGCAGTGTTGCCAGGTCCGCTTATTATAAGAGGCTTCGGGCTTGTTTTTCTGTAAAGTTGCTTGTAAATACTTGTGGGTTGCGGTTTTCTAAAGTGTAGTTGCTTATTCGTGCTTTCTTCCTAAATGTTATTTAAACCAGTGGTTTAAACAACATTTAAATCATCATAATATGTATGTGTCTGCGGACCCCATCTGAAAACATTTATGCCAGGGACCCCATTCAAGATTTGTGTTGTTAAAATGTCAAATTGTTTTCAATATATAAAAAAAAAATAGCAGATCTACAAGCTCAGCTTGTAGATTGGGTATTTTCAAATAGCCAATGTGGTTTAAGTTCTCATGTGGCCTTGCTTCTTTTAGGCTTGTTTTCATATACCTGGTTGCTTATTTCTCTCACACAATTTGGCAACCCTGGTATTAGGACGGACGGTGTGACTGTACATTGGAGAAGTGCTACCGTGTTGTGCGTTCTTTTTTATTCTTCTGCCTCAGTTTTAGCACTTTTAAGTTTAGCGAGTACGTCCTATACTGTGTTTTATTTAAATATCTAATAATATTATTGACTATCGTCGTGTTTTGTTGACCAACTTTTCAGAGGAGAAACGGTGAGTAGTTTCACTTTTCACACTAGTGCTGCTGCTGTTGTTGGTTGGTGTTTATTTTCCGTTACCAGCTTGTTTATTTGATGCCAATTATCATTCATAGTAAGTGTTTTATCGGTTGCTCAAGTGTGCATCGGTTTGCTCAATTAACATGTTGGAGATGGATGTCCCAATGTATCAATGTTGTATCAATATGAGTTCTTGTGTACCCTACGTCATATTATTGCATAATTGACTCATGGGAAATGAATGTGAATTTATATGTCTGCTGTTTAATGATATATTTGGGTATTTGCTTGGATGTTTGTTGCTCTGCACTATTTAACAATGTGGGGAAATTGCTTAGGCGAGGCCTTTTTGTTTTTATAGTTCTTAACCCCTCATGGTCTGGAACATAACATATAATATAATATAATATAATATAATATAATATATGATGATCCTGCATACTTGAAAAACTATCGAAAAAGCTCAAATGTTTCATGTCAAGGTAAATTAAACAACTGGGATGCTGTAGATCATTGTACTACAGTACGTAGCCTATGTTCTCCTCTTGTCACGCCCATCAGCCCAACAGGCTGCAGGCCTGACACTATGCTCTTTGATTTGCTGTTATTATTTAGTTATTACCATGCATATTTAAATGCATGGTGTTTGATGTGAACTGTTTTGATTTCTAAAGTAAGCTTAGCTCACCACTAACGAGTTCAAAACATTCCAAACCTTGCTCTGCTGGTGAATCCTCTGTTTGATGTCCTATGGCAGCATCTAGAGTCTAGACTGTACATCCTTTAAACTGAAGTGCAATCATTCTGTTTTAGTTTACTTCTTTACTTTGTAGCTGTGGTTTCAGGCACATATTGTTGCACAGCATATTTTCTTTGTTATTCATAGACATCTGTTCAGCTGTGCATAGTTTGTTTCTTGGCAACTAATTTATAGATTATAGAAGATTACATTTCGTATACCTTATTGATTTATCCCCAATGGGGAATTTCATAATGTCACCAGTGCAGAACGTACAGAGAAAAACAAGCTAAAATGAAAAACAGAGGGCACAGCCACTATCACACAGCTGTGCAAAATAAAACAAAGATCACATACTGTAGACCATGGCAGTGGATGAAGGACTTTCTAAAACTCAGTAATACTCAGTATTACACCTTGGTAGTATTAAACGATCGCTAAAAGTCTTCTGCCTTTTAGAAGACCAGTGCAAAAGATGACCCCTTGTACTGCAACATGGTGCATATCTTCATAAGTTGCTATGTGGCAAGGACTATAACAATGATGTAGCCAGATGTTTTGATTTGTTTATTCAGACTTCCTATCTTTTGGGGTAATGCTGCCACCCCAGCAAACTACTCCATACAATAAAACACTGGCTAAATGAATTGCTCTCAGGAGTTGGCAGCTGACATTTAAGCAAAGTTTCCGTAGGAAGAAAAGTCTAGACTCTAGACCAAGTCTAGACCAGGCACCAATGCATTGGTGTTCTCCTTCCAGTCATTTAGTTTTGCATCAATGTGGGCATTTGTACTCAGTAGCAGGTGACTATTTTTTCAACTGGGTGGCTTTTGACTGAGATGGGAGAAACCTCAACCCTTTTTGGCTGAATCATCAGAATGTTTTTTTAGGTGACATGAAGCCTGGATATGCGAGGGTGAATAAATACAGGGATAAAACGGTAAATTGTGTGGTGCCTGTGTGGGCCTTGTTATGTATGTGTGTACTGTACTGTACATGATATTGTTTTAAATGTAGTTCAAGGAAGTATTTTTTGGAATATAGTAGCCTGACTTCCTTTTGGGAATTCTTTAATGTCAGTTTGTACACTATTAATCATCCTTTGACACAACGCTATCTGTTGCACGTATGTGGATGACCACATGTCGAAGGCAGGTCAAACCTCCAGTTGAACTACTGTTGAACTCTTGACTCTTGCCGGATTTCCTATTCCCATTGACACTTAAAAAAAAAAAAGATATATATATATTTTTTTCTTCCTTTATTGAAAGTTACAGTCGACTGACAGGAAATAGAGAGAGAGATGGGGAGTGACATGCAGCAAAGATCGACGAGATCAGGAGTCGAACCCGCGACACGCTGTCAGGCGGCATTAGCAGCAGTCTAGGTGCCCAGACGGCTACGCCAGCCGTCCGGGCCTCCCATTGACACTTATGAGATTCCGAAGCGCTGGAGTCTTAACCTGACCCTAAGCAGAACTCATTCGTTATCTAATATCTTTCTACCTATTAACACTTAAGCCTAATACGTATTTGGGAACGTGAATAACTATTTCAAAAGACTCACTTGGATATATACTGTACCATATCATCGTTAAGGTAACGCTTGAAGCTTCTGGCTTGACCTTACACCAGATTCAGACTTGGTGTTGAGTGATTGTTTATTTGATCTTTACCTACATCTATCATTAAGGTACAGGATAGTTGTGATATTCCAATGACTGCCTGGGTCGTGGAACCAGTGTAAGTGACTATACTGTAAAATGGTTTAAAGAACACAAATAGAGGAATATAATGGACAAGTGTTGAGCTCCAGTTGTTGTCACAGCTGTGTTATTGACAAATGTGCCAAGTAGAGCAGTGCTTTTAGTAGGTCTTTGTTGTCAGGCAGAGCATTCCACACTCTGTTATTAAGGGACAACACAACATAAGATGTGCTGAAGGCTTTAGGTTGCTGATGGGTTTATGGCTCATCTAAGTGTTGCATAGCCTAGGCCTAGGGGTTCCCAAACGTTTTCATGCTAAAGACCCCCAAGTAGTCATAGCCTCTGGCTGCAACCCACTATTGCAAAATAGCTTAAATGATTCAGATGTATTTATTTAATTTGTCTATTTTTTTCTTTTTCCTCTCCTTTCCAATTGGCACCCCAGTGGCAACCCCCACTTTGAAATCCTGTGGCCTAAAACATGGGTGTCGTTATCTTATGAATGTTGTGAAGCCACTAGCTAGTGGATAGATTAACAGTCACCAGGAAGTTGTTACCATTCACACTTTATGGCCCCACAATAATCCTTCAATAAATGGTAACAACACAACATACAAAATAATGCCTCAGTGTGGTATTGTATTGATTGTGTAATGAATGATGGAAGCCTTGAGAACTCTACCAAGTTAAAAATCTTAATCACTGATTAGTTAGCCTAAAATGAAAGTTAGTGTGTAATGAAAATGCAGCAATATGAAAAAAAGAAAACTAAACTGGATATACGATGATGACTCAGTCGCCCTTTGGTGCTACTCGCCTATAGTTTCTACATACACACAAGTTCACCCACAGAGATGCACCTGTTTGATGTGTTTGTGAAAGGGGAATGTGGGTCAGATATGAGCTTTGTCACCGTAGTTCAGATAATGTGGATTCCCCTCTTTCTCCCCTAAAACAAAATCCATAACCATGTGTGATGCTGACGAGCTGAGAACATAATCTTTGGCTGCTGTACCCAAGTCTGCTTTCACGCATTTGGATCATACCGGTAGAATAAAGACCTCTACTTTCAAAGTCATATTCATTATTTTATGATAGGGGGTTGGGTTGCCCTAAATATATTAGTGAATAAATGTATCCAAGTATTGACCATGGTTTATTTTTTGGCAATGTTTGCCTTATTCGTTTATTAGTAGATAGTACAGTGTAGAGAGACAGGAAACCGAGGTCAGACAGAATGGACAGCCCAAAAGCCATGGTTTATTTACAGACACTAATCCAAATAATGTTTTGGACAATGGCGAAGGTGTGTGTAACTTTTGAGCATTGTCTCAATGGAGATAAATGAACCTGCTTCCTAACCGATTGTAAAGCCCAAGCAAGCCCATGTCTGATTCATCCGAGGAGCTAAGCTAAAGTTAATTAATTATGCCCTGTGTAAATACAGTGTTAGATAACATTACTGCGGCAGCCGGCAACACATTCAGAGTTGAGGCCAGAGTTCAGCAATAAAATGCTGTGAGTGTTTAGTAACAGCTCTCTTGACTGACATAGTCAACTCTTTAGATTTGGTTTTTATTTTCAGGGTCCATCATTGTTGTCTACATACAGTACAAAGTACTCCAGGGAACAGTGTGGCCTGCTGTTGGTAAGATGAGAAGCCAGACAGGCGCTGTCATTTGGGGAACAACAGGGATGAGAGAGACAATGGTTTCACTCATCAGGATAATGAAAGGCCGTAGCTCCATTGTACTCTCTGATGATGAAAGATATAACCTGGAAAAAACATGAGGAAGGGTTATTTTTTTAATGCAAGACAATATTCTCTCCAAATAATATAACTTGTTCAGCTTTTAATTATCAACAGCCACGGAGATATGATGTAATGAGATTAGAGAGGCATTTAGTCCTGTTAGCTTAGCCGTGTGAATGTGAACTGTTTGCATTTGTGAAGGTGGTGTGTTTCGAGGAACCGGAAGTTATTATGCTAAAAGGCCTCCTGTGTGTGGGCCGTTTATAAAGATTTCTGTGAAAGCAGATGAAATCTTTGATTTGACAAGATTGATGTTCATGTTTGGTGCATTTAACCCAAGACTGGGGACACATCTCTGTCATTTTTAGATTTGAGCTAAAAAGCAATGTTTTACACTTTGGCTATTAAAAAATAGCAGATATACAAGCTCATAGCTTGTAGATCTGCTATTTTTGAAATATTTTGAAAATTTGTGCAAATCTTTGAATATATATTCTTTTAAAGTGAACATTTTTAACTCAAATCTTTGCTTCTGGGGGTCCCTGGAACAATATATTTTAAGATGGGCATCCGCGACCAAATACATATACTTTTGGTCCTTGACATGAAAAAGTTTTTTTTCAGAAAGCTGTTTGGATTTAGAAGACATTTGTAGAATCGGCCTCAGGTCTTAATGGGTTAAGCGGATCTATTATTGTTGTTGGATAATATATAAAGTTCTCTTTACTGTGCAGGGTTGTGAGGTGTGAGTCAGGATGGCACAGTGGAACCAGTTACAACAGCTGGAGACCAGGTATCTGGAGCAGCTCTACCACCTATACAGCGACAGCTTCCCCATGGAGTTACGACAGTTCCTCGCCCCCTGGATTGAGAGCCAGGACTGGTTGGTATCATAAATAATTGATGACAGAGATCCTTTCCTCTGTTATGTAACTCCTCTTTGCTTTCATTGCTTTCACAAATGTTCTCGATTTTTCAAAAATAGCAGATCTACAAGCTCGTAGCGCGGCACTCAGTGCCGCGCTATGAGCTTGTATATCTGCTATTTTTGAATAGCCAAAGTGTAAAATAATGCCATTCTTATACACCTGCCACTATCGATTATTTTCTAATTTCTCAGTGATTATTCTATTGGTTACTTTTTGGATTAATTGAATAATGAGGAAGCACTTCTTTTTGTTGGTTTTTCATTATAAACAAAACATATATAGATACGGTGTATATATATAAAACAATTATAATTGACGATTAGTCTGATTAATCACTTAAGTCCTGTTTTATAATTTGTTGTACAACAGTATTGCGTAAAAATAGTGAAAATGGGCTATGAGTACAAACTCACAACGCAGAAAACTTGTAGCGCTGCTATTTTCACTATTTTTGAACATTTAAAAAAATATGACAATAATGACATGCCAAAAATAGGGATGGCAGTCCTAATTGTTTTCCTCCACTCGCTATAGCAAACCAAGGTCCATTGTGGGTTCATTTTGAGAAGTGGTGTCATGTTCATTTATTGGCAGTGAGACCTCAGCATGCCATGAACGCCTGGGAACTTACCAGGAAAATTATTGTAGTTTCCTTCACTAGTCTCCTTCCTCATAATGCCTACTTCCTCGTAACACCAAATAGACACACATCAACTGAACGTTATCATTTCTTTACATGAACTTTATGTTTTAGAGAGGTGATGTCATATTCTTTTATTTCTTCATTGTGTTATTATTTTATTTCTTAGATGAAATGAATCTACACTCTCATGTAGCCAGAACGTTTTTCAACATTTTGCAGACCCTTGACCATGAAATTATGTTATGAAATTTGGGAGGTGCGCAGTGACTCTTCAGCTTTTTAATAAACAGAAAATATATTTTCAGGTGGGTTACGAATCTTTTCCAATCAGGAGAGAGTACCCATTTTATAATTTGATAGTGTTCCAGTTTTCCTCTCTCCTGATTGGATAAAATTGGTATCCCTACCTGAAAAAGACATTTCTATTTACTACAGAGCGGGAGAGACAGGTTACTGAACAAACACTCTATAGCAATGATAGCTATCAGAATATAGAGCTATTTACCACTTATTTTAACAAGAAATATCACTTACTGCCGCAGGATCAAAAGTATGCTCCAGCAAACATTCTGACAGGCATTCCATGCTGGTATATTTAGGTTGGAGAAGGTCAGTTTCCATAAATGTACCCGCGAGGCAAGCACTGCATTAAAATGTTTGAAACTGCAGTTCTGCCTTAAAGTAACTTAAGGAAATAAGAAACCTTGACTCTTCAGGAAGTTGACGGTGAGCTGTGACTGCTTTGTAAACTGCTGTGGGAAAAACCCACATTAAGAATTAAAGCTTACTAGGCTGATGATAGATAATAGTTTAAACAACTAATGTTGAGTAAATGATTAGTATGTGCAGCACGGGTTAACCACATGAACCCTAGTATCATGAGGTATGTCATGATAGGTGAACAGTGAAAATAGGCGAATATTCTGTGCAAGTAGCAGATCTGCAAGCTCACAACGTGTTACATTGCGATGCGTTGTAGATCAGCTAGTTTTGCTGAAGAGATTTGGTGTGTAGAGGGTAAAAAGGAGGGGACCAAGTACAGTATATAGCCCTGGCAATGAAATGTGACTAGTCGACTAGCTAAGCAGTGCGCATATCATGGCATCTCCCTCTGTGTAAAGCATTGGTTCTCAAAGTGGGGTCCGGGGACCCCCAGGGGTACTTGAGGGGGTTCCAGGGGGTCCCCAGCTAAATGATGGACAGGAACCAAATGGACCCTTATGGGTCTGTAACTCTGAGAGTGTACAAATGGAACCAAATGGACCCTAACGGGTCCATTTGGTTCCATTTGTACACTCTCAGAGTTAAATTAACATTGGTTTTACAATGTGAATTGGGGTCCCAGAGGTATAAATGCCATTAAATGGAGATCTGTAGCCTAATGCATGTTAAACTGGGGGTCCTTGAAATTAAAATGGTTGAGAATCACTGCTAGAGAGCCGTAAAAACCTTCTCTTATTGGGGTCCCTGGATTATCTTTTCAAATGGGGGTCCGCGGGCTAATAAGTGTCAATTAGGGGGTCCTTTACATGAAAAAGTTTGAGAACCAGTGGTGTAAAGCATATGCTAATCTTTTTCCATTGCTTTCATAGGGCCTATGCTGCAAATAAGGAGTCCCATGCCACACTAGTGTTCCATAACCTCCTGGGTGAGATTGACCAGCAGTACAGCCGCTTCCTGCAGGAGAATAATGTCCTCTACCAACACAACCTGCGCAGGATCAAACAGCATCTGCAAAGCAAATACCTGGAGAAGCCCATGGATATTGCCCGCATCGTTGCTCGCTGTCTGTGGGAGGAGCAGAGGCTACTGCAGACCGCCACCACTGCTGCACAGGTAGCAAGGTCTTTTTAAGGAGTAGTTCACCAATTACACACCCCATGAAGCCTTGCGTTCTTGGAGATTGTTTTTGTCGCAATAATAAGACAATAATTTGATGGTCACGTGGTCGGTCCGTAGGAGACTCAATTGAGTCTCCTGCTCTGCCGGTCATCACATTATTGGCCCAGGAATGTGACAGAAACAAAAAAATCTCCATGAATTCAAGGCTTCATGGGATGTGTAATTGATAGAAAATAAGTAATTGTTTGGGTTAACTACTCCTTTAACGTGTGTAAATTGTGTTCAGTTCTCCAATCTGCAGTTGTATACAGTAGCTACCTGGCTATGATATGTCCAACTGTCAGTATATGTTTATATGTGTATGTGTATATGAGGAACCAGAAGTAGTGATTTCCACCCCCCGCCCTCTCCTTTCACTTCATTTTTAAACCTGACACATTGCGCAACAGGTTTCAACATCACACTTTCATCACAAGAACGAGTGTGACTAAAAATGTAAACAGTTGTCGTCAGATCACTTGTGATTGGTTTGGTTTGTTTTGGTTTCATTTGGGCAAACAATAACAACATTTCATCATAAGATGTAGTCAAATTTATGTAATTTTTACCTTTACTGTAATGTAATGTAATCTCATTCTCATTCTCAAGAGAGACCTGAATAACATGTGCATTACAACAATTTCATCCAGGACTCGTTATTTTATGTATTGGCATATGTGCCAAAAGTATGATTTTGAGACCTGTTTTTCTATATGGAGAGAAAAGAAAAAGGAGAGATCTAAATGAAAATACAACAAAAGTTACAGCAGCTTTGTTATTCTAATGCAAAGTTTCGTCTGGCAGGAAACGATTGTCGCTGTGTTGGAAATGAACACACGGACAGATGATATACTTTGCATTTACCCGTTTTATAAATGTACAGCGCAGCGGCCTATGTGCTTACTACATGTCTCTTTGTGTGTGGTTCTCATATAGGATGGCCCAGCAGCCCATCCCTCTGGGACAGTAGTGACAGAGAAACAGCAGATGTTGGAACACAACCTTCAGGACATCAGAAAGAGGGTTCAGGTGAGGCTTCAGCATGACGTCTTCAACCCATTAAGACTTGGGGCCGATTCTACAAATGCCTTCTAAATCAGTAGTTCTCACACATTCAAGATTTTCAAAATATTTTAAAAAATAGCAGTTGTACAAGCTTGCGGCACGAAGTGACGTGCTGTGAGCTTGTATATCTGCTATTTTTGAATAGCCGACGCAAAAATCTAAAATGACACAGAATACAGATGCTTTCCCGGTTTTAATGGGGTAAAGAATAAATGCATGCTGTATATTAAGCTATCTGGTCATAAATATAAAACGTCTCCTATATTATTCCTCAGGATATGGAACAAAAGATGAAAATGCTTGAGAACCTGCAGGATGACTTTGATTTCAACTACAAGACATTGAAAAGCCAAGGAGGTAACATTATGGATGGTTTACATTTGATATTATTCTCTCATTGATATGCGTTTGATCCCATGCCGCTAACCCTCACTTAACACCTGAACCAGTTTTGAGAAACCAACCCTTCAGTGCATCCAATTCAGTTTGTTTTCATCTCTCACTCCTTTTTGGACAGAGCTCTCTCAGGACCTGAATGGGAACAGCCAAGCAGCTGCCACCAGACAGAAAATGGCTCAGTTAGAACAGATGCTCAGTGCTCTAGACCAGCTCAGGAGGGTCAGTCTCTTTTCCTCACTTTATTATAGTCATATGACATGTTTCTCAATTATCTTGTAATCATAAAATGAAAAATAAGAATGAGAATAGTTTTGTCATGTACATCTCCCAGCTCATGATAACTTGGCTTGTATACTATATATACTATATATGTTCATGATTGGTTTTCATTGTACTGGCCGGGTTCATGATTTCTTGTTGTACTGGCTGGGATTATGATTGTTTCTCGTTGTACTGGCTGTGTTCATAACGTGGTCCTGTTGTACTGGATGTTGTTGCAGCAAATAGTGACAGAGCTGGGTGGGCTTCTGACAGCCATGGACTTTGTGCAGAAGAACCTCACAGACGACGAGCTGGCTGACTGGAAGAGGAGGCAGCAGATTGCTTGTATCGGAGGACCTCCGAACATCTGCTTGGACCGCCTGGAAACATGGTAACTCTACTTGGGGAACAAAATAAATATGACCTATTTTTCCTTGTCCAGCAGTGATGCTACTTGGCGTATTAAATCTCCAGTGGGTGCAGTTTGTTAAGTACATAATGTACACTATCCACCTCAATTTGAACCCAGGTCTCACGCATGGGGAAAACAATCATCCAAAGGCCAAGGGAAATGTTAGGCCTTCTGGTACTCAGGGCTACTGTGCTGCAAACAACTTATTGATACATGAACAGGATATACTTAAACAAACCACAACTATTCAGTTGTCTTTTACCCTTGAGGTATTTCAAAACAATTTTAGAATGACACTGATGAAGGCCTAGGACTGAAACAATGTCTACTCTTCCCTTGAATGTTTTATTAAAAGACAGAAAACGTATTCAATGATGTGCAGAGTCTGCAGACCCATAATTCCTTTTTTTGATATCCAGTCTTTTTGGTCAACGCACCAATTCAAAGCAAAAGTGATGACCTTAAAGCTACAATCCGTAAATTCAACGTCTGCTGTCTATCCCCTCATCACAACGATGACTGAACTACAATAAAGACGGCAGTACATCTGGTGTCCAATCTGGTGCGCCGCCTGCTTCAAATAGCATTATTGACAACCAGTCGCTGTCCTACCTGACAGAAGGGTAGTAATTTCTCAATGGAAGAGTAGTAGGGATAGAGATGTGCTAGTTATATTAACATACTCTACCATACAGATTGATTAAAATATCATTTTATTCATTATAATACTCGGATTATAGCTTCAAAACTACATACAAGCTCTCTTGAGGTTGTACATTGTTGTACTATCTGTTTGATTGTCCGTCTCTCTGTCTTATGTATATGAACCTTTATGTTTTATTAGTGATTTGTAGCAGGGGCCCATTGGGAATGACACTTCCGTCTCAGTTTGACTTCCCAGCATAGATAAAGACTTTGATCGATCGATCGATTAAATGTTGAATGCTCTCTCCCTGGACAGGATCACGTCTCTGGCTGAATCTCAGCTCCAGATCCGCCAGCAGATCAAGAAGCTGGAGGAGTTGCAGCAGAAGGTGTCCTACAAAGGAGACCCAATCATCCAGCACCGGCCCGCCTTGGAGGAGAAGATCGTGGATCTGTTCAGAAACCTCATGAAGAGGTATATATAAAGAGAACGTGACGTCACACCATTGAAAGTAATAGCTGAAAACCCCACAAGATGGCGCCACCTGTCCATTAAACTCAATGGCCGGGGACAAGGGTTTGATGTCATGATATCATCCTCTACATTTGTCCACTAGGGCTGCAACTATCGAGTATTTTCTTAGTGATTATTCTGTCGATATTTTTTTGTATTAATCAATTACTCAAGATGCTTGTTTTTTAAATCCATATCTTTATTTTTTATACATATATCAATGAATCGACAGGATTTTTGTTTTTTATAATCGACTAAGTGAAATAGCCTGATTAACCACTTACAGTATGCCCTATTTTATACTTTGTCATACAACTTGTACAGCAGATTGACTATTTTTGATATTTTTGAAAATGTTTGAGGAAAAGAAAACTAAGACAAAGTTTACCGCCTTTGGCACCTTTCTTTTTGTCCCTTTTCCCCTTACCAAAAGCACCTCGGATATACAAACAAACAAACACGACAGAGCAAGCTTTTATTTTTGAATTGAATTTTTATATTCCATTCAAGCCTATCGATTAGTTTGATAATCGATTTGAATCCCTACTGCCCACATACCTTTTTTGCTCAACATGTGCTAAAAGCATATTCAATATTGATTGGTTAATTATGTAATGCATGTTCTTGAATACTTTGTATAATCTAAATATTATACATATATCAATATATATCATATTTAAAAAATTATTGTTCTTGTGTTGCTCTGATATTTTGACGTTTTCCCAAAAGTCTCTGAAATAACCTGTTCTGTATTCTAGTGCTTTCGTGGTGGAAAGGCAGCCATGTATGCCCATGCATCCAGACAGGCCACTGGTCATTAAAACCGGAGTGCAGTTCACAAACAAAGTCAGGTAAAGCACTGCTTTTGTGACAAGTAGAACGTAGGGCTGTCACGATTGTGAAAGTTTGCGTTTTAATCGTGTTTTTTTCATTGAACACTGGAACATGAATAAAAATTACATGCCTGTTTGCCTTTTAGGTAGATTTGTGCTTGTAGAGCTTGTAGATCTGCTATTTCCAATTTTTTGGAAAATATATGAACAATTTTTAACATGGAAACGATTGCGGCGATTATTCAAGATAATTGCGATTATCTCAAATATTTGCGATTAACCGATTATGTAATAATTGTGACAGGCCTAAGTAGAAGCATACCAGTGCATATTTCCATGCCACACCAATACGCTTGGATTATGTTTGGACACATACTGATGCGGTACTGATATGCTGACTGATAGTTTGTCAAATGTGTTTTTCATCATTTTTTCAGGTTATTGGTGAAGTTTCCTGAACTGAATTACCAGCTAAAGATCAAAGTTTGCATCGACAAGTGAGTTTTCCCCTCTCCACACAGTCCAATACTTTATTATAATTCCTGATTACAAAGACACACGTCCGTGCCTCAAGACCTTGCATGCTTTCCACAAAAAGGAAGGCCCTCTATATCAAATCCATCTATTTGTTTTGCAGGGAATCCGGGGATGTGGCTGCTATCAGAGGGTAACTTCCCTTGTTAAATCGCATTAATTACTGAAGCACCCTTTTAAAAGAGAGCGTAAAAGAGATTATTGTCAGTAACTCCCTACATTGATTATCTCTTAGGTCTCGAAAGTTTAACATCTTGGGCACAAACACCAAAGTTATGAACATGGAGGAATCAAACAACGGCAGCCTTTCAGCGGAGTTCAAACACTTGGTGAGGCAAAGAGGGGAAAAAGATTAGACGATGGCGATGAGCTTGTGTGATAATCAAGCCAGCTAATGACTTGTGACTTCCTGTTTGTTCGCAGACCCTGAGAGAGCAGAGATGCGGCAATGGTGGCCGGACCAATAGCGATGTGAGCACTATCTCATGACACCTGTCATGTTTTACTTAAACTGTGTGTTAAAATTATACATTCTGTCATCAATGTGTTTTTATTTTCATGAGCTCTGATGGGAATGAGCAACACACATGAAGAAAAAAAAAGAAAAAGAAAAAGAGCAACACATTTATGATTTGTGTCTGATCGAACTGTTGTTCTCTCCAGGCATCGCTCATTGTCACAGAGGAGCTCCACCTCATCACGTTTGAGACGGAAGTGTATCACCAAGGTCTAAAGATTGATCTGGAGGTGAGCTTCAGTTCTCAATGTCACAGATTAGGAGAGGTTTTCTATGTATGTTTCGGTGTCATACGTACTAGAAGGTCATATACTGTAAGGTCTCTTATCTAGTAATGAATGTCACTTTGTTCAGAAAACCTTTTTTACCCATCTAGGGACCACAGCCAAAACTTGCCTACAACTGAAGAAAAATGCAGTTTTGCATGTTGCGCTGTAACTCACACATGGCATGTGGCTCTTCTAGACAGACGAGTCATTGTCAAACTTTGTCTCCTGCCCACGGCTTCCATAGATACCAGCCCCCCACAGCATCTAAATGAGCCCTTAATCAAGCAGAAACACCCAGCCTAGTCTAGCAATGAGCAGGAAGGGTTCAAAACAGTAGAGCATATCTGTGGTGGCACCTCCAATACCACAGTGGTGAACTGTGGTATTGGATCGTCTGAGCCAACGTTATTCACATGCCAAAACACAGGAAATGAATGTCTTTGTTTTTAAGTTTGGTGCAATGGTAAATTCCAAAGAAGGCTCTTTTAGATTTGAGTACTGAAGCTGTGTAGAGGCTGAGAGTATTTTTTGTTAAAAAGTCAAAGCTCTATATCCCGATGCTAATCATTGATGTGTTTCAGTAACGGGGGTCTCAGCGTCTCTCCAGCTCTTTAGTAAATAGAAAATAAAATGTCAGGTGGGATACCAATTTCATTCAATCAGGAGAGAGAACCCCACAAAGATAATTTATCAGCTTCAATTGTGTACTGTTCCAATTTTGTTAAAAGTAGAGGAAGCTTCTCAACAACACTTTCAAATCAGGATATGGAGCTTAATATCTAACATTTTCAAAGCAGTCAACCTGGAAATAGACAAATAAAACAATTACATTTGTTTTGTGTCATTTTTAGACCCACTCCTTGCCAGTGGTGGTCATATCCAACATTTGCCAGATGCCAAATGCCTGGGCCTCCATCCTGTGGTACAACATGCTCACAAACCACCCCAAGGTATGACAGTGCCCCCTGGTGGAATGGGGCCTGAACTCAAACTATCTAAATTCCAGTGGAAAGAGTGATTCACATTTTGGTTCTAGCCTTTCTAGAGATGGACGTGTGTGTGTCATTTCTATGCAGAATGTGAACTTTTTCACCAAGCCTCCTGTGGGAACATGGGATCAGGTGGCTGAGGTACTAAGCTGGCAGTTCTCCTCCACTACTAAGAGAGGTTTGACTATTGAGCAGCTCACGACGCTTGCTGAGAAGCTACTAGGTGAGACGACTTGCCAGAAAATTCTCTGCTAATGTTGTAGTGTCTTACTGTGTCGTACTGTAATAAACAAAAGAGAGAGAACGCATACAATAACTCCAGTTAGACTCCCTATTGAAGGTTCAGAGCCGGCTTACATTACAAACAAGCCTTACTTCATAAGCCCTTGTATCCAATACTGTAGGCTTGTTACATGAAGATATGCATAATAACCCTTCCCAAAAGAAAACTGGTGATGCAGCTTTCTTCAATTATGCTCCCAAATTATGGAACACATCACACATCACACTAAAGAGATTAGATGGGCAGGCTCTGTTGAAATCTTTAAACTACACTTTAAAAACACATATTTTTAATCTATCCCTTTTATAGGAACATTTCTCACAATTTTAGGCGCTTTATTTCATTTAACTTTCAGAAAGTCAAATTTCTTATTTTTAGTTTCCTTTAAATTTTTTATTGTCTTGTTTTTTATGTAAAGCGCTTAATCAACGTTTTTCGTATCTCACTTAGCATGTTTTATATGAAAGTGCTATACAAATAACGATTGTTATTATTATTATATTAACATGGGACTTGCTTATCCAGGGCCATGTGTCAACTACTCCGGTTGCCAGATCACCTGGGCCAAGTTCTGCAAGGTATGTCATCGACACAACCAGCAGTGATCAATTCTCCATCCTTCCATTGTGCTGCTTCAATTTGATCTGCATTTCCTTCCTCTCCTCAGGAAAACATGGCTGGCAAAGGTTTCTCCTTTTGGGTGTGGCTGGACAACATTATTGACCTTGTGAAAAAGTACATCCTGGCCCTCTGGAACGAAGGGTGAGAAGTCATTCTAGGGGTTGCGTTGGACACTGATCCGTTGACCACTTTAAATGCAATGTCGCTGGTTCAATTCATCGCTGTCGCAAGTTGTGGATAATGTCCGTGTAAATGATAGACGGAGCGCCATGGGTTAGAATATACCAATGATGCCTTGACCAGTTCCCTAGTTTTGCATTGTAATGGGGGTGATTTGCTGAGTGCAGATCCACATCTGTCACAAAGCCATTTGTCTGGTGAGAACCTGAGCTATTTACTTGAATTGCTAATCACCCATGTGCTAACAAGCAATTGAAGGTGACAATGTAGTTTTCTATGAATAGTTGAGGATTTGGAAATGTATTGTCTCTCCTCAACTGTCCAGTAGTGGTACATATTAAGAAAGCCTTGTTTGTGTTCACTGTCAGATTATTAGTGCTTTCCCACCGCAGGGCCTAAAACCAATAATTGAATACCTATATGTCATTAAGATTGGTTTGGCCAAACTGAACGCGCGCTGCATTCCATGTCAAACCGTGCCCAAATAGAAATGCAATTGGAACACGTATTACCGTTCTATGTAAAAAACTAAAAGCAAAGTGCCGAAATGCAATCTTTTGTAGTTGTTTTGACTAGAATACTATGATCACAAGGCCTTTTATGACAAGATTCAAATTGGGTGTCACGTAAGAGGTTAGGGACACCACCCCTAAATGAGGGAGAAATTAAAACTTGAAATAGGGTCCCATACTATTTATATTTATTTTAGCTTATGGAAGAGTTTATGTAAGCTGATTTTCCTTTGTGTGACGACAACTACTGTAAATAAATGCCAAGACCTCTAGCACAATTCGAATACTGCCTTAGGGTTACTGAAATAGCTGCTGGCCGCCATCCAAACCGAGAAGGGTTCATGATATGAAGTTCATATTCACTGCTCTTATGGCAGGAGTGGTACTGAACCATGGAACGCTGATTAGAGAGCTGAGAGAATACTGTATATACCCAATAAACAAAAACAATTGTGAACATTTGGTAGGTGTTGATTGTGTTGTCTCTCTGTAGGTATATCATGGGCTTTATCAGCAAGGAGAGGGAGCGAGCTATTCTGAGTCCTAAGCCCCCTGGCACCTTCCTACTGCGCTTCAGCGAGAGCAGCAAGGAAGGGGGCATCACATTCACCTGGGTGGAGAAGGACATCAATGGTGAGGAAAGCCACTGTCTAAATGGTGATTTATACTTGGTTACGCGAGACCGGTAAATATATAAATCTGGCTTAACGGTCAGTGCCACCGCGTTGAACACAGACAATGAACGTCATGGTTGTTATTTGGTCTTAGGTAAAACCCAGATCCAGTCAGTGGAGCCTTACACCAAGCAGCAGCTCAACAGCATGTCCTTCGCTGAAATCATCATGGGCTACAAGATCATGGATGCCACCAACATCCTTGTTTCACCGCTCGTCTACCTCTTCCCCGAGATCCCCAAGGAGGAAGCATTTGGGAAGTATTGCCGACCAGAAGCCGCTCCAGAGCCCGAGATGGGAGGAGATCCCATGAGCAGTAAGCTGTTGCCTCGTACACCATTGTGACTGTTTTATTGTTTTTAAACAATGAAACAATGTGCATTGCTTGGCACACAAGTTGTTTTTATATTTCATCAAATATATTGATGGGTGTGTCTCTATTTTTAGCCCCGCTAAGGCAGGCATCTAAAGATGGCTTGGCCAGTCCGTCTGTCCAATATATATCAAAAACAACTGGCCTGGATTGCCATGGAATTAGCTGTACACCTTCATGGACCCTAGAGGATGGCCCATTATGATTTCATTACATTTATTCCATTATTTTCATGCTCATTCATGAACCCTAACCATTTGAGTGTCTCCATGACGTATCCATGCCACTAGCACCACTCTCTAGCCAAAATGTCAACTTTGTACTCAATTATATCTCATAATGTATTTGGCAGATTGCATGATGAACCCTCCTGATTTTGGTGACCTCATGGCCTTCTAGAAGCCTCTTTACTGAGGCATCCACCGCTACTTAAGTGCATTATATTTGCCCTCCTGATTGTGCCACTAATAAGGATTTCTCTGTCATGGATGGCAATGTCGGTCTGTTCAAACCACTTTGATGTGGTTCAGTGTAAGGAGCAGCACAGTCTTGTTTTCACAAAATATTTATAATATATGGTAACAGCAGCTATTTCTTTGTTTATTCCAACAGCTATTCAGCCATACTTGAAGACAAAATTCATCTGTGTGACCCCGTAAGTATCTACTTCCCTTTTACTATGTTAGAATCACCCAAATTTACCGTAAGTGCATGCCACGTCAATCAGTGACTTTCAGTTACAGTACATTAGCTCTTTAGTCACTGGCAGTTACTAGCACCTAGTTTCAATACTGGTTCCTGCTAGATATTAATGTTCACTGCAGTACTTCCCTGTGGTTATTGTTTCTAACCAATAACTGCCCTTGTATTGTAGCACAATGAGCAACAGGGCTGCATTTCTTGCCTGCTCACTATTTGTCATCAACTTGCTTGGAAGATGTCAGAAATCATGTAATAGGAAGAGGCAGGAAGTATGTGAGAGGAAGAGACTAGAGAGTAGCGATGAGTGCATACAGTACATTGTAAACCATTTAGCAGTGCAATAAATGATAAGAAACTTAAAAAGGAATTACCTGTAGAGCATCCATAAATGTTGGCCTGGGCAGAAAAAATGTCTGAGAAGGACAGAGTTTACAGTGAGTATGATGTACTTCCAGTGACATCAGACGGATGTAGTCACAGGTTTTATTTTAAGTGCAAAATCCCTTACACATTGCTGTATGACAGGACAGGTCTGACTTCACTATCCCACCCCAAACTGCTTCATTGGCACATTTTAATTTATAAAGCCATATTTGGGCTACTTCCTTTAAATTTGCCTTTTTAATTTGAAAACAAATTCTCACAATCGTCCTTCCCTGAACCTGCCACTCTTTACCGTCCCTCGTCCGTGAACAGAACTTGGGAGGATGACTTTTAGTTTTTATGCTCCATGGTCCTTGAATGGAGAACTTAAAGCCTCAATATGTAACTTTTTTAATGAATAATTAAAAAAAATCTCTGGTAGAGTATGTTATACAATATAACTTGGGGTGGTTGTATTTTGTCTCCCTGATCTTCTATTGAGACATTTAGATTGTGTCAAAGGTCATGTCTCACCTAGACACAGGACCTGACCTGATAGTCATGATTCAAGTTATCCCCTGAGCAAGCAGGCCGGCTCTATTAGCTCAATGGTAAAAATGTCAGCACATTAGCAGGAAAACTGGTTCAAATCCGAGGTAGAAGAGGAAAGTTACATAGCGTTGTTTTAATACCTTTGGGTTATTTTAAAAGTTTACATTCAGATGCTAAAAACTGATGTCTGCAGCTGTTATACTTGAGTTTGTATTCATGTAATTTATATTTTGCTTTGTGTTTTTTATTGTATTTTAGATTGTTTGCATTCTTTGCCAGGGCTCCCTTGTGAATGAGAGATGGTTAAATAAAGGTTAATACAAATTAATAATGGTTAATTTAGTCAGGGATGGTTTGGATGATGAGCGTTGGTGGTGGATGTGAAGGTGCGTTGCGAGGTTTGCTCAGCCAGATCCTGACCTGTCTCCGTAGGTGTCCCTCCGTGTTCATGGACTTTCCGGACAGTGAGCTCCTTGGGACCGCATTTGCGGGGTAGGCTCTGGGGGAGCTGGCATGTAGGGCTATATGTGCATCTTCTCCCTTTGTTTGTGTGTCTGAGGGCGGGTGGGTGTCAAAGGATTTAGTTACAGTCCTTCAACGACCTAACACTTGTTATGTTTAGCCATGGCCTAACACTAGGCACATCTCCCTGCCATTTCATTGGAGTTTTTGACATTGTTCATTCCACCCCCGTTTTCCAGTCATTTTCATAATTCAGCCGAATCGATTTATATGGATTAAACAGTCCACCTGTATTATTTGTTTGATTTGTTGAATTTTTTTTTAAAGAAAGAAGACATTACAGGATAAAGTATTCAACAGTTTCATTTAAATCCGCACGCATGTTTTTAATCCAAAATGACCAAACAAAAGGTCAGTTTTTGTATCTGTATAATGGATTGTCTGTAAGGCTTGTAGAGATGATTTCCTAATGCACTCTGGTCTGTTTGATCCACTCAACTGCTCTAACCTCATAATCCTGACTGTAGAATAGCTGTCTTTAACACTAGTTAAACGTGGTAGACCTCTGTGTCAATGTGCTGGTCCATTGCTGCCTAGAAAGAGAATGTCACTTACTCAACATGTCACCTGTTCAGTCATGCCTATTTTTCTTTACACTGTCATATTCCTTGTGTCAGTGAACTGTGCTTTGTATTTATTTGCATTGGAAGATTTTGCTTTCACCCACTGACTTTGTCCCCTCTGTCAACCACTGCACCAGCATCTTTTCTGAAGCCTCTGAATTTTCTCCAAGGCAAGTCAGACCCTTGGAGTTAACTTTTCACTAATCAACCTTAGTCTCGCTGATGTTCATGCTAAATGATGAACTGGAATGGCAGTCACTTGTGATGAGCCTGAAGTCATACATAGTTGCTGGTGTACATGAGTAGCCTAAGTTATACTGTACTTGGTTACGCGCCGGTGTCGCACAATGAAATGAGCTGATCTACAAGCTCACAAAGCATGTCGCAGGCTCGCAGCATAACGCATTATGAGCTTGTAGATCTTCTATTTTCGGTGTGTGACACTGGCGCGCAACTAAGTATAAATCACTTAACACTTATCTTAACACTTGTAAGACACATCTTAAAAACATGTAAAACATACAGAGATCTTATCCTGACATTGACATCTGCAAGTACGTAGTATATGTGCTGACGCAAGCGGTAACAGTGGAAGTCGTGTGGTACTGTTGTCTGTGAGCCATCGGTGTGGTTTGTAACATAGTTTGTCCTCTTGCTATTTCCACAGTACCAATTCTGGCAACACCAGCGACCTGTTCCCAATGTCACCCCGCACCCTGGACTCTTTGATGCACAACGAGGCAGAGGCCAATCCAGGGCCTTTGGGTGAGTCAATTACAAATAACAGTACGTGCATACACAGGATATGCACATTGCGTATACAGTACCGTACATACATACAGAATGTTTAACCTGACATTTATGGCTATATTTGAATTTATTCCACAGATTCACTTACTTTGGACATGGAGTTGAGCTCTGATGTTGCATCACCCATGTGAAGACAATATCGCTGTTATTTTTTGACATGCGTCATGTTTTTGTATCCTCCATAGATTACTGTTTTACCCCATGTTGTGGTAGAGATCCAGAGTTTCATTAGAAACTCGCAGTCTGCCCTGTACAGTTTGTTGTAATGTTCCTGTGAGGGTGAAAGCAGTCCCTTTCACACTATCCTAGATTAAGGAATTTTAAAAGATATTCTTTTACAAGACATTGAATTTGCCACTTCTTTTAGGTTTTAACATAGAATTTGCCACTTCATTTAGGTTTTAACAGTCAAACTACAGAGCTGTATGATCAACTGTTGATTGATCTTGACAGATTGTATTTCAAACCGCATATACACAGTTTTATGAAGTATGTCCCCATGTGGAACCTTTCAGTAACTCAAAATATATATTTTTTATTTTATTTTAAGAAACTATGTATCTTCGCTTTATTGATTTATTGACATTGTTCATTGCATAGCTTTTGTTTATAAAAGGAAATGTAAAGAAGATGATTGTTATATAAGCTATCCCATTTTGGAATTAGGTTTAAACAATTATGGTTGTTGTTTTTTGTCATTCCTGATGAGATTTTTCTTTTGTGCTTTGTATTTGTCTGACTTTTTGTATTTGTTATAATTCCTGCCAAAAGTGACAGCTTTGGTGTTTCACAATGTCCCAGATCCCGTTTACACAATTTCCCCTACGTTCTTCAATATATCAATGGCGTGGAGCCATCTGATGTATTTATAATAATACATTAAAATGACTGTAGAGATAAGAAAGGAATGACAAGAAATTTAAATTACTCTTAAAGGTTATTTGTCTGAAAGACATTTTCTTCTTATCTTTGTAGTGCGAGTAATTACCTGACATTTTCTCTGTCTTGTGGTTATACCATATACAGTATATATATGTATATACACACACACACACACACACACACACACACACACACACACACGCATAAATTCATCAAACCTATTCTGAAAACAGGAAAATGTTTGTGGACCCCATTTAAATGCTGTCATTTGTCATAATGTGAATTGCACTTGCCATAGGATCGGCAAATGACTGTGTTTGTAGTGCTTGAATTCCTATGATCATGTAAAACAAATAATTTACTTAATTATGAGTCATCTGTTTTTAGTCAAACCTCCTTATTGACATAATTGCGTTAATGTGTATTTGACAGTGTGTGTTGTTTAGCCAAACCACACCATGCACATGTTATCACTTCTAGGAATGCAGTTCAATGACTTCTCTTTCTGTATGCCATTTCAAAGTAGCTTACTGTAAAATATACTGTAGTGATTATTTCAAATAAGATAATAAAGTCAAGTTATCACTAGCAGCGCAGTGCTCTATTGCTTTATTTTAAAGGGTGAGGGTGTCACTTTTTGTGTTCACTGAGTTGCTTGTTAAATGTGATAATTTATTTGTGATTATATGGCATGTTAAAACAAAGTCATACACAACACTTAAATATTTTACATAAATAAGTTGAGATTCACCTTCACAGTTTTCAGAATTATGAGGATGTCACTGAAATAAAGTGTATATTTATTCCTGTCGTTAGTTTTAGCAGGTGCGTAAATTATTGTTGGACATATTTCTGGTGAAATGGAATTGATTATTGCGGCATCCAATATTCAGTCAGATCAATGGCTCATAATTCAGAGCCCTGTCATACTACTCCATGGGCTGTGAGAAGGAAGTTAAGGGGTAAAGAAGATGACAGAATCTAAAGCAGAAGATATTTTTCTGGCATTGTAATATTTCTACAAATTATGTTTCATTTACTTGAGAACAGCTCTTCCTCTTTCACTTTGATTTTAGCAAGCATACACCCACCCAGTAGTTATTTTCTATTGCTGTACAAGTTTGATGACCACTGCTCTTTGACACACATTTGGTTCCCTGGCTTTCTCTGGTTAAAAACGAGTAAGTCCAGCTGATATCACTCACTGAAGAAGCGTGTGTAATTTGACATCCCCTCAGGCATCACCTTTGCACATTCTCTGCATATGTGCCTGGCTGGCATATCGCACACATTCACGTTTCAGCGCAGAACATTCAAGTCATTCATGAAAAGAGCTATGAAAAATAGACATAGTATTACATCCATGGACATAGCAGTGCTACCCGCTTTAGGGGGGATTGGATGCTTTACGGAAATGGGAAAAGGAAGTAGGATCTACATTCCCCCCCCAGTTACAATTATAGTCATGTCTACCTCAGTCTGTGTCCTCTGTGTATCATTTTCTCTGACAGGCAATCCCCATGCACACTTCTCCCCTGACCACATACTGTAGTCAAATCCTGAGTGTTAATTTAACACTCAAGTGTTAACATGGGGGATTTGACCACACACACACACACACACAGCTCTTGCGCTGCATGGTTTGAGGTGAGGAGGGGGTGTGGCAGGCAGACACGTTCAGATTTTTACCATCAGCGGCTGCTGACTCAGCTGTTTTAGGAAGCAACTGTCACCCTTCAGGCCTGGCCAGCAGCCAATCAGTTTGGGAATCGATTCAGCTTCAACAGAGTGCAACGCCTGAAGCGTTCTGATGTGTGTGTGTGCTGATGTGTGTGTGTGTGTGTGTGTGTGTGTGTGTGTGTGTGTGTGTGTGTGTGTGTGTGTGTGTGTGTGTGTGTGTGTGTGAGAGAGAGAGAGAGAGAGACAATGTAGAGAAATAGTTGTCTTGTCAAACTGCATGTGCAGATAGAGTTTCTCACAGGGAAGTGAAAAAAAAGGTTCTAATTCTCTCTCTTTCTGTGACCTTATGTTGTTGGGTTAGTATTTCTATTTACACATGTAACACTTAAGCCATGTTAGAAACTCTAAACTCAACAGATATCTCTATCTCTCTCTCCCTCCTGTAGCACTGGAGCATGGCAAAGTTAGTCAATATGGAGATTTAAAAAATACTATTATAATTAAGCTACTGACAATGAAATGGATAAATAGTGGAGTTTGGAGGGAGAGGTGCAAGACAAGAGAAACCCACAGTGTAGCATTCAAATCAACAGTTGTGCAAAGGTTACCAAGGGCTATTTCTATTCATTTTCTTTCTCACCAAGGCAACCACTTCACTTTCTGTCTGAGGTTGCTTCCCTCAGGCGCACACCAATAATTAATTTGCTCTATGTTTCACCATTCCCTCCCTGAATCCTCCTTAATTCCCTTTCTACTCCCTACCACTCTGCTCTCCTATCGGTCACACACACACACACACACACACACACACACACACACACACACACACACACACACACACACACACACACACACACACACACACACACACACACACACACACACACACACACACACACACACACACACACACCATTACAACCCTAATGGAAATGTGATAATAAGGGAGGCATACTTTGCCAACAGCCAATCCAATACAGTTGAGAGTCCATCTACCGCCAGGGGGCGCTATGCTCCACCTTGGGGGAATCACATTAAATCATTTATGTATTTTAAATGATCACATTAATGCGTATGTAAACCAGTCTACATGCCATGGTCTAATGTGTGGCACAGCTGAGCTCTGCAACCACTGCAGCGTACAGTTTGAATCTAATGGAAGAAATAACCTTTAAAATTATGAATAATGACTTTTAGCCTTCCTACTCTGATAACCAGAGTTGTTCGTTCGTTCTCGTTCTGTTACTTAGCTTGTGTCAAGAAGGATGTGGAGGAAAATAATAGAACAGTGTCTCACAGCAAGTGATAATAATGAATAGTGAAAATAAGATATCTAAAGCGTGAACATTAAATGTATGTATTATTAGTATATTTATCTGTATTAGTATTAGTGTTGTTATGAATCCAGAACGGCTTTAAATCACTTTAAATCAATCAATCAGGAGAAATATACGTCCCTGTCCTCAGGGCCGTGTTAATGTCAAAATGCGCACTAGGCAACGGACAGTTTTCGGGCCCCCCCCCCCCCAGCGCACATGCACGCGCGCGCAGCGCGCGTGCATGTGCGCGACCCATGCGCGCGCGCAAAGCGCGCGCGCGCGAAATTTTGCGGTTATTTCGCGGATTGTGGCCGTTTTTGGGCGTTTCTTTGTTACTTTATTTCGGTTTTAGGGTTAGGGTTAGGGTTAGGTTAGGCTTATGTTATTTAATAAAAAAAAAAAAAAAAAAAAAACTTTTTAATTTTTTTTATTTTTTTTTTGGGGGGCATTTTTCGGCCCCCCCCCCGACAAGACATAGGCATGTGCCTACATTGCCTGTGCATAAACACGGCCCTGCCTGTCCTCACTATACATACGCCGGAAGTGGGCGGTTTGTCAGAGAGAGAGAGGGGGGGGGGGCGTGAGTGAGTGAGAGAGATGTATGTCATTCACTTGTTATCCTCGTATATGTAATGTTATGACTTGTTTTATGTTATATGTATGCTTTGGCAACGTAAAACGTATTTTATCATGCCAATAAAGCATTTGAAATTGAAAATTAAGAGAGAGGGGGGAGAGAGGGTGAGTGAGTGAGGCAAGAGAGAGGGAGAGAGAAGGGGGGGTGAGTGAGTGAGTGAGAGAGAGAGAGAGAGAGAGAGAGAGACACACACTAGAGTGAGTGAGTGTGAGACAGAGTGAGAGAGAGGGGGAGATAGAGAGAGAGAGAGAGTGAGTGTGGGGGGCGTGAGAGAGAGAGAGAGAGAGAGAGAGAGAGAGAGAGAGAGAGAGAGAACTGCGTAGCGAACTGTTGGAAACTAGCGACTGAGAGATTCCTGTCTGTCGTAGGTCGTCGCTCACGTTGCTCCAGGTTCCCTTGAGTTGTATGAAAGAGAGGAGCATTAGAGGACAACACATTGACACTTCACACAGAGGTAGGTCTGCTTCAACGACACATGGCGTTCATGGCTTTTATTCTACGCTGCGCTTCTGCCGAGGGTCTTTATCGGGAAAGAACGCTCTGACAGCGCTTTGTAAACAAACTGCTCTCTCCGCTGTGTGTGTGTGTGTGTGTGTGTGTGTGTGTGTGTGTGTGTGGGTAGCGCTCTTCTATCTAAACATGGAAATAATAGTTTCAGTTATTGCCATGGCATTGACCAGTTGACATCACCAATGGTTGTTATAATGATTTATATTGTTTTTTTGTTTGTTTAAGTTTTCCTTAGCTTTATCTATTTTTTCTGTAATAGACCTAGTGATTCAACAGGCAGGGACCCCCCCCCCCAGCCTTGCCTGTCAAAGCGACAGAATGCAACGCTGGTCTTTACAACAACACGGCACAAATTGTAATCTACATGAGGCACAAAGTCTCAAGCTATCAGCTGAAATAGGACTATAAAGATGTATCCTGTGTGTACATAGAGAGAGCATGGACATGTTTTTATAGGCTGGGGCTGCAGGAACCGTTAGACAGCAGCGCTCAGGCGCATATAATCGCGTAATGAGCGTGCTTCAAAAGTTTGACAGGTGAAAGCCTGCCTGCTGCTGCTGTTGGGTAGAAGCAGCCATTGTCTTTTCTCAAGAATGGCCTTCATTTTGTCGAACATTTTCGTTTTCCAGTATCCGCAAGCAACTCTAGATCCTATTTTTAATATCTGGAATCTAGAGTTGCAATACCAACCCATGACAGCCCATACATCCAAACAGAAAAGTCCTATCTGATTGTATTACACGACGTTAAACTCGCCAACAACATTGCAGCTGTACGGAAAGCTTGAATTATCCTCTTTCTATCTGCAAAGTTTTTGTTTAATAAAAATCCTCATAACATGTGGATTTTTTTTAAACAAAAACTTTGCAGATTCTTTGCATAAATTCCGTGCAGGTGATCATTTTGTGTTGGGGTTTAGAAGTGCTCGTTGGAAATCACTCAACAGTCCTGCATACCACCTGTTTCTAAATTGCACATAATGCAGGAGGCAGCTATTGAAAACGAGCGCTTCAAAACACAAAAAAGGATAATTAAAGGCATTGTAGGGAGTTCAGACATAATCAAAGAAAAAAACTGTTGTCAAACACCGCCCCTCCAGCAGTTCTTTTCCCCGACCACCAGGGGGTGACGCAGGGCGGACTTTTTAAATGAGTCATGCCCAAAATAGGTTGCCTTATGCGGATACAATTCGCGGAAATGCCCGACCCTACGGTTCTCTGAATTTATATTTTTAAATAGGCTCTTTCATGATAAATTGACCACATATATGAAGCTAAACAACTAAATTCTATCCAAACGATTTTTTAAAAGTAAATTATGTGCCTCAAAAAAGAAGTTTGAGAGCGTTTTAAAACCGAAAGTAAAAAGTTGATACGGCACGGACGCGCACGGACACGCACATGCGTGCGTTAATTTACGACCCGGACATAAACAACATGAACATAAACAGAAGGGAAAATACGGATTTCAGACAGAGGACTGTGTTTCAATGAAGGAAAACACCCCAGCATCATTATATAGTGGCTGATAGAGGGGAGAAAATGCAAAAAATATATATATGCATATTTTTTAAATTTAGGCTTAATGTTCCCTACAATGCCTTTAAAGCTTTCCATATGCTGCAATGTTGGTGAGTTTAACGTCGTTTAATACAACCAGATAGGACTTTTCTGTTTGGATGTATGGGCTGTCAAGGGTTGGTATTGCCACTCTAGATTCCAGATATTAAAAATAGGATCTAAGAAATTGCTTGCGGCTAGTTTTCCAGTATGTTTTTTGATAAAATGCAAATGGTCTTTCAATTACTGCAGTGGCACATGGTGGAAAAAGTAGCCTAGATGTAAGTACTACTGTCCTGTAGCGTTGTATTATAGGTTGTAGAGACTAATTGGACTGACAGTTTTTCCTTATGTTTCAAATCATATCAGTGTGACAGAGAGGAGATTGTATGCACAACTTAAAAGCATATTTAGAAGTATTTATTTTGTCATAGATAAGTCTGGTTTGTGCAAATACGAGCTACTTCATAAAACAAATATTTAATTGAAATTACTTTGGAACGTAGATAGATTGTGTTTAATACAATAATATACAATAATAATAATATTGTAGATGATAGCGCACTGGTGTAAAAAAAAAGAAAAGTTAGAAGGCCTACATCTCAACCTTTGTGTGTCAGGTGTAAGGGAATGTATTGAAAGGTCCATTTTTAAATCTGTCCATAGAGGCTGAATGAACTCCTGAACCAACACCTTGGTGTTTAAGAGACAAGTATAAAATGTCACTTGAGCTTTGATGCCTCTGCTTTGGTTCTAAGGTGTGTGTGTGTGTGTGTGTGTGTGTGTGTGTGTGTGTGTGTGTGTGTGTGTGTGTGTGTGTGTGTGTGTGTGTGTGTGTGTGTGTGTGTGTGTGTGTGTGTGTGTGTGTGTATTCAGCATGTTAGGCCTATGTGATGCCTAACAGGTATGTTAGGCATCATGATCGTGATCGTGATGCCTAACAGGTATGTTAGGCATCACATAGGCCTAACATGCTGAATGCTGACTCCCTACGATCCCTACTTTGATGTGATATTTTCCTTTGGACATATGCTCCACTAGTGTATGTCATTACTATATCATCTTAGACATCTGCCTTGAATGACTGAACCGTCTACAGGGCCTTGTGTCTGCGTTGCATTTATCACTTGAAAATCAGTTATTTACGAAGTATAAATTAGGCGCTTATCCTCGCTGATTCTAATATTCTATAGAGGCTGTGTGATGAGCTTAAGGTCCTCTCTCTTCAAGGCTGTCAGAAGGCTTAATTTGATGATGTCTCTTTTCTGTCAGCTGGAGGAAGTGATGCGGTTTGCCCTTTATACATGACATTAGCTCTGGTCTGGTTCACAACCTGTTTTATTAACATAACTCTTCCTTTGTAATGTTTTTTTTTTTTCAAACTTGCATGATGTATTGGTCATTGCTGGGTACATTAGCTGTTCGCCTGCTCAAACAGTCCCTGAGACGTATCCTATAATGATCCATAAACCATGGCTGAAGGCTTTTGTCACTCCCACTATGTAGCAGGTACACATCATGGCTGTTCCCTTTTCTCTGAGAGTGAATGTTTTGGGATTGGCACAGGGACGTAGCACGCCGGCCAGGCATGACTTGGCTGGCACAGCTTGCCCTGACAGGGCTGGGCGATATGACTTCAAATCAATGTCACGATTATCTAAAACTTTTGCCTCAATTACAATGAATGAACATTTATTGTGAAAATAGCATATCTTCAAACTCACAATGCGTCATGAATCATGATGCAACGTGTTTGCATCGAGCTTGTAGATCGGCTATTTTCTCTATTTTTGTATAAATATAAAACAGGGTTTAGAGGTTAATCAGACTAATCCATTGAGTCGATTAACAATAAGTATTAGAATAGCTTTGTGTAGATTTTGTCGATGAAGCAGAACCAGCAGTGTAACAGGGAAGGGAACCCTATGCCCCTGCCTTGATTTTCTTGTGCACTGACTGTGCCATGTGCTCACGGCATGGCATGTTCATAAGCCTCTCTAGGGTTCTCACTTCTCATCACTTCATGACTTTCCCCACTGTCAGGCAAAGATGTAAGCTCAGCACTGGAAGATGATAAGTTGTGATAAGAAGCCTTCAGTAAGGGGGGGGGGCTTTTGGAAAGTTAGCTGACCTATTCATGACAGTGTCATAATGAGTGGCTAGATGTTGGCCTAGTACAGTATCCGTCTAGATTGATGTCTGTGTGGTTTCCCAACTGACTAAGCTGTGAGTCAAGGTCTCAGAATCACTTATACAATGACTGTGCTATAGCCTGAGAGATGTCTGTTGTCTGAAAGTTGAGGAAGAGAATGGATCATTCAAGAAGTCATCGTGCAAGTGTTATGTTTTGTTTGTGAAAATACTCTTTCTGGACCTTCACAAATGATGGCTGAGCAAAGAATATTTACAAATAGTGGCTTTTGGACATTTTTTTCCTGAGTTTTTTTTTTTTTTTGACACATTTCTAAGCCAATAATTTGATGATTGGCTCAATTTGATGACTGGCTCAATGGAGACTCTCTGAGTCACCTACCGGAGAGACCATGATAGAGGCCTTGATATACTTCATTTTGATGTCACACACCAAACATAGCAGATCTGTAAGTTCACAGTGCTTTGTGCCGTGCCCCTGACTTGTTGTGAGCTCACCCTTCTGTAAGTTTCACATACGTGTGGGATTGCATAGAAGGCACAGGTAACACTCTTCTGGGGAAAGTGTAAATGGATGTTACTCCTAGCTGTATCTCCTTCTTCCTCTTCTGCCTTCTGTCCTGTGTTTCATAACTGCTGTACTGCCATTGACAATTGAATTTCCCCCATGGGCAGTGGTGTAAAGTAACTAAGTACATTTACTCAAGTACTGTACTTTTTTTTGGGAGGTACTTTTACCTTATTGGAGTATTTCCAATTTTCAGTACTTTTACTTCTACTCCACTACATCTCAGAGGCAAATATTGTACTTTTACCACACTACAAGTATTTGAAAACTTTAGTTACTAGTTACTTTGTAGATATAAATTATTACATTATAAAACATATATTAACCACTTTAGCCCTATTTTATACCTAAGCTATTTGAAAATAGCCGATCTACAAGCTCACATGCGACGCGCTGTGAGCTTGTAGATCTGCTATTTTCAAACATTTTAGTACTTTTACTTTTGATACTTTAAGTACATTTTGTTACCAATTCAAGTCAATTTTAAATTACAGACTTTTACTTGTAACACAATGCAGTATTGATACTTTTACTTAAGTAAAACATTTGAGTACTTCTTCCACCACTGCCCGTGGGATCAATAAAGGTCTATCTGTCAGACACACAGCCAAAAGGACGTGATCATCAGGAAGTAGGTGGTGACAAGCACACTGCCCCCTCCCCCCTTTTTTAGTTGAGCTAATGCTAATCCACCGGGTCACATGACCATGAGCTCTTAGCTTGGACTAGGCCGCTGCCCTGGGGCACTCATAAATCTGTCTGTCAACCAGCCCGACTGACTGTTGACATCCACAACATGTATTCCTACACCTCCATTGCTGCTACCCATCCTGCACCAAACTTCACTTAAACCCTATATTTGTTGACCAGCATCCCCCAGGTGATTAGTAGGTCCGTTCCTTTTTTGCCTCTGTACCAAATCTCTTTGCTGAAAATAGCCGATCTACAAGCTCACAATGCGCCGAAATGTGACGTGTTGTGAGCTTGTAGATGTGCTATTTGCGCTGAATTTTCACCCCCCAGAATAGGGACCCCAGGTTAAGGATGGCCGGGAGGTACAGTATAGCGGCTGTCTGGGAACAGGAAGATCCCCAGCTCCTCCTAGCTTTGTATCGAAGTGTCCTTGAGCAAGGCAATGTTGATGATATTTGTTGATGATATGTATTATTGTGTTATTTTGATGCTATGTTGATGAATTGAATACATAGGACCACAATGGTCCCCAGGACTTTTTTTGTGTTATCCTTTTAGCCTATATGTCTGACTATACCTCGTGCTGTTCACATTTCTGACTAATAAAGTATTCAATCAATCAATCAAAATGAACTCCTAACTGCTCCCGATTTGTAGGTCGACGCCTTGCATGGTGCTGTCGGTGTGTGAATGTGTGAATGTAATGCACTAAAGGCCTTTGGATAAGGCGCTATAGGAATTTAGACCATTTAGCTTGTTCATGTCAAAGGGTGATATTAACAATTTCAAGACAATATTGTCACTTGTTCTCCTTCTCTCTTTCTCGTTCTCTCGTTCTCTCTCTCTCTCTCTCTCTCTCTCTCTCTCTCTCTCTCTCTCTCTCTCTCTCTCTCTCTCTCTCTCTCTGTCTCACTCATTCTTAATGAGTTCCTCTCTTCCCCTCTCCAGTGAGTTCAGTATAAGGGAGGGGTGGACGTCCATGGCTTCCAGACAACTGAGACATGATAAGAACGTGGTGTTTTTATCTCAGTGACACAAACAATAGAATAGCCTGGTTTGTTTACACGCCCCGTAGGAAGTTGTTCACTAGAAAGGTGCGTTGCAGTAAAAAGGACTTTTAACATCCTTGAAAGTTGCTGACGGTGCACTGGTTTGGTTGCTCTGGCTGCACATTGTATGTAGAGAAGTCGCAAATACAGGCCAATGCAGATAGAGACACTTTGGCTATTCAAAAATAGCAGATATACAAGCTCATAGCACGGCACCGAGTGCCGCGCTAAGAGCTTGTCTGCTATTTTTGAAAAATGTGAAAACTTGTGCAAATCTTTGAATATATATATTTTTAAAGCGAACATTTGTAACTCAAATCTTTGCTTCTGGGGGTCCCTGGAACTAAATATTTTGAGATGGGGGTCGGCGGCCAAATACATATCATTTTGGGAGTCCTTGACATGAAAAGGTTTGAGAACCACTGATATAGAAACCTACGTTTTTTCGGAATACTGTTGGGATTTGGAAGACATTTTTGTAGAATCGGCCTCAGGTCTTAATGGGTTAATAATTTCCTCATATTTACACAATACCCCCTCTGCCAGCCTAAATACACAAGAGCAAAATGCTGTTCCAAGTTGGCGCAGATGGTTCTTCTACCACAGTGACCGTCATCCTGAGACAGTGTCACATTACTGTAAAACATCCTCCCTAGCATCGGGGGAGGGGGGGGGGATACAGCTACAGTACTCTGAATACTCACGGTAGAACTACTTTCCAATAGAGCAGTTATGAATCACAATCTTAGTTGACGATTATTTGTCATACAAATAATTGCCGTTAATGATATGATTGTGGTTTTGGCAGTCAAGATTGAAACATGTACATAATGTAATAATTGTTGGCTTAGAAAACACATTTCACAGGGTAGATAGCAAAATAGCAATAACAAAATGACTGACAATGACTAGTACTAATAATCAAGCTAAGTAAGGTACTGTATTATGGCCAAAACAGGCCATATTCTTAGTTAAGAATTTTATACTTGATTTTATTTTATTTTATGTTTTCAAAAATAGCCCATCTAGACGCTCACAACATGTCCCATCATGACGTTTTGAGCTTGTAGATCTGCTATTATAGAAAGTTTTAGAAAATTGTGACGGGCCTAATTCCCAAGCCATACTGTCAACAGACAAATGAAGAAATGGTTTGAAATAAGTAATAAGTAGCACTTTAACAATTAATAAAAGATAATACCATTATTTGATTGTTTCACAATCACAATTAAGTCATCGTGAACCTTTGCAGTTAATTCATACACCTTTGGTCAACTGTTGCACGTTGCCCTTGTTTGCTCACGTTTACACAATGTTTAATGTAACCAGAACATTGTACAACTATACAGTATGTGGGATAATGATAGGACTTCTTTTCTGTCTGTATGGTACATCACTAATTCTTTTTAATTTCAAGCACACCAGTTTGCTATGCATATTAGGCCATGGACCCACATTTGATATTATGTTTTTTTAAATCCTATTTATCAAGCATTTTGCTGGGAACCCCCTGATACAAAGATCAAATTGTCTCTATATCTTGTACGGAAGTATATTGCTATTATTGTCAAAAAATAATAATAATTAAATATCACGTAGTAATAGTCTTGTATGTTATATTTTTTTATTATAATGCACAGTTGGACCTTTTTGTACACAAGGCATATTTTTGTGTTAACAAACAACACATTATCTAATCAACAGATAGAGAATGCAGTATTAAGTGCATTATCATTTAATACTGTAGCCTATCCTTTAGACAGGGGTATTTAAGAATGCTAATGTTAAGAGGAGTCAAGACAAGTTCAGGATCAAGGCAGCAGAGGTCAAAGGTCACAGACAGGCATATTATGAGGATTATGGGTATTCTTTGCATTCCAGTGGGTCGTTGAGTTCTCATGCTTCTTAAGTTCAGTGTTTTCCCCTTTTTCTTTTTAACCTACATGTATATTAAAATGTTGCATTTGGTAGTTTTACATGGTAAATGTCTGTGTGAATTTCTCCATTTGTGAGAGTGTACACAAATGTCACCTAATGGAGACTTCCATTAACTTCCATTTGTATATGCGCAGAGTTAAATTGACAATTGACATTTTACTGTGTATTAGCACTGCAGTTGGGCAGGGTTTGTAGGTTGCTGTTACCATAAGGAGGCGAAATTGCCACAGCTACGTTCAAGCCTATTACTGGATTATAGTGAATGAGACATGACTGGCTGCCTCGCTCACAGATTAATCATATGTGCTGCAGCCTGGCAAGAGACAGGGAAAGATTCATGAAGTTGACAGCCTAAATCACTCAAAGACAGATGAATTGGGGAAAAGAGATAATATGTTTAATTTATCTATCTTTTTACACACATACTGTTGGCAAGGACGTACATATTTGAATGAAAACGGTCACACACAAAAAAACTATTACAATATATGTTCATATATGTGTGTGTGTGTGTGTGTGTGTGTGTGTGTGTGTGTGTGTGTGTGTGTGTGTGTGTGTGTGTGTGTGTGTGTGTGTGTGTGTGTGTGTGTGTGTGTGTGTGTGTGTGTGTGTGTGTGTGTGTGTGTGTGTGTGTGTGTGTGTGTGTGTGTCTCAGTATATCTGCATGTATTGTAACTAGATTTAGGTCATGAATGCTCTTTTATGTCTGTGTAAAAAAACAAAGCATAACGTCTGTCAAAGATTACTATAAGGTGAACTTGATTAAAGATTATAATGAGCTAGGGGAAAAAACCTGTTCTACTCTTTTATTACAGTCGCCTTTAATCTGTTGTTTGATCCAAATAGGCAGTGGAGCTGATTGATCAAGAACAAATCCTGTCTTTGTGCAAGACAAAGACAAAGTCAACTGCTGACTCACTGTAGTTTTGTTTTGTTAATTTATTGATGACAGATCATCATCATCAGAGGGGCAGCCGTAGCTTAGTGGGCTTAACCCTCCCTGATTTTGAACGTCTCATCCATGCTTTTATCTCAACCCCGACTCGACTATTGTAATGCATTGTATGTTGGTATTAGCCAAGCCTGCTTGCAACGACTACAGTTAGTCCAAAACGCGGCCGCGCGCCTCTTAACAGGGGCACGGAAATATGATCACATCTCCCCTATTCTTGCCTCCCTACACTGGCTCCCTGTTCGTTACAGGATTCAGTTTAAGACTTTAATGTTTGTCTTTAAGTCTTTAAATGGGCTGGCACCATTATACATTTCGGAACTTTTACCTCCTAAAAATGGTACAAGGGTCTTGAGGTCTACAGTGACCAGTCACTCCTTAAGGTCCCAGCAACAAAGTTGAAAACACGGGGAGATAGATCATTTTCCTTCATAGCGCCCACACTGTGGAACGAGCTGCCACCCCATGTTAGAGTGTCTCAAACCCTGCCTGTGTTTAAATCACGTTTGAAAAATCACTTGTTCTCCTTGGCGTTTGAAAATTCAGATTGAGAAGCTGCTGCTTCCCTCAGGCATTGTGTCAATCGTTGTCTTGTTCACTGTGTGTGTTTTTCTTGTTTTTTTTAGTTTTTTACTGAGTGTACAGCACTTTGGTTCAACACTGTTGTTTTTAAATGTGCTCTATAAATAAAGTGGATTGGATTGGATTGGATTGGGTAGAGAAGCCGCCTGGTATCAGAACCGGTCACCGGTTCTCTTCCTGTCCCTGACAGCAGTCTGGGGATCTTAGTATAATCTATGTATGTTCAATTTTGTGATTGTCGTCCTCCCAATACAAACAAAGATTTGCCATTTTTGCCTTTTTTTGTTCAGAATTGAAAAATCGGGAAAACGCTTTCATCATGTCCATCTTAGCAGCCATCAGCTGGGTGAAGCTGAAGCTGAATTTCCTTTGTGGGATTAACAAAATCTCCCCTTCCCTAGAGTGTGTGTGACTTCCTTGAGCCACTGTTGTAGACATTTAGATCATTGGCTCCCTGCATAGATGTCTGACGTGTTGACAATTCGTCACAGCCGTAAATATGATATATATAATATTGTATGAATGTGTGTGGAAAGTATGTGGTCAAATTTCATTTGATGTACATTAAAGTGTAAACCTATATGTCAGATAGTGGAATAGTGTAACATTTCATGTCTCAGTCATATTAGCACATGACATTCTGTAAGCCCAACCTTAGGCAAGGTTTAGTATTTAACTATACTGTATTTATATAAGCACTACTGTAGTGTGCGTGCGACCATTTCGTGCAGACTTGGTACTGTGACTGCATCTACATCCCATATCCTGAGGCTAATAAACAGCTTAAATTGTGGGAAGAGTGATTAATCTGCTTCATCAGACTCTGCATAAGCCAATAGTCAATGCCCTTGTGCAATTTCTGATCGAGTGGCCAAGTGAACTCTCTAAGGAGACAAGTAAACCTACGGCATGGCCATCTGTCCGGGCTATGGGGCCATGGAACGTGACTACAGATTCCCTAGCTCATGGCAAAAATGATAATAAACATTTTGGGAAAAGTTTAAAAAAAAGTTTTATAGTAAGAAGTAGGATAGTAAGATAAGATTTCACTTCTCTCCGTGTTCAAAGGAAAGTGAGGATACCAGTCTGCTGGTTGACATCCTCTTCACTACTACTCTCTCCTTCATTTGAACACTGTCCCATGCCTGCCCTTAGAGGCATTCAGCCATGTGAGTTCATCACATGTGCTGTTAAATTTATACACAGAGGGATAGATGAAGGGAGCGAGCAGGGAGATAGAGGAAGAGGGACCGAGACAAAGAATGGGAAGCAGAGAAAGATAAGAGAGTGAGAGAGAACGAGAGAGCAAAAAACAATAAGTGCAGTATCATCGTTTTGTTTACCCTCGCTGCATTTTACAGTGGCTCTTCAGGCATTTTCTGTTCTCACGTGACATGCGCTCTCATCCCTAGCCGTGCTTTGTATATGGCCCAGGTCATGAAATGGTGTCTGTAGGGAATTGTGCATTATACATGGACAGGATAAACACTGGAGGGTTTGTTTTGTGTCCTTTATTCCGCCGTTACTGTTAGTTACGGAAGAGGCCCGCAGTCTGCTTTGCATTGTAAAACATTGTAAAGGATTATTCTGAGGGCATGCAAATACAAACAAAATATCTATGTAAGTCCATACAAATGAATGAACCATAGAAAAGGATAATACCTATTCAATAAATATGATATATCACAGTTAAAAAACATTAGGCCTTGTTGCATTACAAGGGCCTATATCCCATTTCATGGACATCTTTTAGTTCAAATCTATTAGTCATGTCCAATTTTGTGCCCAGCATATATGATTAAGGTTTCCTTTCTATTCCTTTTATCTGTAGGCAAATTGTGAGAAGAACACTGGTGCTAACAGAGAGCAGTGCAGGTTACTGTATATCTGCACGCAGCAGAGTCCATATGAACTCGTTTCAACCCTTTCAAGCCGGGAACGCATCTGTGTCATTTTATATTTTAGCTATAGCCATTTTATACTTTGGCTATTCAAAAATAGCATATATACAAGCCCATAGCGTGGCACAGAGTGCTGCGCTATGAGCTTGTAGATCTGTTTTTTTTTTCTTCTGGGGGGGGGGGGACAAACAAGGGAGATTCCCTCTATACTATGTGAATAAAAGAACAGCAAATTAATGATATTAAAACAATACGACCTGATATATCACGAAGGCAATTCGCTCCACATCTAAGTCTGCATGCAAACAAGCGTTCGGTTGAGCGCCTGGAGAATTCTGAAGTTCTTATCTATTACATTCAGTATATCAACGCTGTGGCTATCAAGGCCTGTTTTCTAACTAGAGCACTACCTCAGTGCTCCACACTCTATAAAGTAAAGGTTGAAGGCCCAAGGTTCCACAATGGACCATCAGACCTGAGGCAATTCTTAAAAATGTTTTTCTAAATCCATACAGTTTTTTGATTTAAAAAAAAAAAAAGTTTCAAGATTTTTTCAAAAATAGCAGATATACAAGCTCATAGTGCGGCACTATGAGCTTGTATATCTGCTATTTTTTAATAGCCAAAGAAATCTAAGGAAAGGTGTGTGGTGTCAGTATGCACGGTTACTGAGCAGCCTTTGCCAGGTTTAATGGTGTCAGAGACCCATATTTTTTTCTAAGATATTTTTTGGGGCTTTTTTGATAGGATAGTAGGCTGACAGAAAATGGAGAGAGAGATGGGGGGGGGGGGGTGGGTGACACACAGCTAAGGTCGCCGGGATCGGGAGTCGAACTCGCGACACGCTGTCAAGCTGGATTAGCATATATGATATGCGCTAGGCCAGCGGGCGCCCTAGGGTTACATTTTTGTGCACTGTAAAATCCTGAGTGTTACTTTAACTGTGCGGCTGCACAAATGGACAATGTGCTGCGTCTCTGCATCTCTGATTATCGGATACCTGACAAGTCAATGCATTCAATAAGCAGAGAGGGATATCTCACTCTGGGATGAGCTCACATAGAATCACAAAGCCTAACATGAGGTCAGGTCAGGGACGGTCTTTTTTCAGACTGACCATTTTTTTCAGCACGTCACACTCATCACATTGATACTTAACATCAACAATACAGTGATTTAAGAAGGCATCTCAGTGGAGTGGCGCTGGGCTGGAGGTGGGGGGATGGGTCGTTGTGGGCTTGAGTCGCCTGTCTTTCTTCAGGGTCCATGCCCGGCTTATCCAGATTATCCTTGGACCACTGCCGTAATCACTCAGATGCTACAGCGTACATCACCGTAATACTGTTGATTCCTTTGTCGTCCCTCTGACGTGTGGTAGAGATTTCTCCGATAAGAAGAACTATTGATATGACAGTTGCTTCTGCCCTCCTGCAATTTACCCCTTTTTATCCCCGTTGGTGTATAAGTTGGTCTGCCTGTGATCGGCTACTCACACGCAGCGGTATGCCAGCGCAGCATCATGACATTTGGATCATGCCTCTGAGTCTTGGTTGAAAGGGGTTTTCAATCTGTAAGGGCACTGTGCGAAGACCGTTTGGCTATTAGCGGGGAACAGCCCGAGCCCTCAGGAGAATCCCATGCTTGGCTTCCAAATGCATTGCTACAGCACATTCCCTCAAGCACGTTCATGGTATCAGATGATTACACGGCCTAGACTTAGTTCAAAGCATGTTTGAATTTAAATTCGGAACTTTCGATCAACATGTCACACGCGCTTCCCTTTGAATTTAAATTCGGAACTTTTGATCAACATGTCACACGCTCTTCCCTGCAAGAGACATCTCCTTGTAGTATTTCTGTTGGTCCTATGATATTTGACACACCTTCGGCTAGCCTGACAGAGTCGAAGCAGGGTATTTTTCTTTTTCTTTTTTTTTTAACGGGCAGACTATGGCAACGAACTGACAATAGAGCCTTTGATAGGATAAAAGTGTTGATGCTGGAGTCAGTGGCATTTTGTATGTCCAAAGAATTTGCTTTGCGCACGCACGCACGCACGCACGCACACACACACACACACACACACACACACACACACGCGCACACCCTCTTTCTCTCTCTCTCTCTCCCTCTCTCTGCAAGGAGACCAACTGACAGGGTCACAAGGACTCAGCTACTGTACAGCTGTGTGTTATGGATGTCAGTGCTATGCCTAATTTATGCTCTGTCGTATGTCGCGTGGCGAAAATAGCCGATCTACAAGCTCACAAGGCGCTGCATCCATGACGCGCTGTGAGCTTGTAGATTGGCGATTATTCATACAAAGGATAAATCAGGCTCTAAGGTCACAAGCGGTGCAGAATGAGGGATCCCCGAACACCTGCCTGTGCCAGACAGTATTGCTCCTGACTATGGGTATAGCAAACACGCCCTGAGACCTCTGGTAATCTATCGGGTCTACAGGGGAGATGTCTCTGGTCCTGTCATCACTCTCTAGAGTAAAGAGCTCTATATGCTAAGCAGGCCAGTGAGATGGGTGGGGTGGAGCTGACCTTTACTGAGCGAACTGAGCTCACCGTGCAGGGAGGGGAGATAGGGGTAAGAGGAGTTGTTTGTGTGTTTGTGTGCGTGCGGGTGGGTGTATATGTATCAGGAGTGCAGAGCTCTGGCGACCAGGGTGGAGACTTTGTGCGAGAAACCGCAGCTATCTGACCTCTGACACATGACAAGCCTGAAAGGTCAAAGGTCAGAGCTCTCTGCCGCTGCCTGCTCTCTGGTGTGTACAGGGGTTGTTGATGGAACTGGCTGGGCCAGGGGCTTCAGCCTGGGGGAGGGAGGAGTCAAGTCAAAAAGCCAAGAACTGTCTGAGCTACATCAGGTCTCTTCCACTTTACGACGTTCAAGTTCTAGTAAAAGGTGAGATGCTTTTTGTTGCTGCCGGTCACACCAGGCTGAATGTCATGAGTCAATACACAGTATTAAGGCACACAAGCCTTTCAGGAATTCCTGCCAATGCCAGTCAAAAGTAGGGGTCACCGTTGCAGATGCAGTCCCCAGGTCAGATTATTATGTCTGCGTGACCGATGGAAGAAGTGGACAGGAGTATGAATCCATTCACCATACAAGGACTAATAGGACACAGAAAGTGACAGTGGCTTGTTTCGGGATAACCTTCTGCATTCATGTTAACTCTGATTAAATTAGTATACTTGGTACAATTGCTTAATTGCTAAGACCAACCAAGTTACCTAAATCTTTCTTACAGCCAGTGCAAGACATTGATTTGTCTCCAAACTGTCTGTGATGATTCCTTGTGCCTGGAAGTGAGCTCACACAGTGTTTATCTCACCTCAGCTCTTCTAATAGCAGGGTGCCTGTGCTTTGCACCAGCCATTAGATCTTCTAATTAGATCCCTCTTGATTCTGTTGATTCTCTTGATTCTTCTTATTATCATACGTTTATAGGACAGAGAGAGCACATATTCACTGTGATTAGTGACACGAACCCTAAAGTCCCTATTCTGGGCATAATAGGCAAACATTCTGCAAAAAAAAACATTTTGCAAGAATTATCAGATCTACAAGCTCACAATGCAGTGTCACAATGCAACGCGTTATGAGCTCGTACATAGGCTACTTTAACTATTTGACATACGATGAATGTATGTAGGGTTTAAGTGTTAACCTCTCTGACACTCTATAAATGTTATTCAATTGAGGAGTGAAGATAGGAGCGGTACTGAGATAAGGAGGAAGCAACTACCTTGTTTACAATAGCCTGTCCCTGACAGGGTGGCAGACCATTAGTTCACCTCTCACTAATATTGTCTTTATATCATCTATTGCGGTGGTTTTAAACCCTTTTCATATCAAGGTCCATTATTTATTTGGCATTTTGAGCCACAGACCACCATTTGATGAGTTTTAGCCTCTCAGATCCAAAACTTAGAATATTTTGTTATCGTTGGATAAGATTTTGTCCACAATTCCATGCTGTATTGGTAATTTGGTTACCGACTCTCCGTCATTTAGCTGGGGACCACCTGGAACCCGTTCAAGGACCACTGGTGGTCCCCGGACCACTGGTTGAGAACCCCTGATCTATTGACAAGTCCTGCAATGGTTCATGTCAGCCTGCATGTGGATCAGTAGGAACGGGTAAGGTATGTCTCTGAAACAGAAACAGAAAACACTGCTACAGTGCAAAGTATATAACTGGAGTTTCTGGATGTGTGAGCAGCAGTGAGGCTGTTTTCTTTTTATTGGCTGCCCCACAGGGCAAGGAAAGTGCAGTTCATTTTATGCTCTGCCTCTTGCCCTCTTCACCACTTGGCTCAGTCCTTAGTGGCACTGGCACCGTCCAGCCTCTTTTCATGTAGGCTGACCGCGACTTTCCAGTGCTAGCTACCGGCACACAGAACGAGTTGGTTAGTGCTGTGTTTGTTTTTCACATGTCCTGAATGACATGGATAAATATCAGCATTTTTCCGCTTTAAGCCATTAAGACCTGAGGCCGATTCTACGAATGTCTTCTAAATCCTAACAGTTTTTTGAAAAAAACTATGTTGCTATATCAGTGGTGCTCAAACATTTTCACGTCAAGGTCAGGAGCACCCAAAATTAGATGTGTATTTGGCACGCCGACCCCCCATCTCAAAATATTTAGTTCCAGGGACCCTCAGAAGCAAAGATTTGAGTTACAAATGTTCATTTTAAAAATATATATATTCAAAGATTTGCAAACATTTCCATGATTTTATCAAAAAATGCAGATCTACAAGCTCATAGCGTGGCACTCGGTGCCACGCTATGAGCTTGTATATCTGCTATTTTTGAATAGCCAGAGTATAACATAATGGGTTAAGTGGTTACCAAGATGTAACTTGTTTCACTTGTGCAAAGACACTTGACAACCACCTCTCAGAGGCATGGTACTCTGTGGTGAAAGTTGAAACTCTAATGTATTGTAAGTACACCCTCCCAACTCACCCTACCAACTCTAGTGACCCAACACCTTTATGAAGTGATCATGAACTGACTCACACTATGGGATATTTAATCACAGTAGTGGATGGTCTTATCCGGTATTGATTTGTGAAGAGTGACACTCACCAACGTTTATGGACATTGACATCTTGTTCCTGGGCACCTGAGGATGTTGGAGATTGTAAACTCATACGCGAGGCCTACATTTATATAGCTTTTCTAGTCTTTGAACCACTCAAAGTATTTACAATCCACCCATTCTCACACATACAGTACAGTATGTCGTATAATAGGCCCTAGTAATGATTTTCAGGAAAAAAATGAATTATTATAAGGCATGCTTTATACAAAATAATATTTCTGCCACAATTTAATCCTGTATTACTGTCTTTTGCCATTCCATTTAATTTGTGCATGAGTACTATTAATTGTGTCTAACAAAATTGATAGACACCTCACCTAGCCACCGGGCTTTGGATCTCCTTACTGTAGTTACTGCTTTTTATCTAGCATCTATAAAACATAACAGGTCAAAAAGTGGATCAGCTGTGATGGAAAAGCAGTTTGCTTGTTGCTTTAATCACCAGGAAGAGATTTCTGACAATTGTCTTACTGTTGTTCTTACTTAGGACCTTCAACATTGCCCAAGCAATTTTCCAAGGTCTCATGGCCTTATGAACAGTTTTTCCCCAGTCCCACCCACAAAGGTTATATGTCTACAGTATATACTATTATTTAAGATTAGCCAAGCAATGGTAAAATACCTATATTAAATCCAAAATAGATTTCCCCCTCTGCCTCAGGTCTAGACAGTAACCCCGAAAAATGCAGTCTTAGTATTGTGTAAACCTACAGGGTTAGGGGGTCGGACCTCCTCTTTTGCACGACCACAGGGCAATGTAAACAACCCCCTCCCTCCCGCACTGCTCTGTTCTGGGGGCTCCTTATTACAGCTCCTTTAAAGGGATAGTTCACCCCCAAAAATATCATTTTTTCTATCGATTAGTCACCCCATGGAGATATTTTTTTGTTTTTGTCGCATTCCTAAGCCAATAATTTGATGACCGGCCGCGGTCCCGGTAGGAGACACAAATAGTCTCCTTTGTATCTCCTACCGGAACCGCTGCCTACCGGTCCGCTGGTCATCAGATTATTGGCTCAGGAATGCGAGAAAAACAAAAACATATCCATGAATTCAAGTCTCCATGGGGTGACTAATCCATAGAAAATAAGTCTTTTTTTTTGGGTGAACTATCCCTTTTAAGGTATTCTTTGGTTCCCCTGTACCCTCCTTAAGCCACGTTGTAGGACATAACCAGCCCATTGGTCACAGTCCATTGTGGAGAGTGGCTACCATGTTTGTTCGCTTGTCGGATGGCATTTTACACACTGTTTGGTGAGGAACGACGACGGGTGTGAGGCCCGGGGTGAGACTCAGCTAATAGGGGTAGGATCAAAGCTGGGGTCTCAATAATAGTATTGATTTCTTTGGCTATTCAAAAATAGCAGATATACAAGCTCATAGCGCGCGGCACCGAGTGCCGCGCGCTATGAGCTTGTAGATCTGCTATTCTTTTAGAAAAATCGTGAACATTTGTGCAAATCTTTAGCTTGAATATTTTTTTTATGCGAACATTTGTAACTCAAATCTTTGCTTCTTGGGATTCTACAAATGTCTTCTAAATCATAACAGGTTCTCAAACTTTTTTCATGTCAAGGACCCCCAAAATTATATGTATTTGGCCGTGGACCCTCGTCTGAAAATATTTTGTTCCAGGGACCCCCAGAAGAAAAGATTTGAGACAAAAATGTTCCCTTTAAAAAAAAATATATATATATGTAAATATTTGCACAAATGTTCAAGATTTTTCAAAAATAGCAGATCTACAAGATCTACAAATCTATTTTTGAATAGCCAAAGTATAAAACATGGATAAAGTGGTTACACATATGCGTTCCCGGATTGAATGGGTTAAATTCAGTTTCTTGGCAGATCAGCCAACAAAGTTGTAGAAACTGCACCCTGTGCATGGATAAGGGGTCCCGGTGGCCCCTAGCCACCTCTGACCCCAGACACATGGAGGTATGGTATCAATCAGTGTTGGAAAGTAACTAAGTATATTTACTAAAGTACTGTATTTAAGTACAATGTTGAGGTATTTGTACTTTACTTGAGTATTTCCAATTTCCAATACTTTAACTTCTACTCCACTACATCTCAGGGGCAAATATTGTACATAGTTTCTTTGCACCACTGGCACCAACGCAGCGTGAACAGTCTACACAACCAGGAACTGTCTGGTGAAGTGAAAGAGAAACTCATGTGCAGGGCGATGCCATCCCAATTCTTCCTGTATAGTGCAGCTTTGCCACTGAACGCCACAACATTGTGATTTGTGTATTTATTCTCAAACTGCAGACGTACTGTATAGTAACTTACTATCAGCGGATACGGTCTGTGTGCATGTATGTATACGTCTATATCCAGATATAGTTTTGGACAAGGCTGGCATCTAGACCGGATGGCATTGGTTAGAAACGGAATGGAAACCAGGCTTGACCCATTAAGACCTGGAACGCATCTGTGTCATTTTTTGAGATTTTTTTATACTTTGGCTATTTTTAAAAAATTGTGAAAAATGAGTGCAATTCTTTGAATATATATGGTTTTAAAGCCAACATTTTTAACTTGAATCTTTGCTTCTGGGGGGTCCCTGGAACAACATATTTTGATAAGAGGTCGGCGGCCAAATGCATATCATTTTGGGGGTTCTTGACATGAAAACGTTTGAGCACCACTGATATAGAAACATACGTTTTTCAGAATACTGGGATTTAGGAGACATTTAGGAGATTTATGTAGAATCGGCTTCAGGTCTTAATGGGTTAACTGGTATCGCAAGGTTACTATCGATAGCTAAAGATTGGACAGTATAGGCCATGCCATAATTATACACTGTCTTGATTCTTTCATGATTTTTGTTAGGGGGTTCAAGTGATTGTAATAACAAACCTAACCTTTTTTTTCTTCGATAATATGTAACATTCTCTCATCGGCATTCAAGTTGCTTTTGAAATAATACCTGCACTGACTGCACCCACTGAGAGCTGCACTTAGCTGAGGGGTATGAGGGAAGCGCAGTGGTCAGGCACTAATTTGGCCTTGTGATATGGGGCCTCTCTTGCCTTTAAAAACTACTGGGGGACAAGGGGCCTCTGTGGCTGCGGGCCTGATGCTGAACAATGGCCCCCAGTGCATATTATTAGGTCTGCTCCACTAGCTCGGACAAAAGATTTGAGTCCAATTAGAGATGGAGGAGGCCTTGCCTAAATGTTATTTTTTGGGGGGGATTAGATTTCCTTCATTCTGAGGGTTACATGGTCAAAAATGTGTGGATAGGGGTCGTAGGGTTTTTGATGATGCCAAAGACGGAGTGACACACATACAGTCTACAAGATGAAATGACAAAAGAGTTGGAGCTTAACAATGTGATGCAAGCAAATGAAATGCTGATGGACCTGGTGGATGCGTTTAGTTTGATCAAAGCCTACAGGATCCATCATGCTCCTCCTGTCTCTAGGTCTGTCGCCTGCTCATTGATTCAAATGCATGCTCTACTGCTGTATGTAGGTTAAGCTTCTCGGGAGATTATTTTAGAAATTGTTTGTCCATTCCCTCAATGAGTCTAAAGCTGTCTAGTCTCTATACGTTGTCATCACCGGATTTATCGTACAGATGGAACAGCTTCTGTTGTTTACGCTCCTTGTTGGACAACATTCAACGGCACCTTTTAAATGCAACTAAAAGGATTTAGATCATCATGCTCATGTTGGTGATGAGGGTTTAGTTTAGTATAACACAGTCTGGTTGAAAGTGGTGAAATTATCATACATGTTTAAAATAATAATAATAATTATTACTATTTTTTATTTATTAATTATTATTATTTTTTACAAGCAATCTAACCTTATCTGCCATACATCTAGGTGTCATATTAATAGACTGTTGGACAGCCACAAAAAGGATAGCTGGGTCCTCCCAGCTCACATTCTTCCTTCCCCTTCTGTCCATCTGCCTAGTGGTTGTGGAGTTGAGTCAGGCTGCAGGGCACTGGTCCAACTGTGGATCCTCGCCAACACACTGGCGTTCCTGTGCCGCTGACTTGAGCCTCAGCCCATGTCCACATTTAACACTCCCTCGGGGCCTCATAGATTATATAATAACTCCTACTATTTTGCCATGCTCCGCACTAATGCATGGATTCATAGTACATACTGTGCATGCATACGTATGCATGCATGCATGCATTCCCGTATATTTGCAAGCACACAAATGCACATGCCGTGGTTGTAATGCACTGTTGCATACATACATGCATAAACAAACAAACAAACAAAAAAAAGAGAGATTCGCCACATTTCTTATTTTGAAGACAAAGACAAAACTTTGGCTCATGGTTCTTTAAGACAGTTTGACCACATAAACCCTATGTACGTCAAATAGCTAAAATAGCCGATCTACAAGCTCACAATGCGTCGCCTTACACCGTGTTGTGAGCTTGTAGATCGGCTATTTTTGCCTTAATGTTCTTTTATATTTTACGGAATGTTCCTCTGCTATGACAGAATAGGGATGCTAGGGTTCATGTGGTTAAGAGTAGACCAATGACCAGAAATCAGAACGACAGAATAATTCAGTGATTTCTAATTATTAACGCCCTTTGATTTATGGCACCATATACACACACAGTCCTTTTGTCATCCTGAAGTTTGACTTGATGCTTTCACTTCGTCTTAGCAGAGGTTCAAATGAGGACAGGATCTGAGGCGACCGTGAAAAGAGATTGATGACTAAGCAAGCAACCGTTGGTAGCCTAGAGGGGAGCGATTTCTCTTCCCCTCAATGCATAAGCAAGTGCAACTGAGATTTTAAGGTTCATTGAAACTCGGTGGTGCAAGCCTAGTGTCACGTGAAATGCTTTTCCAGGGTGAAACGTACCTTGACATGACATGACCCCCTGTCAAAATGTTTGTGTGACAAATCACAAATGATAAATCAGCCTTTATCATCTCAGCCTCTACGGTAGCTAAGTGTGGTATATGTGAGAGCCGCCATAGAGCCACTCCCATAGAGCTACTGTACACATATACGTGTCCATTTACGCACTCTCTGAGTTAAATTAATGCTCAGGATTTCACTGTGTGTATGTTGAACCCAGGTGCTGGCGCCTGATGTCCCTCTGTCCCCTTTAGGGGAGAACAAATGAATAGCGCAGAATCTCTGTGTGTTCAGTATTTAGTGTTGAACAGATAATGATATTGCTGCATACAGTAAGCTGAACAAAAGGCTTATTTGACAAAATCTCTGCATATTCCTTTAAGCCAACATGGGGTTATTTAAATATAGCTTTTTGTGATTCCGAGTAAAAGAACATACATTCCTACTAAGAAACTAATTGACTACTCTTGCTTAATTTATAGTCTTGTCGTGTGACAGTGTTGCACACCGGCAAATAGCCGATCTACATGCCGCGGTAGCCTCATTGAGCTCTATATTATCTGAAGGAAGGACTGAAAATCCCCACCCACTCATTTCAATGAAAGTTGCTCACCCAGCGCATGCTCTCCGGTATACCTCTCCTTCTGGGGTATACCATGATGATGACATGATGTCATCAAACCCATTGGCCCATCAGCATGCGCATTATTGTCCTTTATGTGTCTACGTCACAAACTACCTCCATGCGCAAGGCTGTGAGTCCAGCCCCACTAGTCCAGCCCTTGTCACTCGTTTGTGTTTTGGGCCCAAACCGGCCCAAACGTGCAGTACCAGGGTTGGCCACTTGGAAGTTTTTACTGCAACAAGCCCCTCCGGTCTTGGGTCTTCAATCTTCAATCTTCAAGTTCACATGTGACCCGTTGTAAGTCTGTGGATCGGCTATCTTTGGTGGGCAACATCGTCATACAACAAAGCATAAATCGGGCTACCGGTATATAGAGTTTTCCAGTACAAGAATAAGCTGAAAAAATCGGTGCACTTTCTTAACTGCACTTTTACAGTCTTTAATGCATCATTCGTTCAGAGAGACCTTTATTTAATATGCCAGACATACACGGTTTGCAATATGTATATATTTATATATATATATATATATATATATATATATATATATATATATATATATATAGTGCAAACACAGGCCATGACTAGCCTCTCTCACCTCATATTCCCTGGCCCGTGCTCTTAGGCTGCTGTCCAGATGGTGGAGAGTGTTAGCAAAGGGAACGGCGCAGATGATTGGCTGGCATGCAGGCAGGAGAGGGCTGTGGCTGACCAGGCACAGTAAGGTTTTAGGGGGGAGGGGAGGGTGAGAGAAAGTCAGAGATGTTGAGCGGCTATAGCGGGCCAGCTGAGCACAAAGAGGGCATAATACTGTATGACCCCGTGCCCCCATGACAGAGAGAATGCAGATCTTCACGCTGTGTTAAAGGCACTCCCTCTTAAGCACTGCACTGAGTGCTCATGCTGTATTTAGCTGGCTATGGAATACGCTCCGTATTTATTTATGAATATGGTATTAAGTTACTGAAATCACAATTTTTCCTTTTCGACCTAAGAGAATGGCCCGCAGCTGGTTCTTCTTGGATGATAAGTGAAATTACTGTGACTGTATACCTCATACAAACCTCTAAATAGAAACTGCCCACACGCTCCCTTACAAAGTTGAAAATGCCCCCAACCATTGCTCATGTGATCACAAGTTAATTTAACCTTCCCAAACAGAGACTCAGTAAATATATCTCTCTGTTGATTGCACACAGTGCACCATTAAGCAAACATCATGCCGGTATGCTTGAATGGCTACACGCACTGGACAGCCACAAACCCAGCTGTTGTGCCAGTCTAAAGCCTAAATCATACTTTATCACTAGAAAATCAGTTATTTACGGTGAGGGATATGAGCTATCATGCATTGAAGTATAAATTAGGCTTAACCACTTGATGAACACATACTTCGTTGTACGTCAAATACCGGGAATACAGTGGCCGATCTTACGCGTCGGGATGTGTTGTGACGTGTTGTGAGCTTTACGTGGATCCGCTTTTTTCCGTTGAATGTCCTTCTATTTTCACCAAAATGTTCTTTTATTTTTGCTGAATGTTCTCCCGTTTTTTTGCCAAACAGTTCTTCTTCTTTCGCAAAATGTTCTTCATTTTAAACAAATTCATGTTCTTCTATGTTTGCTGAATATTACAATCTTTTTTAGCTGAATGTTCACATATTGTGACATTCTCGCTAGGGTTCATGTGATTAAGGCGAGGCAAGCCACTTTTTTGCCCAGCTGAAAATACAAGGCACTCTTCCAAACGGCCAAAGTTGAACATGTTTCAACTCTGCAACCAGATTAAAAACACCATATACGCACACGGCTCAGCACAGAATAGATTCTCGGTGCCTCGTCGTCACGCTGCTGGCGTTTCTTAGCATGGTGTAAATACACGGCGCTCCCATTGAAAAAAACAACAACAACAACATAAAAAACACTTTGGTGGACACAGCCCCATAAAGTTAAAAAAAGGCCTTGACAAGTTGCCTGTAGCAGGCTGGATCCTGGAGGCAGGCACAGGGACCTGCAGTACAGTATATTAACCATTTCAATCCGGGAACGCATCTGTGTCATTTTAAGATTTATTTGGGCTATTCAAAAATAGCAGATACAAGCTGCTATCATAGCTCATGAGCTTGTAGAACTGCAAAAAAATAAAATAATCGTGGGACATTTGTGCAAATCTTTGAATATATATATATGTTCTAAACTCTGATCTGTACTTCTGGGGGGGTCCCTGGAACAACATATTTTGAGATGGGGGTCCGCGGCCAAATACATATAAATTTTGGGGGTCCTTGACATGGAAAAGTTGAAGCACCACTATAGCAGAAGATTTGAGTTACAAATGTTCGCTTTAGAAAATATATATATTTACATATATATATTTGCACAAATTGTCAAGATTTTTCAAAAATAGCAGACCTACAAGCTCACGCTATGAGCTTGTAGATATGCAATTTATTAACAGCCAAATAAACCTAAAATGACACAGATGCGTTCCCGGTCTTAATGGGTTAAAACCTTTGATTGATTGACTATTCCTGCTGCTCTTCCATCAGTCAAACTGCAGCCTGCTTCTCTCAGCCAATGCTCAAGCCAGGGACATATATAACACATTGCTAAATACTGCTGCTTAATCAAGGAGGAGGAAAAATCAGCGCAGAGTGGTGCAATGGTTGTCCCTGTTATTATTGCTGGATAACGTCTGTCTGACTGACGTTATTGTCTCAAATAACGTATTGTCTCAGAGGCTATGTTAAAGAGGTGGTGCCATGGTTTTGCACTTTTTCTGTTTTTCATGTGTCTATGAGGTTGATAGAACTTCATTAAGCCCCCCCGGTGGTGTTTTATGGTGTTTTATGTCTTCTCTGACTATTTTGAGTTTCTACCTGGAGGCTGAAACCTTGAGGGTCAAACGTGCCAATAGAAAAACAGCCCTTTAGTGACATAGTAAAAATATACCCTCCCCCTCATTATCATAACACAACAGGTGTGGAGGAGGAGGGACTAGGACAGGTGGGTGGTGCTAAGGTGGTGGAGGAGGTGCTAAGGTGAGAACCAGGTATACTTAATGAACTGGAGGCGTGTCCACATAAAAACATAATTTTAACACTTTCTGTACACTTTTTTGAAAAAACTCTTCCTCCTAGTGTAACCATAATACCTGATGATTATGTTTTAGGGGTGGGAAAAATCACTGAAAATCACGGCACCCCGTCTTTAAAAATGCTTGGAATACTAATGTAGAGGTGTCCTCCTGGTTCGTCAGGGCAATTACGGCAATATCAGATAGATATTCAATTACTAAAAATATATTGCGTTTCTCTTGCAGAAGAAAGTCCTTAACTACATGGACCCTGGCATACCTATTCTGGGTCAAACAACGCTTTGAACTTATGAGCTTGTAAATTTGCTATTTCGGTGTACAAAGCCCTGGCGATTATATCATTGGCAGTTAAATTGTCAAGCTATCCATAGCGTGTCTCTCTGAGACACATATTGTAGCATGTAGCAAGTATTGAGAAATGTCGAGATAAGGTTTGGAAAAAAGGTTTTAAAAAAGCCCTATATGCTATGGGACAGTATTTTCTGCCAGTCTGCCAATCTGTTCATTTTCAAATGAACAAACTTTTTTTCGTAAACATTTTTGCTAAATTTACCCAAAACAGGGACGCCAGTGTTAGTAGTAGTAGTAAAACACAACAACAACAACCAAGGCATGGACAGCGCCGTAGGAAGCCATTCCCAGTTGGGGGGGATATATTTGTACCGGCCCACATGCACGAGCGCAGATTTTTTTCGCGTTTTTTCGTGGTTATTCCCCTTTTATTTCGCGGTTATTCCCCTTTTATTTCTTTCCCTTTTTTATTACTTTAATTCGGTTAATTCGGTACCAAAAAATGTAGAGGGGGGGTGGGGCCGCTCTTCCACCTTCAAGCAGCTCACACAGCTCATTTGAGGCTTTTTTTCCTCCTCTTTTTCCCTGTGGTCTCGCGGCCCAAATACCGGTTCGCGGCCCACGCGAGGCCGCTCCGCGGCCCACGGGGGACGAATCCCCCCCCGTTCCTACGGCCTTGGGCATGGAGCCGCCAAAATTGAGCTGCTATTGGGAATGTGGCCTCTCTGTATGTCTTGATCTCCTTGGTGTAAAAAAAGGCTTGACAGTAGTTGTGCAGGGACTGTGTTGTATTGTTTATTTTGCCGCTAGTTATTGCAGTAAGACAAGAAAATCAATAACACCAGGATTTCTGCTTCAGGGTTTTTAGACTCAGCATCAACCTCAGATGTATAAGACCTAAAGCAGCTGACAAGCCAGGCCCCCTTGTTTCTTTTCTTGTACCGCCATCAATACCAATATAACCACTCATATCTTTTACTGTGTGTGGTCTTTATTCTTATGCATAATGTTTCGTCTTCTCTCTGTTTAGACCAATCTGCCTGCTGAGCAGCCAAGCAAAGGTCTGCAGGTCTGTTTATGTAATAAGAATAACAAGACAGCAAGCAGTGTGGGTGGTCACTTTAGCATAAGGGACAAGAAATAGGCAGCTAGATAGTTTGGTGCAGAAATGGTACAGTAGTAGGCCTACCATGTATGTGTGCTAAAGTGCAGACAATGCCCCCCCGCCCCCCTCCAGCTTAGGATGGCACTTACAGTACCTTGTGCGAGAGAGTGGCTACATAATTTCCGTCCGTATAGGAGAGCATCTTCTCCCTTTGTGTCTTGCGGCCCATCATCACAGCGAGCAGATAATTGTGTTCTCAGCGCCGCCACAGGAGCACCGAGGGGGAGCTCGCACCTGCGGGGCATGTGTATTCTTGTCTTTTTTACACGATTACAATTGGATCTGTCAGTCAGAAGTGTGTGTGCGCGTGTGTGTGTGTGTGTGTGTGTGTGTGTGTGTGTGTGTGTGTGTGCGCGCCTGCGCGTGCGTGGAACATATAGTAGCCTACACTACAAAATGGCCATTTCCTGTCTTTTGGCACGGAAGAAGAAGTTTTATTTTATAAAAATGACAAAGGGTCATAATAGCAGTTATTGTGCTCTTGTCTTCTCAGATGATTGAGGCATAATTGTTTTATGTGTTTACGGGTGGCAAAAACATGACATTCTCCAAGATATGTCGAAGGAAATGCGTAGTTATTAGGCAATCTTGAATCTGTACCCATGTGCAAAGTGACATGCATGATCGTAGTTAAGATCTGATATACCATTAGTGTGTGTGTGTGTGTGTGTGTGTGTGTGTGTGTGTGTGTGTGTGTGTGTGTGTGTGTGTGTGCGTGTGCGTGTGTGTGTGCGTGTGTGCTTGTGCGTGCGTGTGTGTGTTGACTTTCCCATTGATGTCCTATAAAGTCCTGTCAATGGGACTTCATACGCCAAAATGCAATAAATAGATAACTACCCATGCCTACAGCTTGGGCTGAGGCGCTGCCCCTTGGTTGGTTTATCACGTATATCCATGCTGTAGTCTTTTTAATTCACAAAGACAATGAATGAGTAGCATTTCATCAACACTCTAATCCATGGGTCTTCAACAGGGGGTTTGTGACCCCTAGGGGGTCCTCAGGGAACATTAGTCGAAAATAGCCGATCTACAAGCTCACAACGCCTCGCAGCACGAGGCGTTGTGAGCTTGTAGATCAGCTATTTTCGACAAAGAGGTTTGGTGTGAAATTTATGAAAAAGTGTAATCTGCAACACAATTTTATACAATATTTAGAGGTGCTTCATCTCTCTCTCTTCGTGCCGCGCTGCGAGCTTGTACATCTGCTATTTTTGAGAGTTTTTTTTTAAATATTCAAAATGCTTGGAAATGTTTTAATATTTTTTTTTAAACATATATCTTCTTTTCTGGGGGTCCATGGCACAAAACCTTTACAGATGAGGGTCCGAGGCCAAATACATATCATTTGGGGGTCTTTGCCAAAATAAACAGGTATGAGAACTACTGGTTGTGGCACTTCCGCATGCGCTGATTGGTCAGTAAGCCGTATCAACCCTAGGGTATATAGGGCTTATCACCAACACGCCCAGTGTGTGATATAAGCACTAAAAGCTGCATACTTCATTATTCTTTGTTAGTTGGAGCATGCTATGTTTTCAAACGGGAAAGATGCACATACTGTAAATACTACTGTTGATTACAAATAAAACAACAATATACTAGTGATGCCATTTTGAAATGTACTGTACCTGCAGCATCCTCTGTGCCCATGTCAAAAACCCTTCGCTCTTAAAATGGGTCACATGTTTGTCATGTAGCTCCTGTTAGAGTGAGACAAATCAACAGCATCATCTCTCCATTAGCCCTGTAGCCATGACCAATTTGACCGCACACACACACACACACACACACACACACACACACACACACACACACACACACACACACACACACACACACACACACACACACACACACACACGTACACCTTCCTCCTGACCCCTTCCACACACACGTACAAACACGTATACGTGCACTTAAACTAAGAGAGACCGACGGAAGCAGACCAGCAATGGTCATCTGTGACTGACGATACTCACTGTGTGTTTTTTTTAATAATAAAAAGCTAAATCAAATGGACATGTTAGGGTCCCCACGTGCACACACATGCATGCACACATGCACGCACGCAACCAGGCACACACACACACACACACACACACACACACACACACACACACACACACACACACACACACACACACACACACACACACACACACACACACACACACACGCACACACAGTGATCTTCCTTATGGTGACAGCGTGGTAGGATGTGGTTTGTAGCATTGCAACACAACCTCAGGGCAGCTTGGAGGCACAAAGGCCTCCTTTTAATCCTCCGTTGCCATTCTATTTCCTAAAACTGTCTACTCCCATGTCATGTGCTTCTCTCAGAGAACCCACCTGCCTTTTCATTGATTCTTTTATCGCAGCACTCTGCAAGCTGTGGGCCGTGAGGATATTGTAAGTGGAGCCCCAAATAATTGACATAACACTAAAGAGTTGAATTATAATGTAACATTAATATTAACCCATTCAGTACGGGAACGCGTCTACAAATGCCTTCTAAATCCTAACAGGTTTGTGAAAAACCTATGTTGTTATATCAGTGGTTCAGTGTTATATCAGTGTCAAGGACTCCCAAAATGATATGTATTTAGCCGCGGGACCCGCCCATCTCAAAATATTTCATTCCAGGGACCCCCCAGAAGCAAAGATTTGAGTTACAATTGTTCGCTTTAAAGAATATATATTCAAAGATTTGCACAAATCTTCACGATTGTTCAAAAAAACAGCAGATCTGCAAGCTCATATTTTCCGTGCTTGAATATTTGCTATTTTTTGATAGCCAAAAGTATAAGATAGTGGTAAAGTGGTTAAAATGATTGTGATTGTGCTATATTAACACGTTTTGCTGACCCCACTTTTCCGTAGATAGAGACAGAGATGCTGTACTCTCCACCCTAACCCGTAAGAGTGAACCAGCTAAATGACGCTGTAAACAGTGTGATTTATGAACACTATAAAAGGTGCAGTAGCTGTGTATGAAATGTCATTTAACTCAAATTAAAATCCACAAACGGCTTTGAATCACGCCGCGAGTTGGGCGAAGAGAGGATTTCCTCTTGGATTGCATTACGGTTCCACTTTTCTTAACTCACAGTGACATGTTAACTCAGTTACATTAGTCCTCATTACTCTGTCAAGTAGCAATTACTGCTCATTTCGGTCCCGCGTCTTTCTGTCAGGATAATAGAAAGAAAACGAGCAAGTCAGTTCCTTAATCACACCGAATATGTCTCAGTGGAGGTCATGGATGTCATTTTAATGAGTGGACTCTCATTGTTCTCTGTTCCAGACAGAATTGTTGATGTGAATCATTTTCATGGTACCAGGCACACGTCATTTCTCCTGCATTTCTGTGTCAACATTCAGCCAGTAGAAAGATCAGTGGTCAGTGGACAATCATACTTCTTCTTTCACACATCATTTCGCTGCGGTGTGTGTCCCGGCACATACAACTGTGCTTGATGTCACTTTGTCACCTCTCAGAGTTAGCCTGGCATGGCCAGACTAATATCACTGCGTAGATTTTAGTCTGGAATCTCTGTGTGGAACCTGCAATTCCAAGGGGCAAATTCAAAAAATGCCTCTGGTGATATAAACCTAGCCTGGTAAACCCTCCCTCCGGAAATCTCATTTCCATTTGATTCCAGGAGTGAGTCTGGCATGATCGCCCATTCTGCAATATTGGCTGTGGGCTGGAGTTGGGCGGGAGTAATATCGTTGACTGACAACCCCTTCAGCCAATGATCGTTGTTCCCCTTCAGCCAATTGCAGTGCATTTTTACCACCTCCAAACTAATGTGACGCAACGGGACTTTTGAGATGGCCATGCCCAAAATAGGTTGCCTTATTCGGATACATGCGTGTCACTGCCCGCCCCTGCCGGTTCTCTGAATTTTTATTTTTAAATAGGCTCTGTCATGATTAATTGACCACATATATGAAGTTAAACAACTCAACTCTATCCAAACGATATCTTAAAAGTAAATTCCGCGCCTCAAAAAATAAGTTTTAAAACCGAAAGTAAGAAGTGAAGGCACTCGCACAAACAACAATGGCTGCCGTTCGTCTTTTGTTGGCTGCACTCAGGCTGCACTCGGCTTCATTCGGGCTCACTCGAACTCGCCACCTGATTGGCCAACTGTCGCTGTCAATCACAGAACGATGAGCGACGACGCTGATACAGTAGGCTCGTTTTTTTGGTAATGGCATAGAAACGCCCATACAAGCCTTCATGCCAGACTCACTCCTGGAATCAAATGGAAATGAGATTTCCGGAGGGAGGGTTTACCAGGCTAATATAAACCCGCCCCATATTTGCATACTGGGCCCTGATTGATGATCCCTCACTGGAGGGAGTGAAATCCAATCACAACTGAGCAGTGCCAGACCAATGGCAGATTTGTCTGTTTTCCAGGCTATATCAGAGTGCCAGTGTGTGTGTATGCATGCAAGCAAGCAAGCAAGCATGCATGCATATATAAATGTGGAATGGTTGGAATGGTTCTTGATATCTCTTGGTATCTATTTCTGTGTGTCTGTCTCCCTTTGTGTGGGCACATCTCTGTGCATGCTGCCTACTTGCTGGAAAAGTTGATGAGTTGACAAGATGCACTTTGGCCAGCGCCGAATGTTTGTTTGCGTGCAGAGACAGTATCAGCGCCGGTGATGTAATGAGGATATTTGGCTTCCATGTGACCGTATAGTCCCAGCCACTGAGCCTGTCCAAGGTTCTGTTGTTGCCTAAACCCATGTTCCACGCATGCACCTTGGCCCAGTTTCCCCCTGCTCCCCTGTCCTCCCACCCTTTCATCTAATGGGAACTACAGTATTACCTTCTCTGTGTATATATTACATTTTATTCGCAAGCAGCATCCTCCCAAACTGCCTGAAATAGGCTAGGTCATTGACATAGTTTGTGACCGACGACAATAAATATTTGATTTAGTAGAAATTAAATCGATTTATGACTCTGATGCTGCAAATTCTTGCTATCAAAGTATTACTAATATGTTTTTAATATTGAATTTAACCTCAGTAGATGCTTGGCTAATGCTGAGTGCGTGGTGGTACAGCATCAGATGACTGGATGCAGTCTGGAGTAACACACGTTTCCAAAGGCACATACATTTCTATGTAGGTCTTTAAAAGTGAAAAACCAAGCATTTGTTCTGTGTGTATTGAACTATATAGGCTATCCATCCCAGGATAGGTTTCTTTCCCCATTCTTTTCCATTCGATTTGTGAAAAAGAAAAAGAAAAAAACACGATTTATTGTAATTTATATCGTATATTGTATTTAATTCAATTCAGAAGCAGGGATAAAAACATATCCCACCGGCGATCAAAAAAAAAGAAGAGGCCTGGCTGGATAGATACTGTATATGATCCCTCTTCCCACCACCCGGCAAATTGAACCCTGCACTCAGCTCAGACCAGCCTGTCGTTGCTGCAGGAAAGAAGATTCATCATGTGTTGCTGGATGTAGGTTAAGGGCTTTATTTTTCACTCAGCTGTTTTACAACACTCTGATGTTATTTATAAACCTTGGCAGAAGTCGGTGTTATAATGCACAGCCCTCTGCCATGGTGCCCAGCCCAGGGCAGTGAGCTAGGAGGAGTAGCCCTAGACAGACGTATCTGTAATCTGGCGTGATGCTAGCTAGGGTCTGCACGCACCCAATACAAATTCCTATACGTGATTTCTAAAAACAGCCAGCAGCATGGAAGCAGTGGTGTAAAGTACATTTACTCAAGCACTGTACTTTTACTTTACTGGAGTATTTCCAATTTTCTGTACTTTTACTTCTACTCCACTACATCTCAGAGGCAATTTTTGTTTGTTTTTTACTTCACTGCAATTATTTGAAAACTTTAGTATGTAAATTATTATATTATAAAACATACATGAACCACTTTAGCCCTATTATATACCTAGGCTATTTGAAAATAGCCGATCTACAAGCTTGTGAGCTTGTAGATCTGCTATTTTCAAATATTTTTGTACTTTTACTTTTGGTACTTTAAGTACATTTTCATACCAATACTTTTGTACTTTTACTCAAGTAAAGTTTGTATTTCAGACTTCTACATTGCAGTATTGATACTTTTACTTAGGTAAAACATTTGAATACTTTTGCATGTAAGCACACTCACCAGCTGAAAAGGGTTCTTCTTCTTCCATCGTCAATGTACAAAGATAGCAGAAATGAGAACATGGAGACATTCTGCCTATTTTCTCAATAAAACAACTTTAATGCTAATATTGGTGTCTATAGTCTATACGGGCCACATTACCATGCATTTCTGGCAGTCCTTGGTGCAGCAGCTCATGTGCACACAATTTTATTTTAAAAGTCTTTTTTTTCTTTTCATTGCTACAGGCGGAAGAAGATGACCGGTCACACTGTAGCCCACTGGTTATTTTAGTCTGCTGAGCTTTCCCAGGCAGCAAATAATAAAGCCATGTGATTTGTATATATATATATACACACGTACATGACACGTTTGGGTAATATTTATCTCTGCTGCCATTCAGTCTTTTCATTGTCTTTTTTTTTTTTTACTCAATTTTTATTGGAACAAAGGATTTTCAAAAGACAGATACACATACAAGAATACAAGACAGAACATAAAAGGGGGGGGGGCTACAAAAAACAGAACAGTACAAATACAAGAAAGAAATGAAAAAGGCTGCATTCTACAATTGTTAGTTATTTTTCTAGTAAATATTAGTTATACATTGTTCATGGGCTGAAAGAAAGATGACCACTTTTCCCAGTTTTTGTGTAATTTGTCCTCTTGTAGTCTGAGTATGAAAGTTAGTGTATATTTCCCCTATAATGTCCACCCAATTGTCTTTGGTTGGAGGATCCTGTTGCTTTTCATTGTCTTTCATTTCGTCTTTGTAGTCTCAAAAATAGTCGTCTCCAAACAAATTGTGTTACAATAGTGAGTCTACATACAAGAGAAGAAATAAGAGATAGCTGTGCGTGCGTGCGTGCGTGCGTGCGTGCGTGCGTGCGTGCGTGCGTGCGCATGCACATGTGTGTGTGTGTGTGTCTTAACTGGAGCAGTGACATGTAAAAGTACTAGTTTGCACATCACTTGCCATATAGTTTCCTAGCAGGAAGTGCCCGTGTTGATGAAAGACAGTTTCTCCTGAGAGGAAAGAGTGGGTGACTGAACGCTGTTTGACTTTCTTTTCATTTCATTGGCATCAATGAAATGAAAGTGTCTTTTAGTTCAGTAGATACACGCGGTTGTGCCGCAGTCGCTGACACACCATCCTCCCCATCATCCCCATCATCCTTCCCTTTTGCCTCAGCACAGCCAGGGGGCCACTACCAGGGCAGGCTTGTTGTAGACGGAAAGGAGAAATCTTTCTTTCTTTGCCATCTCACTGGCAACATCAGCCACAGCAAGGAGAATACTGCATTGGTGTTGCAAGATGACTGATGTCAATGCATGGTGGTACTGTACAAGAAATGATGTACAGTAGTGCCACTGGTAGAGCTGTCTTTGTAGTACGAGATCCATACAATACAGCAGTGGTTCTCAAACCTTTACATTTCAAGGTCTCCCCTTACATAAAATGTATTAAAATCTTTTGAAAATAGCAGATCTACAAGCTCACAATGCGTCGCGATGTGACACATTGTGAGCTTGTAGATTGGCTATTTTCAAATGGACAAAATGTATATAGGGCTTAAGTGGTTAATGTATGTTTTGTAATCTAAATCTACTAGTAACTAAAGATTTAAAATGATTGCAGTGGAGTAAAAGTACAATATTTGCCTCTGAGATGTAGTGGAGTAGTGTAGTGAAGTAAAAGTACTGAAAGTTGGAAATACTCCAGTAAAATAAAAAAAATCACACCCTGTGTGAAGGTAGCGGCGCCTTTGATACATTATGTCATCGATATGTGTTTATAATGTGTTTATAGCCATGTGTCACGTGAAGCTTGACCAATCACTTTGTTGACGGGTCTGACCAATCAGAACGTTGACGGGTCTGACCAATCAGAACGTTGACGGGTCTGACCAATCAGAACGTTGACGGTGAACACGGACAAAGTCAGGTATAGAGCAGACGGGTCTGACCAATCAGAACGTTGACGGGTCTGACCAATCAGAACGTTGACGGGTCTGACCAATCAGAACGTTGACGGTGAACACGGACAAAGTCAGGTATAGAGCAGGATCCAGCGCCGCTAAAAATACCTCAAAATTGTACTTGAGTACATGTACTTAGTTACGTTACACCACTGCGTCTTAGTTTGTCTGTCTATGTATCTTATTCTCTATTGATCTATCCTCTCACACACGCAAGCTAATCTGGGCGTGGCGACACAAAAAAAGTCTGTTTCCCTTTTGTTGACTTCTCCTTGTGTTCACTCTTCCTTTCCCTTGAATGATGACTCAAATAGTGTCTCAGACACAAAGTTTCCCATATTACTGAAAACCAAGGCGCGACAGACAGGGTCTGATAGTATGTGTTGCAAGTAGTGCATGTTCCCTTTTCTGTAGTATGAAACTACAGATTATACAGTAAGCTTTAAAACCATGTGTCATCATACATAAGAAATGTGATTGTTGTTCCCATTAAGACCTGGAACGCATCTGTGTCTCTTTTTGATTTGAGCTAAAAAAAAGCATTATTTTACACTTTGGCTATTCAAAAATAGCAGATCTACAAGCTCATAGCGTGGCACCGAGTGCCGCGCTACGAGCTTGTAGATCTGCTATTTTTGAAAATCGTGAAAATGTGTGCAAATCTTTTGATATATATTGTTTTAAAGCGAACATTTTTTACTCAAATCTTTGCTTCTGGGGGGTCCCTGGAACAACATATTTTGAGATGGGGGTCGGCGGCCAAATACATATCATTTTGTGGGTCCTTGACATAAAAAAAGTTTGAGAACCACTGATATAGAAACATACGTTTTTTTTCACAATACTGTTGGGATTTAGAAGACATTTGTAGAATCGGCTTCAGCTAAATCAAGCTGAGAAAAGGCCCATCAGAAATCTGTGACTGTATCTCACACCTCTCTCTCACAGCAGTTACAAGTATTTTGTGATCCTATCCTATAGCATTTACCCTTGTGTTCTATGAAAAAAAGAAAAACCCATAAAAAATAAGCAATTTCTTTGATTTGCACGTTTTCTTTGTTTGCCTGCTTGTGGCGGCACATTCTATCAGACCCTGTATACAGGCACAGACCGACACAGCAGTGTGTGAGAACCTGTCACATGCTGAATCCATGTACTTAGTCTGCAGGCAAACTGACCTCCAACCCCAAAACCCTCTAACCCTAAAAAAAAGTTGTAGTTGGTTGAAACTCATTTTAACTCTCAGTGCCAAGCCCCGAGTTATCCCGAGTTTTTTCTGAATGCCCTCAGTGCCAGAACGAGAAATCCAGAGTTTTTACTTAATGTTTTTTTATAGGTCTGATCTTGAATCCGAAGGGAGCAGTAAAACTGTAGCACAAACGGATACGGAAATAATGGATCTAACGTCATTCCGTTCCCGTCGACTCCATGTTTGTAGTTTTTTTTCTTTCGCCTGTATCTCTGTTCTTTTTTTTTTGTCCATTTTTCCGAGGAGACACGTGTTTCCAACGGCCTGTAGCGAAGGGGACACTAGCTCCGGATGCAATGTTTTGCTTCCGGAGCAATAGTCAGAGACTCCTGCTCCGGAAACACACAGTGAATCGATCGATAAATATGGATCTAAACTTTTATGACAACTTTAAAACTACTAAAAACACGAATATCGCTCGAAAATCGCTTGGCACTGGGTGAGTACATTATGAAAATACTCTGACAGTCAAAGAGTTAAGATCCCTAATTTTTCTAGTGAAAACAATTGCGGGACATATTCCATGAAGAGTTTTAGTTTAACCCATTAAGACCTGAAGCCGATTCTACAAATGTCTTCTAAATCCTAACAGTTTTCTGAAAAAAAACTATGTTTCTATGTCAGTGGTTCTCAAACTTTTTCATGTCAAGGACCCCCAAAATGATATGTATTTGGCCGCGGACCCCCCATCTCAAAATATGTTGTTCCAGGGACCCCCCAGAAGCAAAGATTTGAGTTAAAAATGTTCACTTTAAAAGAATATAAATATATTAATTTGCACACATTTTCTCGATTTTAAGTGGAAAATAATGCTTTTTTTAGCTCAAATCTAAAAATGACACAGATGCGTCCCAGGTCTTAATGGGTTGAATAATTTCTGATTCCCCAATCCAGAATGATCTGCTGATTATTCATAAGGCAAATTTAAACAACATAAAAAAGGACTAGTTGTATAGTTTGGAGCAAACAGCAAAACTCTACATCTACTGACTAGCCCATGTTTGAACCGCTTGACTCCTCAGACAGGAAATTGTATTCTCTATAATCCTCGTCTGTCTTGAGGTCCTAATTCACAGTGAATTGATTTCTCTGTGGCACAGTGTTCCCTGGAGCGGAGATTTGAGTGTCAGAAATAGAGTACAGTACCAAGTCGGAGTCATTAGCTACCACCTTTAATGTCAAAACAAAAACTGTCTTTATTTTACTTTTACTCTTTCCTCCCTGCAAGTACCAGCTCTAACACTCAGAAGAATGTAAAAAGCAAAAAGCAAAAAATGGCAATCCTCAATTACTGCGCCAAGTTCTCGTACTACTGTAGTGACAGAATGTAGACGATAATTTCAACATTGCTGAAACTGAAAGCTTAAAGCCTCATGGGCTGGTATGAAGACCTGCGTCCAGCTGGGATGGGATGGGCTTTTTCTTATTTCGAGCGGTTGCATAATGCTGACTGGAAACTGTTCTCTTTTTTCGTTCAGACATTCTCTGAGCTCATAAACATGCCTCGATTCTACTCTATGGATGGAAGTGGTTCTTTTGTTAATTCAGCCTTTATTTACAAGTACGGAACTCTAGGGGACTCTGCTCAACGAAGTACTGTATATGGATTTAAGTACCTAGTTGAACCTCAGGATTGTGTGGAGGGACAGCCACTCATTTTCAATGCCGCCAAGTTGCAACTAAAGTAGTACCAATTTTCTTTTAAACTATGGCATGTACTGTAAATAGGATAACATAAAGAATTCTGAAACTTCCTCAATAGCAGCAATGAGTCAGTTAAATGCTCGTCACAAACATTTCCCAGTGATAGCCGTTATGTTTGGCTGGACATTTTACTGTGACAGTAGTCAAAGCTTGGGCCAATGTTAAGTGAACAAAATTGACTTACTTACATGCTATACTATCAAACCATTTGGCTTTATGGGTAACGAGAGAGGGTGCTGAACTTGAAGCCTGATTTATGCAAGTGTTTTGTCACTCGACTAAAATAAAATTTCAACTGAAAAAAGTGTTGACATGTTACAACGAATGATTCGTCAACACCTTTTTCAGTTGAAAATAAGTTATTGTTGTCGAGCAAAATATCATATGACACTTTTTCACCAATTGGTTACTGCGAAACTGTGTGTGTGTGCGTGTGCGTGTGTGTGTGTGTGTGTGTGTGTGTGTGTGTGTGTGTGTGTGTGTGTGTGTGCGTGTGCGTGTGTGTGTGTGTATTGGCTTTCCTATTTGCAATAAACTCAAATAACACAACAAAGCAATAAGTGTGAAATACGAGCCAAGGCTTTTTTGGGAGAAGATTGGTCATAAAGATAACAGGGAATGACATGCAATGGTCTTCGAAAGGGAGGCCAAGGTAGTTGTTCCCCAAGGCCATCTGAAGAGTATTGTGTGTGTGTGTGTGTGTGTGTGTGTGTGTGTGTGTGTGTGTGTGTGTGTGTGTGTGTGTGTGTGTGTGTGTGTGTGTGTGTGTGTGTGTGTGTGTGTGTGTGTGTGTGTGTGTGTGTGTGTGTGTGTGTGTGTGTGTGTGTGTGTGGTGGGGGGGGGGGGACTGTATGGCTGGGCGATATGACTTCAATATCATGATTCAAAGTTTTCCCTCAAATACGATTGATGAACGTATATATATTTTAATTGCAGATGTACAAGCTCACAATGCATTGAATCGTGACACCTTGTGAGCTCTAGTGGATCAGCTATTTTCTACAACATTTTGTACATCAAATGTTTTTTTGTACTCCAAAGTATAATACAGCAGGTTGAACAGAATGAGTGACATTTTAGGCATGTTAGGAAACCAACAATTTAGCAACTTTACCATGACAGAGAAAGAAGCATATGTGAGTATGGTATCACAGTAATCACACCATCAAATCAGTGTTCATTTTACTCTGAGAGTCTTCAAATGCAACCACATTTGTACACTCTCTGAGTTACAAATGGAGGATTTTACTGTGTGTGATAAATTGCTGTATTTACACAGTCAGTGAAGGTGACCATACTTGCTTATGACTGACTGGCTGTGTATGCTGATTGACTTGAGTTTCCTCTTACACGGCCTGGGGTCATTTCATACCTGTTTCCCCAAGTGTAACCTTTGGCCGTTGGCATTAACACACGATATGGTTTCTCCTACGGCTCATTGTCCCTTTGGTGGATTTCTTCTCCTTTGTGTCCTCCTTGCTCCAGTTTTCCCTTTAAATTGGAGTCATAAGACTGTCAGGCAGGCCAGTATATTGGTTTGAGAGGAGCTGAGGGAGGTGAATGGCTACAGTAGGCAGTGTTGGAAAGTAACTAAGTACATTTACTCAAGTACAATTTTGAGGTACTTTTACTTTACTTGAGTCCATTTTTCCATACTGTATACTTCTACCCCACTACAACTCAGAGGCAAATATTGCACTTTTTACTCCACTACAATTATTTGAAAATGTAAGTTTCAAGTGTAGATTATTATTGCAAAACCAATTAAGCCCCATTTTATATGTTGTCTATTCAAAAATAGCCGACCTACAAGCTCACAACACGTTTTGAAGAGGTTTGACAAATGTTTCAAGATTTGAGAAAAAGAAAAAAGTAACAGTATTTTTACTTGTAATAAAGTATTTCTATGCTACTTTTACTTACAGTAAGTAAAAATCTGAGTATTTCCTCCACCGCTGGCAGTGGATCAGTGTAGACTCTGTAGTGGGCAAACAGCCCTGCTGGCTATAGACTGTCCTCAGTGGATAGATGTCACATGACATCTCTCTGCTGCTGCATCTCTGTCCAAATGCAAGACCATGGCAAAGCCTAGAGGATTTGTAGATTAGATGAGATGTATTTAAAAATGTAATTCATTGATTCACATTTTCAAAAACAGCTAAAATAACATTGTGCCATGTTGTGATTTGTTGATACTGTATATAACAAACACTATCTATATACTAAACCCTAAGAAAATAATCGATAGTTGCAGCTCTATATCAGTGGATATCTTATCAATTTAGACCGTATGAGAGCGAGAGTCGGGGACAGCAAACAAGCAGGGTGACGGGGCATTTAAGAGGCTGAGAGACAGCGAGAGACAGCGCAGAGAGATTTAGATGGTCAAACAGAGATATGCACATATTTGTCTGCAGCCCGCTGCCAGCATGTGGGTTCCTGATGTTCTGCATTTCAGGGTCCAACCAAGGAAAAGGAGCTGTCCCTATAATCAATCACGAGCAGTCTGTTCTCCTCAAAGCCTCCGCACTATAGTCTCTGGTTCCAAGTGCTTCAGAATGTAGCCTTAACCCTCCAGTGAGCGGTTCAGAGCAACATTGCAGCTGCCACAGCCCCTTTCAGCACTTTGATAGGGCCTGCCCCCTTTCTGAAGGAGACCAGCCCTTTGATGAATACCAGGGCTGCACAATTAATTGAAAGTAATTGGAAATCGTGATTTCATGTGTCATAATAGGCTCTATGCACAGCAGCCATATTGGAAAGAAATTGGGCCTCTTCTTACTTCCTTAACAGGTGTTACCAATAATACTAATTAAGGCTCTGTTCCATTCTGGTCAAACAGAGTCAGGGACAGGTGCTGATGTTTGCTCACTGGAAACACCAGTGGGTCTCAAAGTGTGGTCCAGGGACCCTCATGGTTCCTTGAGGGGGTTCCAGATGGCCCCTTACGGATGTGTAACTCTGAGAGTTACGGGTGTCCTTGAAATGAAAAAGTTTGAGAACCACTGCTACACGAAATGGAACAAAGCCTTTATTAGTATCATTGGTAACACCTGTGAAGGAAGTAAGGAAGAGGCCCAATGTCCTTCTAATATGGCTGCTGTGCATAGAGCCTAATATATGTTGACATGAAACTTGGCAATTAGTTCAACCGACAACCTTATTTGCTGAGCTGTTGCACCTGGCCCGTGTCTCCTTGACCATTATACAAGGGTTAATAACCAGAACATTGTACAACCCATCTCCCAACCCATCCGGCTCCCAGAGGCACAATAAAATCACAGAGGCCATTAAATAGTATTTGGCCAAAGATATGGCGCAGTAATCACAATGAGCCACTAAGGTAAAGGTATTAATAATTGTGATTGGTAACTATGATTACAATATTAAGGAAAATTAGCGTGTTATCATTTTAGCCATAATCATCCAACCCTAACGAATACCGGTACTGCCCGACAACCACACCTCCCCTCTTTACCACCACAGACACCTGCCCAAAAGTTGAGTTAATAAAACTGTGATTCTTCAAGAGATACAAAATCCCTCCTCAAGAAGACCAACTCATACTGTCTTAATGTAGTGTTTTTGTTATGGTTATGTTGGTATGGCTTTTTGGAAATGAGAGTATTTGTGAAGGGGATGTGGGAGGGGGGTGGAGGGAGGGTATGTGTGTGTGTATGTATGAGATTGTTTTGATGTCATTGTAAGTAAAACATTGTTCAATAAACATATTGTTAAAAAACAAAAACAAAAACAGAAGACCAACTCAGAAAGCACTAATCAAGCCCCTCACCCCAACACCCCGCACCTCCCACTGCCTGTCTGAAGTCAAAGAACAAACGATGCTTTTGTTTGCATACTGTATTTTCATCCAGTCAAGCTTCATCTTGCTACAGTATATGCCCACATCCCTGCCCACAACATCAGCCACTCTCTCTCTCCGAATCATTTAACGGGCCATGTGTGGCTCACGTCTTTGTGGAGAATTACTTGTTCTCACAAACTGTAGATTGCAAAATATTTGAAGATGAAGAGGGAATAACACATGGGAATTCCATTGCAGAGTCTTTTTTAGCAAAAATAATCGTTTTGTCAATACTGTGGTCCCTGAGAAAAAATAACTTCCTCAGAGACACCCACAGCCTTCTCACTTCCTCTTTTTGCTCTCTCTCTCTCTCTCTCTCTCTCTCTCTCTCTCTCTCTCTCTCTCTCTCTCTCAGGTTCTCCTCCTTCAGAATTTCCTGCTCTTTCATGGTAACGCAGAGCTGAAGACGAGGTAAGTTGCAGTGTTTGTGTTATAATAATGCTTGTGTTGTGTGTGTGTGTGGTCGATAGTCTTGGAAGTGTCTCATAAGGAAAGGAGCGTGACAGAGAATGATACATAATGGCTGTCTACACACGTGTCTGTTTGTGGGCTGGCATTTAGATGTTGTGGTAAGGCGAGGTGAGACGTCCCCTGGGATGGCATCTCAATCTCACTTGGAGGTGGGAGTGATGGTGCTAATGGTGAGGACCAGGCGCCTGGAGCCACAAAGCAGCCTTTAAAGAGACAGGAAGAGGGACAGACAAAAGGAACAAACATTTTGACTCTTACGTATGCGTACCTGTGCACAAATCGTAACTACAACACAGACATAGCAAACATCATCTTCATCTCGAACTCTCAGCTTACAGCTGAGAGTTTGTGTGTGTGTGTGTGCGTGTGTGTGTGTGTGTGTGTGTGTGTGTGTGTGTGTGTGTGTGTGTGTGTGTGTGTGTGTGTGTGTGTGTGTGTGTGTGTGTGTGTGTGTGTGTGTGCGTGTGCGTGCGTGCGCGCGCATGCGTGGAGGTGCTGTACATACTGACGGTACCCACGAGGGTTCAGGTCAGGACAGGAAAAGGTTGAGAGAGGAAAGGTTCTTTCCTGTTAGGCTCCTCCTTCAATCAGCTGACATTGTGGGCTGGTGATACTTTGCTACTGAAGCCCTCACAGACACGCAGAAGAAGACTCATTCATTACCCTGCCCGCAGCGATGCATGAGGGTAATGTAATCAGTCATGTCTGTTTGTTTGTGTGTATGTGTGTTTGTGTGTTAGCGAGATAACTGAGGGACAGATTTTCACGAAACTTGGAAGGAATGATCAGTGAGCTTGAGAAAAGATTGAATATACTGATTTAATGCTGAGCTATTCAGTACGTTTCAACGTCAGATACTTGACAATAAAAGGCTTGGTCCGTGTCCAATATCGAAGACCTGAAAGAGTTGTGAACAGTAGTCCTATCATAATATAATATAATTGGCTATTCTTTAGTGGCTATACAGCTGATAGCTGGAGAAGTAACAAGTTCCAAGTACAATTTTAATCAGTGCACATGATGTATATATTAATGAACTTAATCATGTCTTCCAAGTATATATGTAAAACACTGAACACAACACAGAAAGCTTGTGCCTGCTTCCCCTGATTAAAATATGAAGTAATGGTTCAGTATATTCGATACAGATATGGTTCAATATATAATGAGAAATAAGAATATTGCTAAATTAGAGTTACTGAGAGAAAGAGAGAGAGAGAGACAGAACCAGGTTGAGGCAAACTTTCATATGTCCTTGTTTGTCGGAAAAGCTGTTTCTGTGTGTCCATTCATATACAGGTATTGATACACACATACAACCTGTATACCCTACACAGTATATGATCTCCTTTGTACTCTTATACAAACATGCATGCACAGCGCATGCACACACACACACACACACACACACACACACACACACACACACACACACACACACACACACACACACACACACACACACACACACACACACACACACACACACACACACACATCAATCATTTGCTGACAGGGAATGTGCCACTTTTGAGAATGGTGAGTGGGTGTATTGACTGGAAACAAGCAGCAGTGATCCAACCCCAGGTCTTCACAACTAACCAGTCCCACTCATCATGCACCTGTTGACTCAACACAGAATCCTGTTTGGGCCCTCAGCATGTTCATGAGCATACAGTAAACAGCATGATCATACACACTCAACTAGCCTGGCCAATACAGCTTGAGGCTAGACACAGAAACTTCCTCCTTTGTTTAGTTTGCTCACATTTACATGTAGTAAGAATGTAACATTGGAGTATTCACTGCATTCATTATATTTCAGGTAAATCTATTAACAGGACTGGAGACTGGAGGAAGGACTGGAGTTTAATGAGAAAAGAAAAAACACATTGTACATAGTATTTACTATGCCACCCGCTACCCTGAAACAATCCCACTATGCTCAGCTAATGTCATCACCATTGTTCATCTAAGAAGTATCCCAGAGTTCCACAGGGTTTCCCCTATTGTACTGTAACTGCTATATGGACAGAGCCCTCACGGCAGGCTAGACTTATTTAAGTTCTGGTCCTTGTCCGTACAACTGAGTGTCTGTGTAAGTTTCCCAACTTTTAGAGCCAACAGAGAGTATGGATAATGGGAGTTATTGAGGGGTCAAAGAGATGTGTCACCCAAATCTGACAGAGCTGACTGGTTTTGCAATGACTTTAGGAAGCTACTAGCTCTGGTCTATAGCGTTAGAAGGAGTTCTCCTTAACGCTATGGTACTTTCGATTCTTTCCCCTTGCACCGCGGTAGCGCAGCCTCTCGTCTGTAGTAAAAAATAAAAATACACTTTTGCTACTCACCGAAACAAAGATGGTTTTATGGAGTTGAAAGCCTACTCTACTTAGTGGGAACACTTTGAAAACAAAATATTTCACCGGAAGGAAGAATCTGGTCAATAGGAAAATTCTATTGACCAGATCTGTAGAGAGCACTGTGGAGTAACCACATATTTTTTTCTTTTTTTATCAACTTTATTTTACATCACTATATTCCATATAATAAAATAAAAGATACATAGGATACATCAAAAACATATTTACAATATACCATCTACAATATCGATACAAAAAGTCCTACAAAACCAAACGAAAATATCTATATTTTAAAAAGATACTATTTTCACTAAAAACAAACACATCTCAGGAACCACAATGCCTACTATATGCCAAGCCTACCTGGACCACTCATTTGAACCACCTGAGGGAATTCCTATGGCAGGCCATACTGATCTGTGAACCATAGAAAAAATGCAAGCTGTGCCTTGAAGAAGTAGAGTACCTTGGCTGCACCACTGGGAAACGGTGTGGGGCCTCAGCTCAGAAAAGTGGAAACCATCACCAACTGGCCATAGCCTAAAGTGGATTTGTGCACTATTATAAGTGCTTTATCCCCAACTTGCCACCCTTGCAGCCCCCCTTAAAGAGACAAAGAAGCAGTATCTTTATCATGTGACTTGCAGTGTAGTTGGCTTAGAGGTCTTTCACCTCCCTGCAGTGGTCTCTTGGTACAGAATCCATCTTTGTCACTCCCACCTTCAAGGAGCCATTTGTTGTCCAAGCTGATGCCTCTGAGACAAGAATTGGAGCAGTGCTGTCCCAGACCCAAGTTGGGGAAGAACACCCAAGGAGGTACGTATGTGGCAAGCCAAGAAAAACAACACCCCCAGCTCAAACTAGATGAAGTGGTAGAAGGAAGATATTTTCAAAGTGCTGCAGCCAATTGGCGCTGGGGTCTGGGCACACCTGTCAGCAATTAATCAATTGAGGACTCACCCAGTTCCCCACACAGGCATATTTTGGAGACTACATGGAACCATTTGGAAAGTAAACTCTGAGGACTCTGACTGAGGATGCCAGAGGGAAATACTGATGCAAAAATAAGGTTAATCACTCTCTCTTCTTGGCCCTACTACAACTACCGGCCATCTGGTCTCACGTGGCCAGCCTCTCCACAGCTACGCCTACGGAGAGTCTGGGAACCTCTCTCTTGGGTCAGCGAAGTATTCGCGACGACCTGCCTCGCGGCTGCGCAGAAAAACGTATCTCTCTGACAACGACTGGAGAGCTGCACCGTGTGTGTGTGTGTGTGTGTGTGGTGGGACCGCCCCTCAGTCCTTCCCATTGGTTCTTCAATTCAGACCCCTTTGCAAATAAACCTGGTGAAAATGAAAATAATTCTGATTCTTGGTTGATCAGACTGATTAGATTTTAATCTAATGCAGCTACGCTTGTTAATAGCAATTCTGCTGCTTCCAGCGAAGCAGCAGAATTCCAGTGAACTGTAGCCTACTCACCCTTTTACAGTGCAACAGGGCAAAAGATACGTCACTGTTGTGTACAGAGAATCAGAATCAGAATCAGGTTTATTGTCACATCACAGGTTTACAAGGTAAAAAAGTGGGTGAAATTCGTTTTTGTACAACACTCCCATCGCAACGTTAAATTCCGTAGAAAGAAGAGTGGGGAGAGAGAAAAAGAAGAGGGGTAGGGGGTTAAGTGGGAAGGAGATCAACAGAGAACAATAGAAGGCCAAAAACAAGTTATCTGCATATTTACAAAGTACCTGAGATAAGAGACAAACTAAGGTGCCTGAGCATAGCAGCAATGTATGTATACTGTGCATGATATACTTATAGACGCTAAGGTGCTTAGAGAAAAAAAGAGCGCAATAATGAAAATCAAAAAAAGTTTGTGCGTTATACATGGGGATTAAGGTGCAGAGGGTCAGTGCGTGTTCACCTAGGGTGGACTGACCCTGGTATAATCCGCAAGTAGCTCCATGAAGGAGAGCAACAAAAAAGTAATCTTTAGCATTTTGACTAAAGCTTTTGCCACAAAGAGTACATTTAAGCCCTTTCTCCTTATGGTTGTGTGGGTTGTGTGGGTTGTGTGAGCAACGTTGTTTTAACTGGTATGAGGCATGGCTACTGTGAATAATCTGATATAACGTGGGTCTTATATTTATTTTTCTTTAATGCCATCTCAACCTGACAGTGCACTGCACTGCACATTTGACTGTCAATAATAATCTCATGCCAGACCTCCGCTGTCTCCTCAAACAGGTCCACACAGTGAATGACATTGGTCGATCTTGCCAGATTGTTCAGTGACAAATGAGAAACTAGTGTTTACAGATGGAAGAACTGAAAGAGAATGTACCCATATCGTGGTATTCTCTCTCCATTTCCTTCACTCTCATTATTTCTCTCCTAAATGTTCAATGTCCAACCATACCAAGAACTACTATCTCCTTTTTCTGCTGCTTTCTGTCTTCCCCTCAACCATTCTACACATTCATGTTCCCCTTTCTAATCCTCCTCCACTATCTCTCCTTCCCTCCCAGGGTGTTGAAGATGGCAGTGTGGATCCAGGCCCAGCAGCTCCAGGGAGATGCACTGCACCAGATGCAGTCCCTCTATGGTCAGCACTTCCCTATCGAAGTGCGACACTACCTGTCTCAGTGGATTGAGGGCCAGATCTGGTGAGTTGTACTGCAGAGAGAGAGAGTGTGTGTGTGTGTGTGTGTGTGTGTGTGTGTGTGTGTGTGTGTGTGTGTGTGTGTGTGTGTGTGTGTGTGTGTGTGTGTGTGTGTGTGTGTGTGTGTGTGTGTGTGTGTGTGTGTGTGTGTGTGTGTGTGTGTGTGTGTGTGTGTGTGTGTGTGACACACACTCTGTCTTCTGGACTAGATTAAATAGTCAGTTATTTGGCCTTATCAGACTTTAGGCCTGCGAGGAGGCACTGGAGATTGGATCCACTGCTTTTATGAGTCTTCTCTCATTTTTATCTGCAAAAATGAATAGCTTTTTAAGCATAAATGTATAAGTATTTACAGAGGTCTCCAGTGAGACAGTTGAAGGCATGCAAGGAGAAAATATATCTTTTGCTGCATACAAAAGAAAATGTTTTAAAGAGAAAATAAATGAACATTGCTCATCAAATTCTAGTCTTGTATAGGCAATATGCAAATTCTCCATCACCAAGTTTATATATAGAGCATTTAAAACTCTAGACTGAGTTTAATCTACCGCCCACTAACCCAGCTGAGTAGAGGACACTTTTATGAACACGGCGAAAAGGCTGGGAAATTATTGGCCAAACATCTGTCGTTTAAGAGCAAAACAACTTACTTCTGGCATATGTAGAGACAATGAAGACATTACATAACTGCCAGAACTCATCAATGAGAGTGATATTCCAAATGATATTCTTCTGACTGTTTGGCTGATTAAACTGTCATGTCAACGCCCAGACGGCTGGTGTAGCGGTCCGGGCACCTAGGCTGCCAATGCCTGACAGCGTGTCGTGGGTTCGAATCCCGATCCCGACAACCTTTGCTGCGGTCCACTCCCCATCTCTCTCTCCCCAGTTCCTGTTAGTCTACTCTGTACACTATCAAATAAGGCAGAGAAAGCCACAAATATATATATATTTAAGAAAAAATAACATTTAAATCAATTTCCCCCAAATGTCTGCCTGTTTTCATCCATAATATTAGTACCTTGATTCTTTCATTTTGGCGTACTGCTTACATTTGGTTTGGGACAGCAAACACCTACGATTAAAGAAAGGCTTCCTTCAAAGGTCCAAATGTTTGAAGGAAACTTTGAAGGAATTGCTTTACCAAATTTCTAGTTTTATTATTGGGCAGCAAATATTCCGTGTTTAACATACATATGCAAATGTACAGTGACAAAAATACTCCAAAGGAGTTATTTACAACATCAAATATCAACATTTCCAAAGAAATCGCCAGATAATACTAACTGACAGAATTATTTCTATTAACCCCACACTGAAAGGACCAATGATGTATATCCTCCAATTCATGGTCTCCAATATACATTGTCCCTCCATGACGCATTATTTGAACAGCATGGGAATAGGACCTAGATCTTACAGTACTTTTCCTGATGACACATGGGACTCAATATTTAATCAAATAAACTCACTGGCATACTCAATACTCAATAAACTCCTCTATGTGTGCATGCCATGCACTTATCCAATTTCATGTAGTCCATCATAGCCACTGGTCCAAAACAAAATTACCCCCAATATACCCTGATGTGGATCTGACTTGTGATAAATGTTAGGGAGTGGGTGTGTGTGTGTGTGTGTGTGTGTGTGTGTGTGTGTGTGTGTGTGTGTGTGTGTGTGTGTGTGTGTGTGTGCGTGTGCGTGTGCAACTGTGCGTGTGTGCGCTCATGCATTCATGCATGTCTTTGTGTGTGGGCATGTGCACGTGTGCCATCAGGGATGCCATAGATCTGGAAAACCCCCAGGAGGAGTTCAAGGCCAAGCGTCTGCTGGACAGTCTGATCCAGGAGCTGCAGAACAAGGCTGAGCACCAGGTGGGAGAGGACGGCTTTCTGCTCAAGATCAAGCTGGGACACTACGCCAGCCAGCTGAAGGTTAGAAATACTGTACAACAAACATGCATGGATCAACCCATTCAATTCCGGGAACGCATCTGTGTCATTTTTGATTTCTTTATCTGCTATTCAAAAATAGCAGATATACAAGCTCATAGCACGGCAAACGAATGCCACGCTATGAGCTTGTAGGTCTGCAATTTTTTGAGGAAAAATCTTGAACATTTTTGCAAATCTTTAGTTTGAAAATATATATGTTTTTTTTAAAGCGAACATTTGTAACTCAAATCTTTGCACCTGCGGATTCTACAAATGTCTTCTAAATCCTAACAGTTTTGTTTTTTTGTTACTATATACAGTACATCAGTGGTTCTCAAACTTTTTTCATGTCAAGAACCCCCAAAATGATATGTATTTGTCCACCGACCCCCCCATCTAAAAATATGTTGTTCCAGGGACGACCCCCCCCATAGCAGATCTACAAGCGCGCTATTGGCTGCTATTTTTTTTATAGCCATAGAAATAAAAAAAAAACACACAGATGCTTTCCCGTTCTTAATGGGTTAAAGTTCTCAGTCGCCATGACTGATCTCAGTCATTTGGATTCCATACAAAGCCAGCATGTCTTCTTTGAGCAGCATGTCGCTCACCGAAAATAGCAGATCTACAAGCTCACAACACGTTGCAGCGTGACGTGTTGTGAGCTTGTAGATCGGCTATTTTTCGTCCATTAGTCATTTCAAGGTGAAAGAAAAAAAAGAGTAGTCAAACTATGTAATAAGATACATGTTCAGAAGCATCTTCCATTAAACACATTGAACGCCTCAAGCTAAACGAAATGAATTGAATTGAAACCCGCTAGCACAAAGAAGACAAGGGCATATTTTGTCCAAAGTGATGGGATACTGGGTAACCATTTCAGTGCACAGGTGGTTAACTCCAACTCCCTAGCCGCTGTTCTCGGAAACGGAGGAATCTGAAGGTGTTTAGGAACAGCTTGTATCCGTCATTAGGAAAACAAGCTGAGGACAGCCCAAGCAAGGGCCTTGGTAGCCACTCGATGGTACTATTTATTATTGAGCACCTTCCTCATGGATCTCTCCGTCTATTTGTCTTCTCTCTCCTCACTGAAACCGTGCATTGCCGTACCACTGTGTGTGTATTCCCATGACATGCATGGAGATTAGGTATACACTGGTTTGTGTTTTAAAAATGCATGCACATGCACTCACTCTGATGCTGCATATCACATAGCGTAGCGTGTCCGTGCATCCATGCATGCATGTGCTTGTCTGTGTGTGTGTGTGTGTGTGTATATGCCAGTGAGTCATGTCTTCATATTATAAAGTGCTCTGTGCTTCAGAGATGGATCTCATTAGGCTCGACTAATAAGCCTTAGCGTGCCCAGAGATTGGGCTCCTAAACTTAGCGAGCCTGCCTCAACGGGGCTAAATTGGTTGGTCCTGTGTGCGGGGCTGCTCCCCAAGCCAGTGGCTAACAAGCACTAACACAAGCACATGTTCTCCTTATCTTTCAGAGCACGTATGACCGTTGTCCACTAGAGCTGGTCCGATGCATCAAACATATCCTCTACACGGAGCAGAGGCTCGTAAGAGAAGCTACTAATGTGAGTCAAGCACACACACACACACACACATGCACTCAAGCATGCGCCCATGCGCGCGCGGGCACACACACACACACACACACACACACACACACACACGCACACACGCACACACGCACACACACACACACACACACACACACACACACACACACACACACACACACACACGGACGTTTGTATTACTATACTTGTGAGGACATCAACATTTTAGGAAGCCGATTTTATGATTGATTTATGATTTTTTGGGGGGAATTTTTAACCGCTAGTCTAAAGCCGGAAAATAGCTCACAACTCACAACGTGTCGCGCTGCGACACGTTGTGAGCTTGTAGATCGGCTATTTTCCAGTGTTTGACATCGCCACACAACTAAGTGTAAAATATGGGAAAATTTAACCCCAACCCCCTAAACCTAACCTCTAAAGGTCTAAATCCTAAACCTAACCCCAACCTGAATCTTTTTCTAATTGTAAACATAGCTCTAAAAATCTTTTTTTCAACCATAAAATAACAATTTCTCATGTGAGAACCAAGAAAATCGTCCTCACAACATCTTTTTCTCATATTCTACTATTCTTGTGGGGACGTTTGGTCCTCATAAGTATAGTAATACACACACACACACACACACACACACACACACACATATGCGCGCGCGCGCGCACACACACACACACACACACGCACACACACACTAATGTGGATACATGCATGTATGGATGCACTCACACACTTATGCGTAAACACACATGAATAAACACCTGTGGCTTTCCATACATTATTCATTACCCAGCCTGCACCGTGCCCTCAAACACATCTGAAAAGCTCAAACAAAACAGAACCACGAAAATAATGGCAACCGACTCTGCGGTGGCTAACACACAGCACGCTGTGACATTATGGAAATGGGGATCTCGGGATTGCATTGAGGGAGAGCCCCTCATTTCCTATATCGCAGATTTACAACAAAACTAGCAAAATCTCAGAGCAAAAACAAAATAACTGTCTGTTCTAGATTAGTCACAGAGATAGCACAGTGCCTGGCTTTGGTTCCCTGACCAGAACACACATACATACTCGTGTACAGAATGCCATAAAATAGCCTTCCAAAAGGAACACTTTTAAATTTCCCTCTAGCACCGCAGCTGTGAGGGAGAAAGTAGTTAGATTTCACGTTTTATAACCAGCAGTGAGTTATAAAACCATAAAAGCCAGTGGTCCATAAAGCACCTGACTATCAATAACTCCTGGGCTGAATTGATTTCCAGTCCAGATACGCTTTTTCTATTACAGGGATGCATTTGAATTGATTGAGTTAGCTGTTTTTCTTCTTCGGAACGCGAATTCTCCACAGTGCTCCGTTTGCGGCTTTAACTGCCTGTGCAGTCTGCCTGCTTACAATTGCCTCCACTCTCTTGTATGGCCAGTGTTCTCATCAGTGTTATTATGTTAGTGTATGGTTATTGAACATTACACAGTACAATAGCATAGCTAATACAAGCAAGGTTAATTTAATGTGTTATATACAGTATTTGCCAACATTAGGCTGTGAAAAAGGAGTTTTTCTGGGGTAATGGCCTACCCTCAATGGCCCTGCCACCATATAACCCTACACTACAGATTGTTCATAAAATAAATGCAAGTATATGAAATGAAAATGACTTAATTAGTAATTCTACATTTTGTAGTTTGTTTTCCAGTTCAGCTTAAAAACTACATCAGGGTAAAAACATGGCAGGCTACATAAAACAGACGACCAGGTCTATGAAAACAAGCCCAAAAGTAGCAAAGATTTTTGTACATTTTATACATTTGAAAGCATAAGAGTACTTTTGGTACTTTAAGTATATTTTGATGCCAATACTTTTGTACTTTTACTCAAGTACATTTTTATTACCAGACTTTTACTTGTAACAGAGTATTTCTATGTTGCAGTATTGATACTTTTACTTCAGTAAAAACATGTAGTACTTCTTCCACCACTGGGTATGGGTATATGACTCAAAGCTTCAGGCTGAGCCTCACCTCGCTGCTAAATGGTGGTGGTCAACCACGTCCAACAACAATCAATGACGGACTCTCAACCACAGTGGATAAGCAACATTATTTGGTCTACCAGCCTCTCCATTACGTCAGTGGTTCTCAAACGTTTTCATGTCAAGGACCCCCAAAATGATATGTATTTGGCCGCGGACCCCCTTCTCAAAATATTTTGTTCCAGGGACCCCCCAGAAGCAAAGATTTGAGCTACAAATGTTTGCTTTAAAAATATATATATTCAAAGATTTGCAAAAGAAATCAAGATTTTTCAAAAATAGCAGATCTACAAGCTCATAGCGCGGCACTCGGTGCCGCGCTATGAGCTTGTATATCTGCTATTTTTGAATAGCCCAAGTATAAAACGTTAAGACGGTTAAAATTATTGTGATGCTATATTAACACATTTTGCTGGGGACCCCCTGGAACCCCCCCAAGGACCCCTGGTGGTCCCCGGACCCCACTTTGAGAACCAATGCATTACGTCACTCACTCTCTTGCTTTCTAATTGGCAGTCGAGTTCTCCGGTGGGCGGGTTGATGGACAGCATGTCACAGAAGTACCAGCTGATCAACCAAGCCTTTGAGGAGCTCCGTCTGCTAACTCAAGACACTGAGAACGACCTGCGTAAACTCCAGCACAACCAAGAATACTTCATCATTCAGTACCAGGAGAGCCTCCGCATCCAGGGTGAGACCACAGAACCCCACAGCTCCTACATTAAATTAAGACCTGAGGCGATTCTTAAAAATGTTGTCTAAATCCTAACAGTTTTTTGAAAAGATTTTTCAAAAATAGCAGATCTACAAGCTCATAGCGCGGCACTCGGTGCCGCGCTATGAGCTTGTATATCTGCTATTTTTGAATAGCCAAAGAAATCTAAAGTGACACAGATGCGTTCCAGCTCTTAAAGGGTTAAAAGAATCTATACAACATCCTGTACAGAACATTACATTTAAAATGAAAGGTATTATGCCTCATTCTAGCACGTGTCATTTGAGGGGCTCTGCATTGGACAATTGCCTTTCGAGTTGCTCATCTCATAATATAAACCAGGAGTTAATAGGAGGAATAAAATAAAACATTGAACAAAAGGTTCTGAAATTTGTGTTTGGTAGATTATGTCTCTGTTGTAACAATGCTTCTTGGAAATAACTTCAATACCGTTGGAAAGTCTGTTTATTTCCCTTTTAAATGGTGCCTTTTAAATTGTCCCCTTTAAACATCCATTGATGGGATGAGCAGCATAGCTGAGTATGTGGGTTACTCCCATTTTGCCAAATCTTATTCTGCTGTCGCTATTGACTCTTGTTTGGTGGATTGGATTATTGAAGTCTATCAGTAGCAAGGAAGAAACAAGACATAATTGGCAATTTTACAATTTCCATAATCTACCAAACGCAAATTTCAGAAAGACAGAATCATGAAATTTCAATCCGTGAGATCATTTGATTTGATCATACATCACACATCCTGTGCTGGATCCTACAAACTGGGATGGAGCACAAACATTCCTGGGCGCTTTAGCCTCCCCTCACCAATACAGATCTATCCATGACCTGGCCCTCAATGGGGCCTGCATTGTGGTAGAGACGCTGTGGCTGAGTTAATTATTATTCCACTATGACGGCAATGTTTGTGTGGTGGTCTGGGAGAGACTGTGTGTGTGTGTGTGTGTGTGTGTGTGTGTGTGTGTGTGTGTGTGTGTGTGTGTGTGTGTGTGTGTGTGTGTGTGTGTGTGTGTGTGTGTGTGTGTGTGTGTGTGTGTGTGTGTGTGTGTGTGTGTGCGTGCGTGTGCGTGTGTGGCCTTGACATACACCAGTGTGCAGTGTGTATTGGATGTTTTACTGACCTGTCACCCAACCCCACACCCCCTCCACCCCACCCTGTTTATCCCCTTCCTCCCCACCCCATTTCTCAACCCCCCCAACCCACCACCATCCCAACCCCCCAGCCCAGCTGACCGGCCTGGCTACGCTGCCCCCTGCCGACAGACAGCTAAGGGAGCCCGCCCTGCTCAACAAGAGAGCCACGGTGGAGGCTTGGCTGACTAGAGAGGCCAACACACTACAGAAATACAGACTGGTAGGGATATAGAGAGCTAACCACTTGAACCATACCGACCCTGTTCTGGGCATGTCATAATAGGCGCACATTCGTTGAAAACAGGCGAACATTCGTCGAAAATAGCTGATCTATAAGCACGCAATGCATTGTATTGCGACACGTGAGCTTGTATATCTGCTATTTTCCTCAAAGAGATTTGGTGTAAAGGTAAAGACCTCTGGGGGACCCCTGTCAATGAAGTATAGTATATAGGATTTAAATATTGGCAATTGGCATCAGTGCCTCTTTCAAGCATTGATAATCGGTTTATATTGGCACATTTCAAATGAAACTGGGATCAAGTCGTTTTGCAGGTTTGCTGATTTGGTCTGGGTCTACGGAAACAGTGCGGGCATACATGTGTGTGTACAAATTACGGAAAATGGAAAGGGGGCTCTAGATCGGCTCACACTGGTCAAATCAGAACGAAAACGAAAGCCTGATGACAAATTACTGTAGCTGACGCCCAAATATGGAGTGTGTTGTCTAACCTCAATGTGTCGTCATGGCATCAGGCGCAAACACATCAGTCAGCTCCATATATGGCCACAAAAGGGGGCATGCCCATATATGGGCATATATTTGCCCATCAATATAGTTACAATTGAAAACCAACCTCGCTAAAAAGCTGACACGTATGGATGCAAACACTTCAAACATCAAATTGAAATCAAAACCCTCAGGTAACATTGCCACTGACTTTGGCACATCTCTGCCATTGTTAGTGACATACTGTACAGCTTGAGCTCTTCCCTGAGGCTCTGGATTTTCCTTGCTCTGTGCCTCGGTTCCAAATCGCTCAGCCGCCATGTTCGCTATGAGGGTCGTCATCGTTTTCAGCCGGGGGTCCACATCCCCCTTGGCTGTCACTTCCAGGACCTGATTTACGTCCTCATCGAACTGCTGCCACTCAGTACACTTCGAGGATTGGGGCCACTGGATCCTTGGGTGGGCCGAAGGCGAACAGCCAGTTGTTACGGCTGGAGCTTGCTGGCGTTGGAGGCTCTGTGGGTTGTTGGGAGATGATGCTGTCTCTTGGGGGCTTAGGGTGGCATGTGAGCTGTTGGCAGCGGGTGTTGGCGACACTAGGAGGCTCTGGGCACTATGGGTTGCCTCCGGGCCTGACTCCTTGTGCGTCTGAGTTTTGTAGCTTGGTTTTGGCTTCCTCTCAGAAGAAGTGGTTTGGGCTGACAACCCTCTCCACCCCAGGTTGCCGTCTCTCCGGCCGTTCTCTGTCTCCAGATGTCACCACACTCTTCGTGGTCGTCACCCAGTCTGTTCCTGGTTGTCACTGGTACTCCCAGAGTATTTCAGTTAACAGAAACATCTACTGATGCACAACCTTGGACACATCATCAGTGTTGTCAATATTGTTGTCAATATTTAGAGGAAGATGTTAAAAAGGGTAAGGGTAAGGGTAAGGCGCAACAAAAAAGTGGACTCCCTCTTTTCCAGTAACCAAACACAGCCAGTCAACACCAGTTAAAATCCATTTTTTAAAGATTGTCTTGGCTTTTTGCCTTTATTGATAGATTGCTTGCAGGAGGCTGACAGGAAATTATGAGAGAGATGGGGGGGGGTGGCACGTAGCAAAGGTCGTCGGTATCGGGAGTCGAACCCGCGACACAATGTCAGGCTGCCATTGCAGCCTGGTGCCTGGACCGCCACGCTGCGGCCCAGGCCAAGTCAGTCATTTATTGACTAATTCACACACATGGAGACATTACCTCATATCAAAAGTAAGGCCACCCACCCCTACCGTACCAAGGTTGTACACTAGCCAATGTTAAAACATAAATGAAACTCTGGCAAACACAGACACAGGACTGGTGTAGTTGGATCCTGGACAGGAGAAAGACATCTGTTCCGCTGGAGACAGGCAGCTTTGTAGTGAAGCCCATGAAGACAAGAGCCAATCACCTGCGAGATTCCACCTACCAGTTAGCCACACAGGGCCACACATATGACCCTAGGGTCATAACAGGGGGGGATGCTGTGTGTAGGATATTTAAATCCGACCCAAAGGTCCATCTGTGTCCAATAGTGAACTGTTAAGTCCTGATGAAACATCAGTGCAATGTCTTCCTTTGTTGCCGTGTACGTACGTGTATGCTTGCTTTTCCATAAGCCTGATTTATACTTTATCGTACAACAGATGTGATGCATTGTGAGCTTGTAAATAAGCTATTTTCGGCACGCGCTGCCGACTGAGTATAAATTTAGCATCATAAATTTACGTTTAAACTCATTCAACTCTGTCACCTCAGCAACCTACTTTTGTTCCCTGAGTGATTTGCAAAAACAGATAAATGAATGAACACCAGTTAGTTTGCCATTCGCTGAAATGCCCAATGAAAGCAAGATTTAGATGATTTAAAATGTAAAGAAATTTAGATATCATCAGAACAACCTAACACCTGTTTGATTGATACTCATTGGAGTGTACACACAAAAAAAACATGATTTAGGATAATAAATACAGACAAAAAATATGAATATCATTAGGTCGATTAGCCCACTGGCTGGGAAATATAATCCATGTAATAAATGTCCTCTCTGTTCAACACATAAAAGGCCAGTGGTTGTGTATGTGAGACAGAATACTTTTGTAGGGACCATATTGGGTGCAGCCCATGGTAACGTGATTGCACATGTAATAACAACATAATTGAATATCTGTTTTTTGCAAAAGAATGCCTCATTTACTCCCTAGAGCAGTTGCGGGCAGTGCTAGTAAACACTGCCTCAATAGGTAAAACATAAGGGATAGATAAATAATTCAATAAATAAATGATATATATAAATTATATAAATATTGTATGACCTAGATGTTTATGCCAGCATCCATAGCGTGTGTCATCGTAGCCCCCAGCAAAGTAGGCTGTGATCTTTATTGATCTTTAGGTTGTGAACATTGATGACCTATCCAAACTTTAAGTACTTTGCACAAAGAAAAAAAAGGGAAATGAAAAAATAGATAAATACAAAAGACAACACATGCAGTAAATACACAGATCGCTATTCACGTACTGCATTGTGTGTGTGTGTGTGTGTGTGTGTGTGTGTGTGTGTGTGTGTGTGTGTGTGTGTGTGTGTGTGTGTGTGTGTGTGTGTGTGTGTGTGTGTGTGTGTGTGTGTGTGTGTGTGTGTGTGTGTGTGTGTGTGTGTGTGTGTGTGTGTGTGCCTGCGTGCATGCGTGTACATGTGTGTGTAGGACCTGGCAGAGAAGCATCAGAAAACACTGCAGCTGTTGAGAAAGCAGCAGACCATCATTCTGGATGACGAGCTCATCCAGTGGAAGAGACGACAACAGCTGGCGGGCAATGGGGGCCCACCGGAGGGCGGACTGGACATCCTGCAGTCCTGGTGAGAACCTCAACTACCTCCCACGAGGATCATAGCCTCCAGACTCCCTCAAAAGCCTGAGGTCACAGGTTTATGGGCGTTCAATAGGCCACTGCTGGGTTTACTTTGCAGGTTTATAGTGTCCTAATAGGAGAGACATCAGTTGACAACTCCAACGTGTCTATTCTCCATCCTGTCCAGGCTTTGAACTCCAATTTCAAGGTTTTAGTGTTTTATTTGTATCGATCAAGAATGATGGAAGTAAACACGTGGTTGCTGTAGGCACCTGTACCTGTCACGTGTTTCAGCACCGTAGAAATTAAGCTCCGTTATGTTATCAAAATAACCCATTAAGACCTGAGGCCGATTCTTACTTATGTCTTCTAAAGCCTAACAGTTTTCTGAAAAACGTATGTTTCTATGTCAGTGGTTCTCAAACTTTTTCATGTCAAGGACCCCCAAAATGATATGTATTTGACCGCCGACCCCATCTCAAAATATTGTGTTCCAGGGACCCCCCAGAAGCAAAGATTTGAGTTAAAGATGTTAGCTTTAAAACAATATATATTCAAAGATTTGCACACATTTTCACGATTTTTCAAAAATAGCAGATCTACAAGCTCGTAGCGCGGCACTCGGTGCCGCGCTATGAGCTTGTATATCTGCTATTTTTGAATAGCCAAATTGTAAAATAATGCTTTTTTATCAAAAAGTGACACAGGTCTTAATGGGTTAAGGGCAGAAAAGTCCATCTGTAAGAATTCTTTCTGCTAGATTAAATGCAGACATATACTGTGCAAACCACATCTGCAGTGGTTGGAAGTGGTCTCCCTACTTCTCTATAGAGACATTTTGACCCTGGTGTCTGGTAGGACATCTGGCTGGCTGACCAGTGACCATGTCAATACAGTTATTTGTAGCAGACCGGTTTCGACACTACAGTTTATTGTAGCTTGGACATAAAACGTACAGATTGTAGCTTTCACTTCCTCAAGACTTCCGCATCAGATGACTAAGTCTGTTTTATCCCATGCTGAGCCAGATTGCATCACTGATGCTCTTTATCCCAAAAAGCTTCAGTGATATTTGTGTTTTTGGTACAAAGCATTATGTATTTACCCGCCGATCGACGGTGGGTGCTGGGCCAATGAAACGAATATGAAAAAGAGGTAGAGCCCGCACACCATTTTCCAGATAAAGGATTTACTGACCTGACGAAGATCCTGCGAGATCGAAACGTTGTCGCAAATAAAGTAAATCCTTTACCTGGAAAATGGTGTGCGCCTCTGCGGTCTCTACCTCTTTTCATGTTTTTGGTTCAAAACCAGCTTCGATTTCGAAAATATTTGGATGTATCAGAGTCGACGTCGCTTTTACCATCAGTCTCAGCTACAGAGGGGCCTCATTTATTCCAAGGACACATTTCTGTGTCAAATATCCACACAAGTCCTGGTTGCATCCATGTTTTGAGTATGTGCATAATGCTTTCATCAGGTGTGAGAAGTTGGCGGATACTATATGGCAGAACAGGCAGCAGATTCGGAGGGCAGAGCACCTCAGACAACAGCTGCCCATCCCTGGTCCCATTGAAGAGCTACTCAACGAACTCAACAGTACTATCACAGACATCATCTCAGCCCTGGTCACGAGGTGTGTGAGTGTGTGTGTCTCATGTGTGGTTTTAGTTTTTGTCTTATGTGTGTGTCGTATGCTGTGTGTCACGCGTGAACATTTGTGTTTGCCTGGCTATAATATAAAGCAGTGTTTCCCAAACAAAGGGTCGTGATCCATTTTGAGTGCAGATTTTTTTTTTACCTCTCCTATTTATTTATTTGTTTGTTTGTTTGCTTTTTATTGTTTTACAAAACGTTTTTCAAAAAATGTTAAAATCTAAAATATTTTAGAAATGTTCAGCTAATTTCTCTATTTTTAAAATTGGGTTTAAGTGATTGTTTCATAATGTAATTTAGGATGTTTGGTTCCTTGGGAGACAACAAATTTCTCTTTTGGGTCTCGAGCTGAAAACGTTTGGGAATCCCTGATATAAAGGATACTAAATAAGAACCTCTGAATGCCATGTAGCGGTATATGGAAGAAGGTATATGAAGAAGAAATTCTTATTCTGGCAAATCTTTATCTTTTTAGCAGCGTACCCGTGCAGCAAGAGAACCACTCATTGAGATTCATAGCCTTTCTCCCTGTCTTCTGTGACGCCATCTTCACCCACTTCAGCTATCCCCCTTCAATTCATCCAAACATGTCAGAATGTATGTTAGCATTAGTGTGTGTGTGTGTGTGTGTGTGTGTGTGTGTGTGTGTGTGTGTGTGTGTGTGTGTGTGTGTGTGTGTGTGTGTGTGTGTGTGTGTGTGTGTGCGTGTGCGTGTGCGTGCGTGTGCGTGTTCAATTATGTTGTTACATGTGCAATCACGTTACCATGGGCTGCACCCAATGGTGGCCCCTACACAAGTATTCTGTCTCACATACACAACCACTGGCCTTTCGTGTGTTCAATAGAGAGGACATTTATTACCTGGATTACATTACCCAGCCAGTGGGCTAATCGACCTAATGATTGATTGAGCATCACAGGAGCATAGTTATATCACTGTAGAGCATTGAGAATCCACCCGTGTGTGTGTGTGTGTGTGTGTGTGTGTGTGTGTGTGTGTGTGTGTGTGTGTGTGTGTGTGTGTGTGTGTGTGTGTGTGTGTGTGTGTGTGTGTGTGTGTGTGTGTGTGTGTGTGTGTGTGTGTGTGTGTGTGTGTGTGTGCGTGCGTGCGTGCGTGCGTGAGCGGCTCCATGCTTAAGCCCCATGCTGGGCTGATGCGTAGAATGGAGAGGCCGGTCTGACACACCTCTGAGGGATCAGCTTGACTCCTTGACCTCCACTAGACCTCCCAATTAACAGAGAAATGAGAGAGAGAGAGAGAGAGAAAGAGAGGATGACATAGTCCAGGTTCAATGGAGGGAGAGAGGGGTGAGATAACCTAACACTTATGGCAGGACTTAAAGAGATAAAAAAGAAAATGCGAGGTAGATAGAAGCAAAGGAAAGTGAAAGTGAGATAGAGAGATATTTCAGGAGAGACAAAGAACAGGCTGCATGCAGGAGATAAAAGCAGGAGCGCACGCAATTCGTTTTAGGTTATAGTATACACTGCTGCATATGGATGCTAGCGTACGCTTGCGGCCCTGAAGGCACATCTGCCACTGTTGCTCAGTCCTCTGCCTGCGTCTCTGAACAGGAAGTCATCCGAGCTTGTTCAACCAGCGCTGCCTCCCACTCTCCCACTTGTTTGTGTCCCTGCAGGGACCCGTAATGCACAGAGAAGCCGTGCCACTGTCACGCCAATGTCTTTTAAGGCTCAGACACGCTGCACCCAGGATGTCTGCTGTCACGGTGTACACAGTAAAATCCTCAGTGTTCATTTATCCATTTTGTACACACTCAGGTTTAAAACAACACTGAGGATTTTTCTGTGTAGGCACGACATATGTTTCCTCTCTCTCTCTTCTGCACATATCCTGCTCCTCCGTCTAAACCGCATCCTCCCTATGTGTCCCTGACATAAAACCCCAGGAGGTCGTGGGCTGGGGAGGGAAGAGCATGTACTGTAGCGTCTCTTATCATCACCTCTTAGTTTCACCCGCAGAGTGGATTGCTTGTCAGCGGCAGAGCTCAAAATGACGGCTGCGCTCCCTTTCAACGGCTCCCCAAGAGCCCAGAGGCCTAATCTCTAGGCTTGTTTCTCCTTCTGTACGTCGTGTGAGTGTGTCTGTGTGGGAATCGGACGGAAAGAGCAACATTGTTAGAAGCAGCAAAGTGTTCAGACCAAACCACGGCTGACATCTTTACCACAGCCGATCAATAGGACCATCAGCAAGGTTTTGTTGGGTGTGTGTCCTGTGGAGTTTCCCCTCAATGCAACGTGTGTGTCTGTGTGTGTCTCTCTCTCCCCTCAGCACCTTCATCATAGAGAAACAGCCTCCGCAGGTGCTCAAAACGCAGACCAAGTTCGCCGCCACAGTGCGCCTCCTAGTGGGGGGGAAGTTGAATGTGCACATGAACCCTCCCCAGGTCAAAGCCACCATTATCAGCGAACAGCAAGCCAAAGCCCTGCTGAAGAACGAGAACACAAGGAAGTGAGTCTGTGCATGTGCACCTTCTTTACTCTATACTATAATTAATCACAGAGCTTTGATGCCACAATTAAGATACGCAGCAATGTCGATAATATGCAGTACAGGGATTAGTGGATCTGTATGACGAACTCTGGCCCACTGTTTCACCAGAGCTCACCACAAAGACATGGCTGGAACTTGAACAATGCCTTAGAGGAATGTATGGAGCGTATGGAGAATCCACATTTAGACTGTTCCATCGCCGCGTCCCACATTCCTGTTGCCTAATAGAATCCTGCCGGCATTGTCAATCAGCCAGTCGGTCGGCCAGTAAGGCCGGTGGTTAGCCATGGACTGAATGCTGCAGTAGCTTAGCATTCATCTGCTGTTATAAATATATATATATAAAAGACTTGTTATCTCACCCTCAGTACAGAGGCAAACAATATGCACAGTATTTCACCCATGCTGGGAACATGAGGGCTGTCTTGATTGCACAAGCAGAAATCAAGAGGGAACATCATGGCCATACTCAGTTCCTCCCAAAAAGAGATTATTTTTAGGGTTTTTTTGTACTCATTTGTGCTGTGCAGAAATGACCCATGCATTTCATGTGGTGTGATTTCAACCACATCATCACAGCACAACTAAATTGAGTTTCCATTTGATTTGCTTCATTTCTCCTCCAGTGACAGCAGCGGGGAAATTCTCAACAACAATTGTGTGATGGAGTACCACCAAACGACGGGCACTCTCAGTGCCCACTTCAGGAACATGGTGAGGGTGAAGGCCTTGGTGTGCTCCCAGCTGTGATTGGGTTCATGGTTAAGCCTAATTAATACTTTTTTTGCACGATGGTGCCACTCGCGGAAAATAACATTTTCAGGCGAGGCCGAGGGCAGAGGTGGGTGGGGCTACATTCTATCATGCCTACTAGCTCTATACACACTAGTAGTCTATAGGACTCGTGGGCATCATATCATGTGAACCAACTTTCATTAGTGCTGAGGAGAATCGGCATGCAGCTTCTGTAGCCTTTTTCTCCACATTGCAGGGTTGTTAACCGCCAATCCCCCTGTTCCGTCCATAGATTAACAATCTGGGAACCCATCGTCAAATAAAAAGGAAAAACAGCGCCCCCAGCGTTTTTCACTTTCGCATTTGAAGCGTAGCTCTGAATCTGTTCTTGAGAGATTCATAGATTAATAACATCTCAACTCTGTGGTCTGAATCAAAGAGAATGCATGCATTGCACATTGCTAGTCAAACTTAAAAGGCAATGAGGCTACGTTTAACTAAAAGTATAAAAGATCAACCCGTAAGTCAATCATTTACACATTAAATTAAACTCAGGATTTTGTTGTGTGTGTTTGTCCGATGTCTTCTTTCATCTTGCTGGTTTTCCCTTTCATGTAGTCTCTGAAGAGGATCAAGCGGTCGGACCGGCGGGGGGCCGAATCGGTCACAGAAGAGAAGTTCACCATCCTGTTTGAATCCCAGTTTAGCGTCGGCGGCAACGAGCTTGTGTTTCAAGTTAAGGTACAGACCTACGGACAGAGAGGAAACAGAGAAGCCTCCCTTAAGCCTGATATACTGTATATTTACAATCAGCCTGATCGCCAGAGAATTTAGTATACATTGCACGGATCCAGTGCACGTCATTCCGTGCATAGTCGTCTAGAAACCCCGAAAATCCGTGCATATGTACGCCGAGTCCCACGGTGGGCGTAACCAGTCGCAACCCGGAAAAACCCGGAAGCAGAGCAGCCCCCACAACAAAATTTACGATTCTGTGCCTGAGTAGGCTCAAGGGAATGTCGCAACGTTCGGGGCGGCAACTCGATCGCTTTAGCTCGCTCGGTGGTCCCTTACGTGGCGACAATTCCCTTGAGACTGCGCGCCTTCCGAAATGGTTTAGTCACAATGGGGGAGATGCGAGGCGGCTATGCACGGGTTTTCCAGTTGTCTATGCACGGAGTTTGAAAAACGTTCAATGAGAACGTTTCCTCTGGCGATCGGGTTGTTACAATAGGTGTGTGTCAGTGTCGCACAGTAAAAATAGCCATAAATAGCCTTACTTACAACGCATCACATCTTGATGCGTTTTGAGCTTGTAGATTGGCTATTTTCAGCACGCAACACCAATGCACCAACAAAGTATAAGTCAGGCTTTACTTTCAACACAATGATGCTACATTCCTGCTACAGCGGCTTTTGTGTGTCTTCTATCATGCGTTTGTCACAGGAACATAACCTTGAGCATTCACTCTTACACAAACCATGATACATAAACCCACTCCCACACTTTACCTAGAATTCACCTAGAATTCACCCAGTCTTTGTTTAGTTTTTTAATAGGAGTCACTCGCAGTAATTGTCCAATAATTATGTCCATAGAAATGTGAAGGTTGCTTGTTGTTACATGGGTATTGTTAACACTATTGTTTCGCTGATGGACTCCTGTGTTTCCCTGCGCAGACATTATCACTTCCTGTCGTGGTGATTGTGCATGGGAGCCAAGACAATAATGCCACGGCAACTGTATTGTGGGACAACGCATTTGCAGAGCCGGTACGTTGTGTTGTGTGTTATTTTCCTGAACCATGTGTGCACACATGCATACGTGCATTTTTGCACCTGCTCTGTATCATGAGTTTTCGCATGCTGCTTACTTGCCAGATATGGTAAAGCTCATGTGGACTCTTTCCTCTGCTGTCTGCGCCTCCAGGGACGGGTGCCCTTCCTTGTGCCTGATAAGGTGCTGTGGCCGCAGCTGTGTGATGCTCTCAACATGAAGTACAAGGCCGAGGTTCAGAGTAACCGAGGGCTGTCTGAGGAGAACCTGGTCTTCCTGGCGCAGAAGGCCTTCAGCAGCTGCAGCAACAACCCAGACGACTACCGCAACATGACAATGACCTGGTCCCAGTTCAACAGGGTCAGCGCCACTCTGGGCTATCCATTATTGTCTTAGCCATTATTCTGTCAATTACTTTTTCGAATAATGGAGAGGTGTTTTTTTTTTTTTTTTTTCAATCAACAAGTTTACCGCAAAACAATTCTAATTGATTTAACTATTTTTTTTGTTATTCAATCAGTCTGATAAGTCACTTAAGCTCTATTTTGCCCCACAGGCTGAACTCAGGATACCACTAAGGCTGCATGCAAAGCTAGATGAGTTATTCATTGTCTTTGTTCCGTTTAGCCATGTCAACAAAAGACCTGTATTCTCTTTGGTGGACCTGAGTCACAGCACCTCATGTGGGAAGCAGTCATGCTGATGGGTCTGTTTGTCCAGACAGCCAATGGCTAATTTAACTGGAAGCCTCATTGGCTCGCTTGAAGCAGCCACTGGGTGGGGGGGGTTACACTCACATTCACTGCACACCATCCGTCTCCCTCATTAAATTACAGGAACATCTAATTTCAGCCGGTTCACACACTACTACATGCACATGCACGTACAGGTGCATGTGCAGACGCTCGCTCTCTCTCACTCTCTTTCTCTGTGTCTCTCTCATATACACACTAACACATGTACGAATTTGGAATGGCTGTGTGTTGCTGTGTCCTGATTGAACCCAGGTAATTGAGGACATGTTGTTCTCTCTATCTGTGGGCCGGCTGGTCTCTGGGAACTCGCATGACCTTCAGAAGATCAGCGCGTCTGTGTATATATTCTGATGTTTTTTTCTTTCCTGCTGTGTATGTACATGCACAGCGTTGGCTTACAAAGCTCCCTCCTCCCCCATCTTACAGGAAAGCCTGCCAGGGAGGAACTTCACATTTTGGCAGTGGTTTGATGGCGTGATGGAATTGACGAAAAAGCATCTCAAGCCACACTGGAATGATGGGTAAGGAGAGTGACGGAGGTCGCCGTCAATTTCACTCTTCCATTGAATGACTGCTAAGAAAGAACGGGTTTTATTTTATTGGCTAACCAAACAGCCTTTTTCTGTGTGGGTAAATAGCTACACTCAACCAGTACAGACTGGATGTGACATCCCCCCCTCTCTTTTTCAATCTCCATAACAGCCAATGGTCCACACTTGTTGAATTTTCCATGGCAACCTGGAGATATCCCTACCTGCAAATGTGGGGCATTAAGATGAAACAAGAGGGGTGAGAGAGAACACGTGACAATTGAATTCTCTCTCTCTCTCTCTCTCTCTCTCTCTCTCTCTCTCTCTCTCTCTCTCTCTCTCTCTCTCTCTCTCTCTCTCTCTCTCTCTCTCTCTCTCTCTCTCTCTCTCTCTCTCTCTCTCTTTCTTTCTCTCAGTGCTATTTTGGGCTTTGTGAACAAGCAGCAGGCTCAGGATATGCTGATGTCTAAACCCAATGGTACGTTCCTCCTGCGCTTCAGCGACTCTGAAATCGGTGGCATCACCATCGCCTGGGTGGCGGAAAACCCCAACAAAGCAGGTACAGTGCCCGCTCGTCGCTCACTGAACGTTGCCAGGCCTGGAAATAATTAACGTGCCATAGAAATAATGAGTCTTTTTTAATTGTCCTGAATCATCAGGGGAGAGAATGGTCTGGAATCTCATGCCATACACAACCAAAGACTTCTCCATTCGTTCTCTGGCCGACCGTATCAGCGACCTCAACCACCTACTGTTCCTGTACCCTGACAGACCCAAGGATGAGGTCTTCTCCAAATATTACACTCCACCGCTATGTACGCAACCTTCTTTTCCTACACAGCAAAATCATGTTAATTTACACCACCTGTTGCATGTCTTCGCTGTCGGGTGGGAACCTTGCATGTCCAAATGTAGTTATTGGATCCAATGTAGTTATTATTTAGTTACGTGGAAACTGGCTATTTTTCGCTACTTTTGCTCAGCACTGTCATACGATTTAGTATAAAATAATGCATTAATTTGTGAAAGAAATATAAAAAGACTAAAAAAAGTGCTCCTCTGAGCACAGGTCTCCGCCAGGTCAGGTAGGTTATTGTGGGCGAGCAATGTTCGGAATTCCCCAATCAGGATGGAATATGAATTGGACAGATCCGTCTTGATCACATGACCATAGAGATAATGTGTACCGATTTGATGTTTAGACAACATCTGACAACAAAAGGGTGGCATTTCTTCCTCAACCTAGAGGGAATGTGCGTGCAAAGTTTCACGGAAATCGCATTGCATTGATCATTGCACGCGGTACCACGCTGTCTCACCGGTCTTTTGAGCAGGAGCACGCGCACGGACATGCACAGATGTGCACGTGCGTAAACACGTGAATGCGTCCACTCGATTCGTGCGCCAAGCACCACCTGGCTACTTCGCATATCAGTAGGTCAGGTCAGGTGTAGTAGCTAGTAGCGTCTGTAGATTAGTTGTTGGTAGGCTACTCAGGAAAACAATAGCCAGCAGATAAAGGCACTTCACACCCCATCAGATGCACAACCCCCGTCTGGTCTCTCGATTCAAATGCATTGGTCTAGCAAGGGCAGTGAAGATATGGTCAGAAGGATTATCAGCGTCCATCTTCGTTTTTGTTTTTCCACAATCGCAGGTTAATAGCCTTTATATATGCATTTTATTATCCTACCTTTATTTCTTAGGTTCTATAAATCAAGGCATTATTTGGAAAAGTTACAAAGTCACACGTGTGTGCACGTGACGTCATTATAAATAGCGTCCCCCCCAGGCAAAGAATTACCACTACACCACTGCCAGGGAGTGTGTGTTCACAGTTTCACATTGATCGGTGCTGGAGATTAGCTGTTCACAGACGGACGGACACACACACGGACACACACACACAGACACACACGGACGGATGGCAAAACATAGTCTTGGCCACGCCTTCGGCCTGGTGGAGACAATACAATTTGGAGATGCAAGGTTTCTGCCTGACAATGACAATGAATAACATTCCTTTTAAGCTGCACAGTAAAATCCTCAGTTTTATATTATCCATTTGTAATGTAACTCCAGGAGTGTACAAAATGTAACCAAATGGACCTGTTACTTACATTTGTACATTCTCAGAGTTAAATTAACACTGTGTACTGTATTAACAATTGTACTGTGTGACAGCTCTATGACAACCACAACTGTCTCCTGTTTGTCTCTTCCAGCCAAAGCGGTGGACGGCTATGTCAAACCCCAAATCAAGCAAGTGGTTCCAGAGTAAGTGTCTCCCACTCCCATCCTCTTGTCCTCTATCCCAGTGGTTCTCAAACTTTTTCATTTCAAGGACCCCAAATATTTTGTGCCAGGGACCCCATACAAGATTTGTGTTATTAAAATGTTTCCAAAAAAACTAAAAAAGATGTTCTGAAAATAGCAGATCTACAAGCGTTGCATCGTGACAGCTTGTAGATTGGCAATTAACAAATTTAGCTGGGGACCCCTTGAATTCCCCGCAAGGACTCCTGGGGGTCCCCACTTTCAATTTAATTTCAATTCAATTACATTTTATTATAGTAACAAATCACCACGAGCTGTCTCAAGATACTTTACATATAGAGCAGAGGGCCGACATTGCCCCCCCCCCACACACACACACACCCACAAGGCAGCGCAGAGTCAATCATCAAACATTGGTTCCTGAATTCAGATCAACCATTAGTTGGCTATTACTGCTGAAGGAGGCCAATTAGAGCATGCATGGGTCCCTGAGCTCGTTGTTTCCTCATCATTACAGTTTGGCTTGTTAGTTAGCGGGCCCCGCCATGTGCTGCTCTCTGCCCCCATACCCCCCCCCCAACATCACCCTGATGCACCCTCGGACGAGCGAGTGCAAATAATGAGGCAGTGAGCAGTGCAGTGGGAAGCATGCTGATACGCACCTCGAGACAGTTGCTTTGGAAACTGCTGAAGACAGGCTTTTTATCTGATATTTTGTGTGCTCATCTCCTCCACAGGTTCACTACACCAAACCCTGACCCGGCGGGCGGGAACCCCACCTACATGGATCACGGAGCCTCCCCGGCACCTGTCAATCACCCTCATACCTATGCAATATACCCACCCGTGTGAGTCAACAAGCCACTTGAAGATCCAGTTTCTTCCGTCTCTCTCCTCTTCTATCTCTCTATCTCTCTGTTTATTTGTATGTTCAAACATGCATGTGAAAGAGCGTGTCTCTGTTTCTGCTGACCGAAAATCGTCTCTTATAATGACGATAACGCGGAACTTTGCACCACGTTATCATCGGCTGGGTTGGCAATAATCCAGCCAATGCTGGGTTATTGTGTGGGTTAAATAGGCTTTGTGTCTGCCTTTCTCCTTCCCTCCCCTTCTCACTCTCCATCTCCCTCTCTCACGCTGATCTACAGTAGCTCTGCTTCTCTCTCCTTCCCTCCTCTCTACCTTCCTCTCACTCTCTCATTCCTCTCTCTCTCGCTGTGTCCATATTTGGCCATAGTCAATTTGCGCTGACGTCTGGGATCTCCATATATAGGCATATGACGTCAGACCGCCCGTTTGACGATGTTTCTCAACATCGGGTCCGGGTACCACCGGGGGTTCCATAATGGACCCTTCAAGGTCTGTAACTCTGAGAGTGTACAGATGGAACCAAACGGATCCTTAAAGGAGGAGTTCACCCAAAAAATGACTTATTTTCTATCAATTGCACACCCCATGAAGCCTTGAATTCATGGATCTATTTTTGTTTTTGTGGCATTCCTAAGCCAATAATTTGATGACCGGGTGTGTATCCGGTAGGAGACACAAATAATCTACTTTGTGTCTCCTACCGGATACATTAGCCGGTAGGAGACGGGAATCAAATTATTGTCTTAGGAATGCCACAAAAACAAAAATAAATCCATGGATTCAAGGCTTCATGGGGTGTGCAATTGATAGAAAATTAGTCATTTTTTGGGTGAACTACTCCTTTAAGGTTCCGTCTGGTTCCATGCGTACACTCTCAGAGTTAAATAAACGCTGACGATTTTTCAGTGCAGATTGGGGTCCCAGAGATAAAAAAACTGAAAGTATCGAAATGGGGGTCCGTAGCCTAATGCATGGGGGTCCTTGAAATTCGAAAGGTTGAGAATCACTGACTCTCAACCTAGTAGATATCCTGAGCGCTCTCATGTGTCTTCTTCCTCTCACTGCCCTGAAGCAGGGGTGACTCCATGTTGGATGCAGACGGGGACTTTGACTTGGATGACACCATGGACGTGGCCAGGCACGTGGAGGAACTGTTGCGGCGGCCCATGGAGAGCCAGTGGAGCGGCCAGCAGTCCTGACCCTTGACCTCTGGCCCCAAATGACACCAAAATGAACCCTGCCTCCCCAATCCCAACCTCCCCTTTCTCATGGTTTTTAATTCCACTCATGTGTCATGATTCTTTTATTTTTGTTTTGTTTTGTTTTGTTCTTCTTCTTCAGATAGCTATAATGTGAAATGTTACTAATGGTTGTGATTGTTTTGTTTTTTCTTTTCAGCATGAAAGCATGCATGTCGGTGACTTCTTTTAGTTTTTTACTTTTTATTCGTGTCCATAAGTGTTTGTAAAACAGACTACCATGTTACAGTATTGTGAAAAGAAAGAAAGAAAAAGAAGCTCATTCACATCGTGCATGCATTTTCAGTTGATTTTGAACATAAAGGTTTTTAAAAACAAAAACAAAAAACTAAAGTATCTACTGTATGAAGCCAATTTAAAGATTGTACTGTTTTATTTTTATTTTTTCTTTGTAAATGGTTTATCGATATTTTGATATGGACGTTGAAACCTGCCCTTTGACAAAAAGATAGAACTTCAATGAAGAGTTTTCCTCTTGCGCTTGACAATATAATCACAGTTGTTGCTAAAGTGGGGTTTCGATCAGTTGTTAACGTCCATATACACTAACCTAAACGCAGAATGACTCTCCTGTTGGTCTCTGCGTAGCTGACCACACACACACACACACACACGCACACACATACGCACACACTCGCGCGCTCTCTCTCTCTCTCTCTCTCTCTCATACAGTAGGGACATGTGCACAATTTTATGATGTGTTTGTTCGGATTTGTTCACCAGCTGAAACCAGGGGGCCTTGTGCCTCTTTCTCACAGGGCTATGTGTCTTGTGTTTGCACAGAGAAAAGCAAATCTAAAGAATTTCTCTGGCGCTGCCTGCTTATCCTCTCTGGGGCCCCCCTCTCATCTGTTCCACTCATCAATGCTACCTCTCATTACTCCTCTGTCAGTTGTTGTTGTTGTTGTTGTTGTTACTAAAGCCTAATTCAAGCTTTGTTGAACAATGATATTGCTTGCAGAAAAAACAACAACGGATTTACAGTTACAGTAGGTTATTTTCTGCGAGTGACACTGCTGTGCAATGAAGCATAAATTCGTTTTTTAAGGTTGCAGTTTTTCCCAAACTCACTCTCATACCAGAAGGCTATAGGTACATTCATAAGTGTTCCTCCTTGCGATTTGTTGTTACATGTGATGCTGGGATGATCCTCTGTCTGCTATAGAGCTGGCTGCTTGTCGAGCTTGATTTTGAACATTTTAAATACGTGATGGAACCCAGGTGCATCGGGAGAATCAGCATTTTCTTTTATTTTCTTTTTTGTATTAGTCATGTCAATTCCCATTTCCCCCCATGTAGTCCCTGTCACTGCTGACCCCTAATGTTTGGTCTTACGGAGGGTGTAGACAACCACGACGTGACACACGTGATATCACCAATTCACTTCTTGGCACCTGACAGTGAGGAGTTTCATTAGGAAGACGTAACACATGCGGAGGGCTATCCTTCCTAGTTCCGCTCCCTGCTGAACAGACGCCCCGGCCAACCTGTAGGAGTCGCTAGTGCAGCAACAGAGAACACCCTCCCCAACTGGCTTACCACCCTGTGAACACTGCCAATTGTTTCCGTTGGAGCACCCGGCCAAACTTGACGCACCGTGGAGGACTTGACTCCACTTTACCCCTGCTACGCCCGGACGCCATGGACCATCAAGCGTTTTAATGTCAGATCACTTGTGTACTTAACTAGACTCTAGTGAACTACAGGCTGTGCTGCCCTCGTCCATCTGACTCTCTTGTTCCTCCGTGGTAAAATCCTCAGTGTTAATTTAGTCTTATATTACATTTGTAGAAATAAAAATATACGCTCCCTGCGTTTAACCACTTAAACCCGTATGTATATTTAGTTGACCGCGGCCCCCCAGGGATCTGTACTTCTTTTTTCCCCCTACAAAATCTCTTTGTTGAAAATAGTCGATCTACAAGCACTTGTGTTCGCCGAATGTACGCCCCCAGAAAGAGACGCAATGGGTTCATGTGGTGAATTAAAACTGAGGATTTTACTGTGTGCCCCCCTGTGCTCAGCTTCTACTAAACGTGTACACAGGTGCACGTATGTGACAACAGGGCAATGCCAGCAGCTGACATCCACAGGCTTCTGAAGCAGTTGATCTGGCTTTGAATAATTGGATGTACTCTTCGGTCCCGGGCCATTCAATGGCCATTTATAGAAAACACAAAGATTATTGTAGACAGGCTTTGGTGTTGTGTGTCTCTTTTTCTGGTGTTGTTTATATATACAGTATAAAGTTATTTTGCAGTCAAGATGTTGTTTTGATTCTGTGTCCCCTGTTCCGCCATGTGGCTCTGTGTTGTGTCTTCATATTCCCACAGGAAACCAATATACACAGTGAAGTGTCTCAGACAGTTAATGCCGTAACTATAGGCTCGGCACTGATTTCAAAGCACATGAGGCTGGACCTCATCATGTCCAGCAGGTGGCTGGTTTAATAGATAGAACATGACACTAATGGGACATAGTTAGGGATTTGAGATAGCAATTCAAGGCAGGGTTAAAGCTTTGATTTCTACTTCGGCCATAAAACAATATAATAAAAAAAAGATGGTACTGTAGGCTTTAGCAAGTGCCATTCAGCTGTAGTTAGTTAGCCTACTTTTGAGATCATCCAACATGAACTGGAGACGATATTGATTGGAATAAAATTACGTTTTCAAATGTATCGGTGTCTCTTTATTAACATTTTGTTATCTCAATAGATGATGTTTATTTATTTTGCCACTCAAATGGGTTAGCTGAAATGCCAACAGATCTATGGTGTAGGCCTATTGGAAGAACTGGATGTCGTATGAGAAAATGGCCACCCATTCATTTCATCCTGATAGGTTATCACTTGAAGCGAAACAAGGGTAGCAAATCGTTTGTGTAGCACACATTTGTATGGTATGTTCAAGCTCTTTCGCATAAACATTTTGTAAATAGTATTGCTACCCTATTTATAGGCTACGTGTAAGGTCGCTTATGGAGACATACTGCTCTCCCTTGCGCTACATTATTTTATATTATTAAATAACTATATTTAATAACTAGATTAGTGTTTTCAGGCGATTCTTGAATAGAGGGGAGGGAGCAATAGGCTGCTTATTTCAATCAATTTGAAATGTGCTGTTCTTAATCACGTGTGCTTTGTAAGGCTTGCCAGTGCAGAGTGCCCTGTCCTGCTGAGATGAATAGGCTCTGTGCATAAATGTAGTCGTGGATTTCCAGAAGGTGGCCTAGCCATTTCCTGTTGGTTCATTTTCCCAAGCTTTGTTTGACTGGCTCAGCAGATTTGACCCAGAGATACATGAAGATGTCATGTGTTTCCTTTTTAAATCTGCTGCTGAGCCAATCAAATGAAGCTATGGGAAAATGAACCGGAACAGGACACGTGAAAAACCTGGGACTACAGATATGAGCAAAGAGCCTAAGGCTTAATCTATGATACTGGATGTGTGTGTGCAGTGCTAATTCTGCTCAATATTTACAGTAAGGTGTGAATTATAATTATGTATCTACTAGGCATTTACCTAGTGTGGTCATTTGTATGAATGGAACTGTAACTGACTGAGCCAACTTCTCTGGGTTAACATACCATTGGCATTGACACAGGCCTGCGTTAATGCATAATGCTTATGAAATAAACTGAAGTCCTTTCTACTTTGTGTGTCCATCCTGTTACATCTACAGTATAGGTAGCCTACTAATTATTTGCCATAGCCTCATTTCTACTTTGTGTGTGTCTGGTTCGTGTCCATCCTGTTACATCTACGGTAGGTGGCCTACTAATTCTTTGCCATAGCCTAAGCCTAGTCTCCCAGTCCTATAGACCCCTTTCAGATCCCCTTGAGAAATCAATTGTGGGGGTCGGTCATCCAATCCATATTACAGATAACAGATAGGGCTTTGTGACCAACTGCTTGGAAGTCTTCATGAATGTTCACTGCCTTGATCAGGTAGCCTAACAGGCTAAATGTGTGTCTAAGTACACTGCATTTCAAGTAGTGCAGACTGCACATCATTTATAAACACAAAGTTAGACAGGCTGACATATTTATTTGAGAGTTTAAATTTAAACCACTTGAGACGAAGTTCAGTCTTTAATCCGTAAACACAAGTTATTTTGGGGATTATTAGAACCTCACTCTGTCTTTGTTATTGCCTTTTACACATTAGAATCATCAGTGTTCATTTAACCCCAAGAGTGTACAAATGGATGGATGTAAATTTAAGTGTTGAGCAAATGCTATTTTCTCCTTGTCTCTGCAAATGAATAAACAAATTATTATCCATTGCCCTTGATCTGGGGAGGGTGTTCTGTCAGGACTCCGCCTGTCACCAGACTGGTCTGCCACACTGGAACACTTTCCTTTGACTGACTGTTATTATTATATTATTTTGGATAAACAAACACCCACATACTGTACACACATGCATACAAACACAGAGAGAAACAGAGAGATCCCTTTTTGTACTTCTCTAGAGGAGGCCCGCCCCTGTATTCCCTGTTCACTCATGAATTGTGTAGCCACACACAGCTCAAACTCCATCATACATTTTGCATAATGACACCACTGTCATCGATCTGATTAGAGACAACAATGACACGACCTACAAAGAGGAAGTCACAACCCAGACATCATGGTGTCAGGATAACAACCTCTATCCTAATGTCAATAATATAAGGAGTTGAACATACAGTAGCTGTATCGCTATGGAAGATGCTGGTCCCACGACTGCAAAGCTCTGGTAAAAACAGTGCAGGATTGAGGTGCCAGCAGGACTTCTGTCTACACCCAGTGGAGTAGCAAGGGTTCCCAAACTTTTCAGGCGGTGACCCCCCAAAATAATGATATTTGAATTGGGGTCCCCCCACCCTGGAGTTGAGGCACTACATTTAGTTTGACTTATCGTTCCACAGATAAATATTGTGAAAATAGCCTAACTACAACCTCACAACGCCTCGTAATGTGAGGCGTTGTGAGCTTGTAGATCGGCTATTTTCACAATGTTTGCCACTTTCTTATGTATTATTTGACAATTTGGCCAATTTGGTGTTAAAAAGGTCAAAGTCATTAAATTGTCTTGTTTTTTTTACTGCTGAGAGACAAAACAATGTTGCACATTAAGCTAATCACCTGGGGACCCTCCAAAACCATTTGGGGACCCCCGGAGTAGGGTGAAGGGTGAAGGCCCAGAGGATAAGGGGTCCCAGAGCAAACGGTACCAGAGCATCGGTACTAGGAAACAAGGCAGCTACTGAACAGCTACGTACACAGAAAGGTGAACGGAAAAGATAAAAGAAAAATAAGATAACTACAAACACTTTGTACGTAAAAGGTTTTGTTACCGGAAAAAATTAAAGGAACCGAGATGATGCCTCTTTTTACCTAAACCTCATTGACACTTTTGTGGACAATAATTCACTACTGTCCATAAATAGAGAACAATATAACGTGCATCTAGAATGCAGTCCATACATTTTATGCTCTGATTGGGCTAAGAGACTGTGGAAAACAAGGGAGGAAGCTGCCAAACTGTACATGCCCTTTTCTCTTTGAGTACAATTAATATTGTATCCTTATTGTAACCCATATGGAATATGGTGTCACTAATTCATAATATTCTGTCATTTTATGGTGTCACTAAATTCATGTTGCTGTCACTAAAGGCATACCTGCCAACCTCAGACAACCATAAGAACACAGACAAAGCTTTGAATGTAAAATAAATGTTTAATTAGTCAGCATTGCTAATACAACTATGTACACTTCCACAGGAGCTTACAGCAAACCTTAAAATGTGCTTACAGTGTTCCACAGAAATAACATCTGACTGCAAAAAAACAGTCAACAGTAATAAAATGCTCATTAGAAAGTTTCCAAACCCCTACAATATTTGTTCATAATCATTACCATTTAGTTAAGGTGAACTTAAAGTGGCTGACAAAAACTTAAGTAGTGCAGTCATAGATTTGATAAATGTACTTTGTGTGTGTGTGTGTGTGTGTGTGTGTGTGTGTGTGTGTGTGTGTGTGTGTGTGTGTGTGTGTGTGTGTGTGTGTGTGTGTGTGTGTGTGTGTGTGTGTGTGTGTGTGTGTGTGTGTGTTAATAAAACACAAAAAGCCAACTTAGATATAGTAATTCAACGCCAATTCACATGTTGACCAGTAGAGGGCACCTCTGCGTTGTCACTCCACTCATTCTTCACTTATCATTCCTAGAGTAAAACTGACAGGGAGAGAGAGCTCCTGCTCGTTTTTGAAATGTAAAGAATTAAGCTACATTTCTGGTCAATTCTTAAGCAGAGTTGCAGAAAAGTACTTCTGTGAGCAGTACACAAGTGCTGCTTGTGAGAGCCCAATTCCTGTGGAGTTTTACCGTGTTATTGTTGATGTTGAGAACTCCAGTAAGTTTGATTGTTTGTGTTTGCCCACATGGAAGCCAATCTTATTGATTACAATAAGTGGATTTTGTCAGAGAACAACACAAACACAAGGTGGCAGATACCATTCAAAAAACAATTGGAGTAATGTGATGTTGTTGTGAAAAGTTGACATGTTACATTTGTGTTTGTCAAAGAGAGGTTTTGCTTATGATTACTGTGTTCAGCCGTAGAACCAGGAACAGTAGAACCGCATTCATGTCATGCTGCTAAAAGGGAACAATCTGCATTTCATGTATTCATTTGATAGTTAAAATAATAATTCATTTCATTTGATGTTGCTTAAAAGTGATTTTATACAGTTCATCATTTAAGCTTAAAAATATAAAAACAATCCTTTAATTGATGTATTCATGTTTCAAAAAGGTGAAGCTGTTAAATGGAGCACAGTGTGTTCAGTTCACACTGTTCAGATCACACACAGTGTGAACTGAACAGTATTCATATCCATGAGTAATGGGTTTAAAATGAGCAACTGATTTCATTGATAAAAGAAAGGTCATGGTAGGCCTACCATATGGAAGAGAAATAACAAAAAAATAGTATTATAACTGATTCTATCCATTCTGCATTGCTATGTGCAGATTGTTTTTTTGTGAACCAGGTTGAAGTCTGGTTTCAAACCAAGCTGAGTGTGATGGCGAGCCTGTCCCACTGTCCCAGTGAGCAACAGTCTGCAGAGGGAGCGTTTGGATGCAGTGTGACCAGGCCAGCTGCATTGGTCCTCAGATTCTGCAGAGTGACTGACTGAACAGATTCACATCAGAGTCGCAAGTATTGAACTGAATCAGGATTGTATGTGATAAACAAATCATAGCCAGCATTCTGTTATACTGTGTGTGTGTGTGTGTGTGTGTGTGTGTGTGTGTGTGTGTGTGTGTGTGTGTGTGTGTGTGTGTGTATACACGGTATACGAGATATATGTAAACCTATATGTCATATATTATCATATGACAAAGGTATTGTATATTTCATTGAGCAGGGTTTAACCACATGAACCCTGTTGCATCCCTATTCAGGGGCGAACATTCAGTGGAAATAGCCATCTACAAGCTCACAATGATTTGCTACACGTTGTGAGCTTGTAGATCAGCTATTTTCGGTGAAAGGATTGAGGGGAAAAGGAGGGGGCATTAGTATAGGCCCTCTGTCCCCTGGGGCTGGGGGACTCCAGTCAATGAACTACTGTGTTCTGTTGTTGTTTTCCTGGGCTTCATCTCCCCAGTTCATTATGTCACCACTAGATGTCACCAAAGTCCAGGGAAATTCAGTTGTCTATAGCTATGGAGCAAGACAGCCTGGGGATGCGATGCAAATAAATGATTATATGAATAGTCAATGTGTCTACAAGTAATCTTACACAGCTTTGATGTGTAAATGAACATTTAGCATTTTTTAAGTGTCTATATTTATTTAAAAATACAGCTCTGTTGTACATTATTTCAGTGTTTACAAACTACCTGTGTACACAGGTCTCACAATCTGCCACTGCTGTTTGCTGGTTTGCTGAAACAATCATTTATAAGACTCCCATAAATCGCTGTGTAAACTATGGGTGACAATATTGCTGTCTGTGGACTACAGCTCAGCATTCAACATCATTGTCCCAGCAAAGCTTAACACAGAGCTCAGAGACCTAGAGCATGTGAGACTGGATGCTAGACTTCCTGTCAAACCAACATCAGGTGGTGAAAATTGGCAGCACATCTGACCCCCTGACCCTCAACACTGGAGCACCCCAGGGATGCGTGCTGAGCCCTGATTACACCCAATGAATGCTCTGATAAATCGCGGGTATAGGTCAGTCAGTATGTCACCTACTTCGCCCCTTTCAATGGTCTGATTCAACGTGATAATGTCCCATTCAATGCATTGATAGCATCCGAATCAGGTGTTTCTACTTCCTGTACACGTATGACCGCACAGCCACACATGACCCCAACACCATCATCAATTATGCGGATCACACGACAGTGATAGGTCGGATTGTCAACAATGACGAGTCTACCTATAGAGATGAGAGCAACTCTTAACGCTTAACATCAAAAAGACCTAGGAGGGGCGCCGCTGGCCTAGCGGTCCAGGCGCATACCACATACGCTGGCAATCCAGCTTGACAGCGTGTCGCAGGTTTGACTCCCGATCCCGACGACCTTTGCTGTGTGTCACCTCCCCATCTCTCTCCCCATTTCCTGTCAGCATACCGTCTTGTCAGATAAAGGCATAAAAAGCCCCAAAAATATCTTTAAAAAAAAAAAGACGAAGGAGATCCTCATCGATGGAGCTGCAGTGGAAAGGAGAGAGGAGGAGCTCAAATGGGAGACACACACCACACACGTGAGGAAAAAGGCTCAGCAGTGACTGTACTGGCTTCGTCGCCTGAAGAAGTTCGGGGGAGGACACAGGATCTGACCTCAGGCAGTACAACAGCTCAGTTGAAGGCTTTCTATCAGTCTGCGTAACGCCCTGATACAGAAACTGTACTGCCCGAGAAAGGAAAAACATAAAGCGAGCGGTGCAATTGGCAAAGCGCATAATGGGAGGCGAGCTCCCCGAGCTCCACGAGCTGTACAAGAAGCGGTGTGTAGTCAAAGCCCAGCGCATCATCAAGGACAAGCACCACCCCAACCACAAACTGTTCAACCCCCTACAACGATGTGGCCGGGCAAAGAGGCCTATACCGCGCAGTATAAGGGCAAGGCATGATCACCGCCTGTCGTCAGGCTGGTCTTAGACTTACTTTTCTTCTTGGGCCTACCTGTGGATTATACCAGGGAGACAGTTACCTTATGGGGACTATGCGGTCGACACGCACTGACACTTACAACTGTCTATTGTTTTTTCTCGCACCTTAACTAACGTCCATAGCATATCATGTACAGTTTATATCTGCTGTTATGCTCACGCACGGCACCTTTATGTCTTACCTCAGGTACTTACCGCAACCTCTTATGTCTTACCTCAGGATGGTGCTTGCACAAAAACGAATTTCACCCACTGTTTTACACCTGTAAACCTTGATTCTGGTACAGGTGTACCATTATGCAATTATGGGCTTTTAAAGGTGTAGTGAAATGAAAAATATGTTTTTCACACTTTTAGAGCATATCCGTGGTCATCATATGGGCATACCTAACAATAGATGCCAAAAAAATGAGAAAAAAACAATTTTTGTGAATTTTCACATCTAAAGTCCCTAAAAAGCCAATCTTAATTACTTCCTGTAAACGAAAACGTGCTGCGTGATGACATAATACAGCCTTCACGAATATAAATGAATCTTGATTACATGCACCTGTTTGATTCCCATAGCTGCACGTTCTTCAAACACAGCTGATTTTAATTACAGAGATACTCCGTTTTGAATCTCATTGAAGATGAGTGTATTACTCATTTTAAACTTCATCTGCACACTAAAATATGTATCTGAAAACATTATAGGTTCGAAATAAGCCAGGTAGTAGCAAACGTGCTTCACTGGCCGTCTCTCTCTCACTTGTAAACAAACACTAGCCGTGTGCCAACACGGCTGAAGTGATTGAGATCCAACGTCCCATAGCCTGAAGGGATGGGACCTTCTGATTGGTTTAGAGTCGTTGAGCCGACGTTTCGGGCTGAACCTTCAAAATAAAATGCCCGAAAATGTCACTTCAGTGCGTCTTTAAGTCCCTATTTTGGTTGTCATTAAGCTTGTTGTCTCCCAGCATGCTTTTGGCTTTGGCAGGCTCCGCCGTCAGCTCATTCTCCATGCCATGCTGTTTTTATTGTCTTAATTAAGTTGTGGCATTGCCTTTAGCCTAATTAACATCTAATTAATCTGCATCATCCAAGTGGTTAGCCTTTCCACTCAAATACTGTCACAGGGAGGTACAAAATCCTCAGTGTTAATTTATCCATTTGCAAATCCCAGATTGGATTGTACACTGAGTTAAATGGACACTGTGGATTTTACTGTGTAAAAGGCAATAACAAAGACGGAGCGAACCATACCAATCCCCAATACAATGCCAATGAATGTCGCAGAAAGCCCTTTGAAGGGCGTTGTGTGAATACTCCCCTCGGAGGGTTTTGTCATGCGAGCAGCCACAGGAAGTGCGGTGACAGAGCATGGGAAGGCACACCCTCACGTCCCCTGGTGTGACCGGATTCAAACTTCCTCAAAAGACATTCCCATTGAAATCAGTTTTTCATCCACCATGAAGCTTTCAACACACTCACACGTCTCTGTTCAGTGCCAGAGGTTCTGAAGGTGCAACCATGGGGACATGCTCTATTTAAATGGGGGACAATGTGACACAGTCTGCCCTTGCAGTCAGTGACTGTTACATTGATTAAAGATGCTGTAAGTTATTTTTGTTGTTGGTTAAAACAAAAAGGTTTTTGTTAAGAAGTTAAAGCTCTGTGTATATTACGATCATTGCCAGTATAGAGTGTTCAGTAAGAGGGGTCTCCGTCTCTCAAGCTCTTTAGTAAACAGAAAATAAATGTTCATGTGGCATACCAAATTCATCCAATCAGGAGAGAGAACCCCACAAAGATAATTGATTAGCTTGTGTTGTACTTATTCTGCTGTCCATTTTTTTAATGCTCATTTATTTTTGGGCGGTGCAACCGCCCCTATATGTTAGGTTTGGACATCGATCCAAATTGCACCCCCCCAACCCTGCGCTGTGATTGGCCACCAGTGTACCCCCCTAACCCTGCACCGTGATTGGCCACCATGACTCTATTCAGGACTGTGATTGGCTTTTTTAAGTGAATCACTTCCATCACTGTGATGACCACTGTTAAATAACAACAGTGACATAGTGCTCCAATTCTACATGCTGTGATTGGCTAGTGAGACACATGATGAAATTAATCTAAAACCACTTTGATGTGACACTAGTATTGTGATTAGCTAGCAAGACACCGCCCACTTCACACTGGGTGTGATTTTTTTCATCACTTTAAGTTTCAGTTGTTTATCCTATCATGTAGCCTATGAGTTCTCTCTCCGGATAAAATAACCCAACCTGAAATGTTATTTTCTGTTTAAGAGCTGGAGAGACAGGGAGACTCGTGTTATTGAACAAACACAATAATTATGCTATATGGGAATATGGAGCTAGTTAACTCTTATTTTGAACAAAGAAGCATCACTCGCTCCACCTTTAAGCACAGAACAAATACATCTTTTAAATAAAACTTGACTCTATAATAACTGATCCTGGGTGTGATGTGAACAAATGGCGAAGGATTGAACACATTGTATTGTAATGGATTTCTACAAGAAAAGGGGCATAATGGTAATAACCTCTGAGCATTTTACCTGCTAACCCTCTCTTCTAGTTCTGAGCGTGTATCCTCTGGTGCTTGGGGTTTTTGAAATTCTCTCTCCTTCATTCACCTTGACTTGATCAATAACCAGGCCTCATCAATACACAGTACAATCCTCAGTGGTAATGTAAATCCATTTGTTACTCTCAGAGCTAAATCATCCATTGTAGCAGGTGTGGGGCTGCTGTGTAGAGATGCCTATGGACTGTACCTGACATCCGTGCAGCAGGAGAGAGAGAGAGAGAGAGACAGAGAGACCTACAGTAGGCCTATAGTAGCACGGCACAGGCTCACATCCTGCCACAGGAAACTACTACCAACCTCAATGTGTTATTTACAGTGAGAGAGCGGCACTGCTTTTCCAGTGTTTTTGGAGTGCTGAGAATGTTCTTTGTCTCTCTCTGTCCCTCTATGCCTCTCTCTCTGTCACTCTATCTCTCTATCTCTCTGTCTCTCTCACTGTCTGTCTTTCTCTCTCTGTCTCCCCCTCTCTATGTATTTTTCCTTAACTGTTACTTTCTCCTGATTCCTTTCTGCTCTTGCAGGCTGTATTTAAAATGGTATATATATATATAGCATTGGTTCTCAAAGTGGGGTCCGGGGACTCCCAGGGGTCCTTGAGGGGGTTCCAGGGGGTCCCCAGCTAAATGATGGATAGGAACCAAATGGACCCTTATGGGTCTGTAACTCTGAGAGTGTCCAAATGGAACCAAATGGACCCTAACGGGTCCATTTGGTTCCATTTGGACACTCTCAGAGTTAAATTAACATAGATTTTACAATATGAATTGGGGTCCCAGAGATATAAATTCCGTTAAATGGGGGTCCGTAGCCTAATGGATGTCAAAGTGAGGGTCCTTTGAAGTTAAAATGGTTGAGAATCACTGCTAGAGAGCCGTAAAAATCTTCTCTTATGGGGGTCCCTGGCTTATCTTTTCAAATGGGGGTCCGCGGGCTAATAAGTGTCAATTTGGGGGTCCTTGACATGAAAAGGTTTGAGAACCACTGATATATAGTGCATTTACATAGCGCATTTATCCAAAACGCCGGATATCTTCCCTGAGCAAAGATCTGTTTTACAGAGCGTGCATGCTGCATATTTGTGGGCAGGCTTGATGAGAGACCCACTGTGTGTGTGTGGTTACATCTTGTGAACCAGTACGTGAGAAGAAGCCCCCCCTGGCCTCCGTCCACGTGGAGCTGGTGTTTGTTTGAGTGTGTGGAGTGTCTGCTCATCACAGGCATTTTTCCACATTGGAGCGAGAGGCGGCCGGGCCGAGGAGGGAGGCATGACTTTTGCTAAATAATTTCTGAGAATGCATAATGCATGACCCTGCGAGGCTGAGGGATAGAGAGAGAGAGAGAGAGAGAGAGAGGAGGAGGGGTATGCTATCTCTCTCCTCATTCTCTTAGACACCCTGTCATAGCTTGCATTCCATTCACATTCCGTCACGTATCACATCCACATATTATGAATATTATTCATACCTCCGACATTCATCCTACGCAGTCAAAATCTGTTTTTTTGTACTCTCTCACGTTGACATTGTCACGATGGGGGCATGGTTTGCTAAACTTGCGGGTGCAAAAGACATACATTCATATGAAATCAAGTCTCATGCTGCCTGATGTATACTTGTATACAACATGAGCTTGTAGATCTGCTATTTTTGGGACGGGACAGCGTTGTAAGCTGAAGCACAGTTTCTTAACGTTGGATCCGGGGATCCGAATGGACCCTTACCATCTATATACATTTGAGAGTGTACAAATGGAACCAAATGGACCCGTAGGGGAATTTTCTGACTCTTCCATACAGTAAAGTATAAAGCATCATTATATGGTTCTAGTGGGAACCAATAAACCCGGCGTTGAGAACCAGTTTGATGGAGTATAAATTAGGCAGAAGAGCGAGCTCGGCTTGGTCTGGCTTTATTTGAACACTATGAGCAGACACTCCAAGCTCACGCTCCCTGCTTCAAATGACTCCTCTCATACAAATGGACTGTAATTTGATTTGCACCCTCAGTGGGATTATAAATGGGGCTATATTATCTCTGGTTATTGCTCATGACTCGTCGTGAACTTGGAACTATTTGCCTGATGGTGTGAGTTGGCTTGACGTATGGGCTGAGTTGAGGGAGTCATCCTACAGTTAACAAAAAAAAAGCCATGGGTTTCCGAGGCTATCCTACAGTAGCCTGCATTACTTTTCTGACTCAGAGATACCCTACCCTTCTAGGAGGAGGTCTATGTCTGTAAGTGAAGTAGTATTGTGTGTGTGTGTGTGTGTGTGTGTGTGTGTGTGTGTGCGTGTGCGTGTGTGCGAGAATGAATGAATGTTACTAATTTTAAATGGTTCTGTTGTCCCAGGCAGTGCTGTGTGTTTTCTTTGTATGTGTTGTCAGTGTCTGTGCTCTGTGTGGGGGCGTATGTGTGGGCGTAGGTTTGGCTGCAATTAACCATCTTGGCTCACCTGTTCCCAGTCTCCTAATTCTCGCCAGTCAACACGCCTGCCTGCCATCAGTTCCTCAGACAGTCTCCAAGTATTTTTAAACCCAGCACTTCACTCCAATCATCCTCGGATCATTGAACAACCTGCTGTGGTAGTAGACGCTTCAGTATTATGGTCTCTCTCTAGTGTTTGTTCTTTATGAACTTCAGTGTTCCCTTGTCATGTGTAGCTCTTATGCTATTCTTGGAGGTTTTTGCCTGTTGGATTTTTGCTTGTATTCATTCTCCTCTGCCTCAGATCTCACTCACCTGCCCACTTGCCTGCCAGTTGCTCGGCTCTGTCTGCCACCTTGCCCCGCTCATTCTCGGTTTGTGTTAAACACCCTTGAACTTCTATTCTGTGTCTGTGTCTGCATTTGGCTCCGTCAGTTCTTGGTATTGTGACATCTTTCTATTTGTTAGATGACATTAATTGCCAACCTAAATATTGGGTGTATAAAGGGGAGGTGCAACAAGTATTGGTGAACAAAATCTTGTGTCCTTGATAAATCATCAAATCCCCCTTTATTTAGAGGGAGAGAAAGGGCAATAAATCTCAACCTCCTCCACAAGCTGATACACAACCTGGCATGGGCTTGAATAGGCCATATAGAGCATAGAAAATTAAGAAATTAAGTGATGCTTACAATGGATGAATGAACACGATAAGCATCAAAACACCTCTCATATCTCAAGGATAATGAGCCCTGTGCCTGCCAATATCGTGGGTACATCCCTAATTGGACTATGGGGAGGGACAGGGACATTTCCCACGACAAGTGCGCATCTTCAGCTGTCACCACTCTCTCATCCTCCCTATGCTCCATAAACTCCCCCTAAACAGACATGTGTGACCTTCCATAGACGAATGAGGTCAATCCCTACTCACTTTCAAAACTGCCCTAAAGATACACCTTCAGGAGGCTGCAATTCAAAAATGGCCCCTGTCCAAGTCCTAACCTACCCCATGTCCTAACCTAACCTACCCCCTCCCCCCCTCTCTCTTTCTTCTTTTGTACATATTTTTCACCCTTCATACCAGTAACCTGTAAACTGATTGTATGACATTCTGTATAGTAGTGTGTATATCTGTCTGTCTCTTATATGTCATCATGATTTGTGTGCATGGGGATCTCATCTTAAACAAGCTAAGTGCTTAATGAGCTATCCAGTTTAGTAGACCTTGTATTGCGAATTTGTACTTCCATGTACTGTTATGTACTGTCATGTACTGTTCTCATGTCTTACTAAATAAAGTACATCAGTCAATCAATCAATCATGTCATCAAACATATGATAGCCTATATATACAAACAATAATAGAGCTCCCTGCGCCTGTCAACATAACTAGGGTTCATATCAAGTTAAATTGAACTGTGTCCTTGAGCTGAATGGACAGCATGCAATGGAGCTGTTTTAAATCTGCACACAGTGACTGAGTCTAATTGACTTCTTCAACTCTGTTGCGTGCGTGTCGTGTCAGTGGCAGCAGCGTCGTGACTCGTGTGCTATTGTGTGCGTGCGTGAGCGCGCGTGTGCACCGGCAAATAATTGTGAAATCTTGCGCGCGCACGGTCTTGAATTTATCCCGCGGATGCACGTGGGGGAGAAGCGCTCGCAATGCATTCACAAGCAGCGAGTGGTCCAGCCGTCCAAGCAACGCGTTCCGTGGAGAGTCACCAGAACTGGACGCAGTTCATAACATGGGCGCTACATGCTGTAGGGAGCTCAAGAGAGACGAAAGTGTGAGCTACCAACAGAAGAGACATTGGTGCTTTTTATCATAAGGCACTGAAAGACAGTATTTCGTCTTAAGGGTTCGTCTGGACGTGCGCGGAAAGCTAATCTGGATCCGGGGACGCCATCTGCTCATTTCACGATCGAGCGGACTGGAAGAGTTTGATCAGCTGCACATTTTCAACCTCGCCGAGCCTCAGGTCCTCATACATGCGCCCTGATGATGTGCTGGTGATGATGAGCCCGTGAAAGCGACCCCTAAACGTCCGCAGACTTAAACGAGTCCTCTGCTTTGAGACAATGGGCAATTACATTGTGGCATTGCCGGTTGTACTGTAACACTGCTGGGTGGATCATGGCAGGGGTACATGCTTCTGAGGCTGTGTCGGGACGGTTTATAGATACTGCCATCGGCGCCCCTCCAGCTCAGGGCGCGACAAACATCGCGATTTTAAACAACGATGCCACCGTGGTGCCGGCGACTGGCACCCGGGCGTACTTGGACGTTTCGACCGCTGCCCTTGGTGCCGGGCACCCGGTCTATGGGGCCGAAGGAGTTTATACCAATGGACGATATAAGGACCACGGCAGCCCCAGGATTGGCGGTAGGAGCCGTGATAATTCTGCTGATCGAAGTCATGGAGGAATAAACACACCTTGCGGCATTATGAAGGTTGGTTGATATAGGCATTCTCTTCTTGAGTGATCAAGGTGACAGACCAAGGGGGTGATGATAACATGCATGCAAAATAATAATAAAAGCTTTGCAACGCAACACTTTGAGTGTTACACCTATATAGCAATTAAATGTTTACTCTTTAATTGACTTACTTTCATTCACAAGAAGTTGGTTTTTAGGTGCTTCTCATGGATGACACACGCCCTTACAAGGAGCAATATTGTTACAAGGATCCAAGTGTCCAGACATGTCTGATAGAGTTATAACAATGTAATGTCAGTGAAGCTGCTGCTGTCTGCCTGATCATTCTGTTCTAGTATGTTGCCAGCTGCTGCTTCTGCCCATTGCACATCAAAGCCGGTGAAATGGGCTAAAGGTCCTCCCAATGGTTTACCTCTAGGCTAGCTATTACACTCCTCTGTAGAAAACTTTGGCAAATTGGCACTAGGCCATGCAGTATTGATATGCCAAAAGTGTGTGTGTGTGTGTGTGTGTGTGTGTGTGTGTGTGTGTGTGTGTGTATATCTGGGTGTGTGTGTGTGTGTGTGTGTGGGTGGGTGCGCGGGCATGTGCGGGGGAGGGGGGTCATGCACACCAAATACTGGTGCGCCTTAGAGTCGAGCCTAAGGTGCCTTGGCACCTTTTTGGTGCCAAAGTACACCTGGCATAGCCAAAAGATCCCAGGGCACACCTATATATATATGTGTTTGTGTGTGTGTGTGTGTGTGTGTGTGGGGGGGGGGGCGGTCATGCACACCTCCAAATACTGGTGCACCTTGGCTTAGACTATAGCCTACCTTTAATTAGTAGCCTCAAGTAATGCTAATTCACACTATAATGCTCATTTGCTCAACCACTTAGAATAATGGTGATGTACACAAAAGTAGCTTAACAGTCTCTCAGGATGTTATATCCGGTTTCTTTACCCTTTATGCATGAGGATGCATTGTCTATTTCATAAGCTGAACAGAAATGACCTTGGATTCCCATTGGTGGTGTTTGAAGTATGTGTAGGTGAGACACACTGGAGAGTGGCATTCTATATCACTGCATGTCACTGTGCCAGTTTGCTAGGCAACCGCCACTTAAACCCAGGAAAATTCTCCCTTTCCCCCATTATTGGATTCCCGGCATGTGTGTGGGTGAACAGACAGCCTGCTGCCTCCCAGAAACGTGTGTGCGCACATGTTGCCTACACATATGCGGTGTGCATGTACCCACATAATGTATGTAGTGCAGTGTGGGGGTGGGACGATAGTCGTTATTATCGTTTATCGTGATTAAAAAACGCTCACAATAATCGTATCGCAGAGATTTTAATTTATCGTGAAATTGTCCTCCATCGGACACTGGGATCAATTCACCTTTGCCGAGCTGCATATCCGGTATCACTTAAACCCTCTATAATTGGTAAAACGGACCTGTAAAGAACATACTGGATACAGTCTTTTTTTCACTCTCTACCAGATCGCTTTGCCAAAAATAGCCGATCTACAAGCTCACAACTGCGAGGCGTTGTGAGCTTGTAGATTGGCTCATTTTGGCAAACGTTCACCCCAGAATATGGATGCTGTGGTTCAAGTGGTTAGCAAAAGTGGCATTTTAAGAGTTTTAAGCATATTTTGATTATCGAGATGATGATATCGATAAATCGCAATTATTTTGGTCACAATAATCGTAACATGAAATGTTCATATCGTCCCATCCCTAGTGCAGAGGTTCTCAAACTTTTATGGATCAGGGCCCACTTGAAAAACTTGAAAGAATTTGTGGCCAACGGCTGCCGTGTAATGGTCTGATGGGTGGATTTGTGTGCTTATTTTAATGGTCAGTCAATCGACTGTGTTCCACCTTGGATCAATGGAACCTACGTAGTATACTTTAAGTTCTTATTTATTGGTATCACTTTTTAATATTAATGGTTATATTATCATTAAAAGTTTTTTGCCAGTTATTTGGGGGCCCAGGTGCAATACCCTTGCGGCCCAGCAGTGGGCCCCCGGCCCACAGGTTGAGAACCAGTGTGGAATGCCCTGGCTTCAGCCCTGAAATCCCTAAATTCTCTTGCAAGATTTAAGAATGACCTCAAATCATGTAATGGCTTCATCTTAACACTAACTTGGTCATAGTTAGATCCCTACCCCGGATAGCTCCATCTGCTTTGGATTCTTCTCTTAGGGTACCTCTTGTCCTATATGTATTGCTCCCAACTCTTTATATTTAAGTATACATGACATGTTCCTATGTTTCATGGTTGTTTGTGCAGTATGTTGCGTGTTGTTGTTTCAAGGTGGACCACAATGGAAACAAGCTACAGCTTTTTTTGTGTATAGTCCAACTGCCAATAAAGTATTCTATCTATCTAGTGATGTAGTGGCAGGAGTATGCAGAGTGTAAAAATGTACCCTTATGAGATATTACTCCGTATTTTCGTATCCTCCAGTTTAGACCATGGGGTTCTTATGCTACCAGTGACTACCTTATTGCTCCCAGTGTTGACCGTGTCTGTTCTTTGGAATCAATATGCCTGTTCTGTGCTTTGGAATATTTGTAGTATCAAACGGGACAGAGGCCACAAGTCCCTCATCTTCCTCCAGAGCGTCCAGTCTAATTCACTCAAGTTTAGAAGAATAATATGACAGGAATGCTTCAGGGGATCAGGCTGTCTAAACATGACTGATCTCAGCTCTTTAAAAGCTGACTGTCTCACTGCCATGTTAGTGTGATCGTATTATTACACACTGCTCTCCTGCGGTGCCTGCTAAGCACAGTGTGCTGGGATATCGTGCCCCTCGTTCAATGTTGCTGTAGTCTTTCTAACGTGATGTCTGATTTATAGGCCTATACTTGCCCTGTGTTGTGTGCCAGAAATGGCCCCACTCCTTTGGGGTGTCTCTTGTCACTGTAGATTTGCACATACGTAAAATTTGTACTCTGCATTTACCCACCCTAACTATTATTTAGGTGCAGTTGGCACGACTAATACAACGGCCACCGATCTACAAGCTCACAACGCGTCGGTGCGGTGTGAGCTTGTAGATCTGCTCTTTTCTGTGTACGACACAGACACACAGCTAATGATGAATTAGGCTTCCGTGTAGACAAACCTCTGTGGATTCAGGGTAGAGACCTGAAAACTCTCCCCATGCACTGAAGCTGGATCCGAGACCAGCTGAAATGGTCCATATGATGCAATGTTCAAGGGTGGCTGTAAGATTGAACAGCTTGAATGACAGCAGTGAAATTCTGGCAGACAACTCATCTACGTGTGTGTGTATGATTGTGTGTGTGTGTGTGTGTGTGTGTGTGTGTGTGTGTGCGCGCGCGCATGTGTCTCTCTCTGAAATTGCACGGAGAGTCGAAGACCCATATGAGTCCGCCATGCTGTCTCTGAAGAATGCATTTAAAAAAGAAATGGAGGATTATAGATACTATGACTAACTTTTCTTTATTATATAAATAGATTTTAGTCATGGAACAATGTTCCCAGTCCAACGTAACCTTGTTAGGGTTCTAGCTGTCCTTTAGGGGTTCATATTAACAGTGTTCCGCCATACCGTGTTCTTAAATGTTTGCCTAAGTGCTCTGACTGCTTACCTTCATGACAGCTTTGTAGAACAGGTTTCTGCTTTCAGTACTGTATATATAATGTCCTGTGCGTGACAAAACCATTTTCAGAAAAAAGGCTATAACAAACGTCTACATCAAAAAGACCAGAGAGATTTTCACAGTTATGCTCGGCACATGGCCAAGGACACTGTTCCATCTCTTTGACCACCTCTGGAAAGGAACATTTTGTATCCCATAGCTGTGACGCCATGAGCACCTTAAGAGAGAAGCCACGGTGAGGAAACTGGGTCATCGTTCATGTAGGTTTAATTCATGTCTCGCTCCATCATAGACCCCGACACTTCAATAGCGAGGGGGTGGTGCTGGTGGGGGTGGTAAATGAGTAATTACATCACTGCATTGCCTCGTTAACTTGCACTACCCTGGGTGGACCCAATGAGAGGAGTCCGTCCCTTAAGTCAGTGCTGCTCAACGTTTTTAATTTCAAGGACCCAATTTGATATAATTCTTTAAGTGATAATTTAACTAATTGAGAGTGTACAAATGGAACAAAAAGGACCTGCACCTTAAGTGGGCATCCGAGCACTTGTCGTCTTATCGTGTCCACAGTGAGGTGTTATCGTGGATAGACTATAAAGTGGCTGGGGGGATGTCGGGGGGTGACTTGCAGTCTTGTTATGTAAGCCTGGACAGCTGTAGGGCCGGCTCCAGTCTGGCTGTCGGGTGTTGGGAGTGCACGCCAACTGCCAGCCAGCGTGCCCGGCGGAGAAGAACAGGATTTGCCTGAAGAATGTGATTATGACAGCCCAGTACATGAATTGCAACTCCTTAGTCCCTCCCTCGTCTCTGTCGTCCTAACGAGGATCGAAGTGAAGATCATGTGCAAGAAGGACAGAAATGTGTGCCTTCATGCATGATTACAGTGTTATGGACCAATTAGCATACGGATCACATGGTCACCAGTCTGTCTTAATGGAGGCCTTTCACACCCCCCTCCCACTTAATCTGTCCGCCCTTGAATGACAGGATAGACAGGAGACAGGAGAGTTTTTAATCTACGGAGCAACTACTGTAGATATGTAGCCAATATTTGGAGTTGCATCTCGACAAGGTAACTACACAACCCAAACCTCTACTAACATTTGTGCTTTAACCCTCAGATAGATTTAAGGCGTCTACACTGACTTAGCCACCTTATTACCTCAAGATTTCACTGAGATAAATGACACAAACACGACGACATGTACTGTATTGTCTGACTCAGTCCTGGGGATTGTGATGAAAGGTACTGTCCGAGGGTGTGTGATAGAAGAGTGTGTGAGGGGAAGATGATGTCACAATTAGAGCTGGACCAATGGCATTCCCGATTTTGGAGAGTCCTAGATCACTGATTATTACGATGTTTTGACAGATATTTTGTAAAAGAAAAAGAGTGCAAAATCTTGAAATCTCTTTCCAAAAGTTTCTATTTGAGAACATTTAACGTATAAGCAAAAAATAAACACTAATAATTTAAGCCCTATTCAAAGATTATTCTGAAAAAAGGTTAAATAATAGCCAATATATTATTGTCCAAAGCGATATATCGGCCAGACTCTATTTTCCATCTGCTGTAAAAATTTAAACAAATAAGCTCCTATGTTTTCATCCTCAGAATTGTTTACTTCCTTATTTACATCTAGGCCATCTATATATAGGGTAATATCGCTTTCATGGAAGGTTATAATACCCTGTTCTACTTGTTTTTAAATAACAGAAGATCCTGTGAGTATAAATAGTAATTTGAGATTTTTTCTTTTTTAAAGCCTTTGTCTCCAGACATGCCTCTGGCTAAATGACGCATTCTACAACATACATGCTACTACAGAATGCAAAATGTCCACAGTAAAAACCTTCTTTCGCCTGAATATCCTGGCCTTTCCCCATCGGGCCAATGACATCCTAAAGAGGCTTATGCAGATCTCTCCGAGGGCGTCTCAGACGAGGCCACAACGTCTGAACCGACTGCCCCTCGATTGATCCCCCATGCCTCGTTACTTATATGACCCGTGGCAATGGAATTCTTTCCCTAATGTGAGTAAGACCCTGACCTGGTGCTGCCCGGATTTAGCTGATCCACCTAAATACAAGCCTCAACTAATAACACTGATTACATGTAGCTGGATCATCTAGCGTGATGAGAATAACAACCGGAGGAGTTCCACGCCTCAGTGCTCATTATCAAAGGCTTTGCGGTGGAAGGTGCATCAGACATTTCTTTCTCTGACCGGTATCACACATTTAATTAAATATACCGGAACTACGATGGGCAAAGTAATCAGTCCCTTTTTTTTTTACTGTGCCCTCAAAAGTAGGCCAATCACAGCTCATGCCACTATATGACGTGATGAAACAGAATGATCACCTCCGGACATAAACAAACACATGATGAACTGTCTGCACAAACAAGAAATGTGTGGTGAATTGAAAGTGAAACTCAAGAAGAGTGTGAAAGTTGTGTCGTACAGTAGTTAATAATATATCCATGTGAAAAAAACAACTAGAAATATCAAGTATTTAAACATCACGGTTGTATGCTTCGGCTTCCACCAACCAGTTGCCTTTTCCATCTCTTTCTGCCCAGAGACTCCAGACTCATGGTATATGTATGATGACTTTGGAGGTCCTTTACCTTTGACCACCTACTTCTGATCAACCGGGCAACCTGTAAACATAATGCTGTTGAAGCACTATTGTGCTTATACACACTTTATTTTAATCTTCATGAATTAAAATGAATTTATGAAGATTACTATTTCCATTTGAAAATAAATATTAGGAAAAGCGACCGACTCCGGATAAGTGGTTGAAGTTGGATGGATATTACGAAAAGGCCTTGACATAAAAGTAGGTTTTCAGAAGGGATTTAAAAGATGACACTTATGGTAACGTACCATTGCTAGCTAAAGATTGGACTGGGAGGCCAGACTCTGTAGCCTTCACTAAATTTCTTAAAATAATCTTGTGTAAGGTTTTCTTAGAAGCCAGGGGTGTTAAATTAATTGGAATATTTGCTTAGCACGCTCTGGAGCATTAACGCCGAATGTGAAAAACTGACCCATTGAATGAACAATTTTATTGTGTGTAGTTTGGGGAATGTGTGCTGGAATGTGTTGAAAAGGAGATAGAAGATGGTGCAAGTCTGTAACCGATGATGTCACCTGGCGCTCACTTGGCTAATACTCTCAAACCGGCTATGTGTGAAATATAAACATTTCAAATAACCCCCATCATATTTGGATCTGTAGCTTGGCTTCATTGCAAGGGTCAACAATTTGAACAATACAATTCACTCACAGTGAATCACATCCTTGTACCCTGCAGCTATTTCCCAACCAAAACTCCAACGAAGACCGATACGATCTTCTTGATAATGATCAAAACAAAACAATAACCATACTTGATTTGATTTATGTTTTTCTTTGCCCCCAACACAATCACAAAATGCTTCTGTATTTCTGTTTGATGTTGCCCTGAAAGGCTATTGCCAGTTCTGCTGTAAAATGCATTTATCTCCTCAAAACATTTCATTACTTGAGGCTGTGTACATTCTACTAGACTCTAGAGCAACTCCCATGCTACTAGTGCCAGTACAGCGAGAGTAGGGAGAGTCTATATTTCCTCCCGCACTCCTGTTTCTTAAGGGGACTCCGCTGCTTTCTAATCCTACCTTGTCCTCTATTCCCTCACTGGATAATGACTTGACCTAAGTGAACAGGAACCTCTATTAGCCATGTGTGAAATTGGGGCCCAGATATAAAGAAGGACTTCTCAATGAGGGACAATTGATTTGACCGGACTTTGGGCCGTGTGTAGGCAGATGCTTATTATCATTCACAAGGACCCATTGGCCTTTACAATATAACAGTTAAAGTAGGATACAATGTTTTTAATATGTGGTCCAGATGTCAGAATGTATTTAGTTATTTAGTAATTTATGTTGTTTGCATTTGTGCAGATAAGCTGTGTTTGGCTCGTCCTAGGTAATTGCATGAGTATTCAGTTGTAGCAGGCTGGATGTTTCCCAGGGTCACTTGGACTATAAGGAGCATGCTGTTGTTGATGGATGAATAGGAAGACATGGCCGTGGCAGCAGCTCCACCAGGCCTGTGTTCTGACATGTTTACTGGAAAATGAACACGCACCACTTCCCTTTCAAATCACATGTCTCTGTGCTGTCTCTGCCTGCTCTGAATGCTGAGACTGTCAGGGAGAGAATGACACAGTTCACGTCCTAGACGGACGTGCTGCATGATAATAACACTTTGAAGTCTTGGAAATGGTTGTCGAACATGGGGAAAATAAATCATGTGTTCATTGTTTTAACATTAGATAAAAGTGGACTGTGCATTGTGTGAGCTGTGAACATATTACCATTTTATATATATATATATATATATAGAATATAAAACCTTATTGATAGCAGTGTTAGGGAGTAATGTTTGCGGAGATACTAGTCACTTAACAACTTAAACCATATACTTCAGTTGCCCAGGGGCCCCCAGGGGTCTATCCCTTCCTTTTTTCCATCACCAAATCTCTTCACTGAAAATAGCGACTCAGTTTGTAGATCTGCTTTTGTCACAGAATATTAGCATTTTTTTGCCAAGTATTCGCCTATTATGACAAAAAAGACATTACTCGACAATTATTACTTTCATGTGCTGCATAATTGCTGACACTGATATCGTCAAAAAAGGGCAATTAATGGCTGGATCAGGCTCTACTGTCAACTGTGCCTCACTATACCAAAAAGTCTCTTCATGGAGAGATTCACGTTGATTTTCACCTTTGCTGACATTCTTAATTTCATTGTCATAAAATGCCATTAGTGTTGACACTGTAGGCATTGACATTTTGCTGGTTAGGTCATTGTTGTCAGATCCAACGTCCTGTGATCTTCGTTGCCAGATATCACAGGAGTGTTGCTAAGACTGTCAGGTGTCAAACATTGTTAATTTTCTCCTGATTTGCCAGAGAAATGCCGTTTTAGTGTCAGAATGTTTGGAAGATATATGGCTTGTGGAAAACGGGTCCAATACGTCTGTGAATATGGGGCGAAAGAATGTGTCATCTTTTGATTCACATCTCCCATTGGAATTAATAGACTCAGGACTTGCCACTGGTTTCCTAAAGGGGTGGGGCACAGTATCTGATACAGATACAGGATTAATTAATTAATTAATTTTATTTGTATTGTGCTTTTGTAGTCAGCCGATAAAACAAGTTAAGCAATCAGAGCTGACGAAGCCCATATCCTTAGGAAAAACACAGGAAATGACTCTAAGATGAATCATGAGGTTCTCATCAGAGTTTGTTTGGAACCAATTTTCGGAACTTACTGTACTGTACCTGACTGTTCTGTTTTATAATTTTCCTTTACCCACATAGTTATTATATACGTAGGCATAATTGATGATTATTATGATAATTATGATGTGTAAATATTTTCTGAAAGCACCAATAGTCATCCCCACAATATTCATTATATTGATATGGTATTTAGTAGTATTTAGTTGATTGCTATTTAGTCAAAACTAGACCGGCGCCCAACCTACTGTGGAACGATGCAAGTTGGAAATGCATGCCCCACCCGGTTATGTAATATCCGTTGTACCCATCTGTCTGTCTGTCTCTGATCTGGAGATCCGCTCATCTGACCGACTTCCCACTCACTCAGCGCTGAACTCTCTCAGGTCCTCTGTTGGACGGATGGTTATCGAGATGGGTGAACTACAGAGGAACACACACACGGACAGACAGACTTACAGAGATTTCACGTATTTATTGTAAGATATTGTGATATTTATTATGTCCATATCACCCAGACATAATTTGAATGGCTTGTATTAGAGTAATAATGCAGTTATTTTCGTTAGAATGAATGGTGTAGCAGTGATTTACTTATACCTAGCAATACCACTACTAAGGTATACAATGCAATACAATTATGTACACAAGAAGACCGGGACAATCTCTGCTAATCAAGTCAGAATTAGACTGGCATAGTCCTTGAAGTCCAATCTGTGGAACGGAGAACAGAAAACTCCCAGCCTGGCCTAGAAGGGGCTTTTTTTGTTTCATTTTGTGCCTCCTTGTCACTCCTCCCACTACCCCCTCTTGATTTGTAACCCTAGTGCCTTGAATTTCAAATCCCTTTCCATTACACCACCAAAGGGACCCCCGTGTTGAAGGTGATCCCACTGAAGGGGCTGCAAGATAGTAAAATGGATGGCTCTGTTTCTCTGGATTCCTTTCATCGCCCAACTTAATTAAAAAGAGTAGAAAGGGTTAGTAGCAGCAGGTAAAAGCAGGTTTTATTTACCCAGTCATGAGGCGACGAGTGTCCACACATCCACACAAATTCATTCCTCTTGTTTCTCCCCAAAGGTGTCTGATGGAGCAGTCTCCTACTTAAGCCTGCTCTGTTTCCAAGTATACAATACAATCTGGAGTGTTAATTTAACTTTCAAACTTTCACAAACTGTGTGTGCATGTGCGTGCGTGCGTGCATGCCAGCCAGATATACACAGTAAGTGACGTTAGTGAAAGAACACATGCACACATGCAGATTGTAAATTTTGTGGGTTCACAGAACATATCATTTCAAGCACTGTAACAACTTTACTCACCAGTTAAGGAACTAAATTGGCTGACTGAAATGCAATAACAACGGAAGGCTAAATCATAAACTAGGAAAACCTAATAATGGAAGACCATAACAGGAAGAAGGAAGTGATGCAAACAGTGGCCCTGCAGACATTTTGGCTGCATTTATATATCAGACATGCCAGGGCTGATTTGCTGCTAGGACAGCATAGAGAGACAGAGAGAGAGTGTGAGTGTGAGAGTGTGCTGTGGAAAAATAAACGTTCTGTGCACCTCGCAACTCAAACAAACACTGACAATCATCGCAATTCACAGATGAGTCCTGCTCCTGTCACACATCACATGATCACAGGGTGACCCTGCTGTAGTCAAGCTGGCTCAGCATCATGACACATCTACATTACTGTGATTCATTGTGTCTGCGTGCATGTGCATCTGTCAATGCGTTTTACATCTGAATCCATGGACTGTACGGGAAATGTGTTGTTTGGCTGATACAGTACAGTAGTTATTGCACCATGTTGATGCATGCACACTACTCTACTGCTGTGGTTCTCTAACACTTTTTCATGTTGACCCATTAAGACCTGAGGCCGATTCTACAAATGCCTCCTAAACAACATTTTTCAAAAATGTAAAAAAAAACTAAAATCTAAAATGACACAGATTGTTTCCTGGGTTTAATGGGTTAAAGACCCACTAATGTATATGTATTTGGCCATGATCCCCCAACTGAAAATATTTTGTACCCCCATAAGAGAAAATGTGTTTAACAATTTTAAGAATGATTCAAAAGTAACTTCGGGACCATGCCGGCGGTCTGGCATGTTTAGCCCTTTGAAATACAACTTGACGTAATGCTGACCATTTTCCAACGCATGCCGTGGTTTTGTTTGATTTTCAAAGAAGCCATTGGATTACTATAATTTCAGTGTGACATGTAAATCAACTTGCAGAGACTTGAAACTTGCTAGAGGTAGGTAATCCAACACACTAAATATCACTGTGTGGTTAACGATGCTCAAACATCCATGAGTTATTAATCGTGCAAAAATGTTGAGCCAACATTAACTCAATTATTCAGGTACGTTTGATAACATCGTAATGCCTTTGAAGAAAAAGGGAATTATTAATGGGAAAATGGTCCCTATGTATGTGCGATAATGGCCAAAGCAGTGAATAGACGATGGCATTCATTGATGGAACGGTCCGTTCTTTTATGAAGTAAGTGTGACACGACCACAGACAGCTTAAATATTTTACACAACCCCAAACAAAATAAACAAACAAACCAAGCTTGAATAATTGTCGAAGGCTGCATTGTTTTATTTGAAGGCCTTGAAGTCAGAGATCTGAGCTGAAGCCTCTGTCTCTCCGGTTTTGCTGTTGGGATGATGTCAATGAATGCCAGTGCTGTGTTCTGTGTTCTGTCTGATTGTCTCTCCAGCACTCTTTATCGCTCTAACCTTGCACAGTGCTCAAACCCAGTCCACCCCGCACTTATCTTCAGACTCTAGAGCAGGATTGACTTCATATATGAGCAGGGATGTGCTGGCCACTGGGAAATTTGGGACAATTCCAGAACGGCCGCGCCATACCAGGCCGGCCGTTAAAAAAAAAAAAAAAAAAAGGGTCTGGGCGGCCCACAAAGTAAATATAACTCATGTAATTGGCCCACTGGCTTGTCTCTCACCTGAAATGGCCAATCCTTGAGTAGCACCGGCCCACATTACCTCCAATATTTTATCATTATTGTACATTTTTCATTGTATATCTTTATTATCAATAATACATTTGTTTATTTTTATTATAAATAAAAATATACTAGTCATCGGTTTGTATTTGGGACCTCGCCGCACGGCCGGAGGCAAAATAAATGAGGGGCCCAGCACGTCCCTGAAGCTGAGTGTCTTGCAATAATATACCATACTAGGTATAATACAAATGACTCTATATTTGAATAAATACAAGGCTCACGCAGGTTCAGATATGATGAGAGTTGGTGCATATGGAGAGGCCTGCTGTCTATTGTACTGTGTATCTGTTTACCACTGTGGTTGATGATAGGCACTGGCACAACAGAGCTTGCCAGGGATTCACAGATGGTGCCATTTTTTTTTTTGCCTTGGCACAGATGGCACAGGATGAGAAGGAAAAAGGTTGGCTTTGTACACTGGCGTCGTGGTGGGTGCATATGAAGGTTGAAGATTATTTTAGATTAAATTCTTTCCCATTTCGCAGGTAGTCCAGCTACTGATTGTTCTGGTCTGCGCGGGTGTTTTGTCAGAAAGTTGAATTTGCAGTTTCTGTGCAGGCACGCTATTTCTCTTGCGTGTAACTTGAAAAATAATCTTATATTGAAATTGGCTTAAGGGGCTGACGGGCTCCATATATGGGCACAAAAGGGGGCATGCCCATATATGGGCATATACTGATGACTTCAGCGATCTCTATATAAGAGCATAAGGGACTGACGGATACAGAGATCTGGTTGGCCAGAGCCACAGAGCCGACCGCTATGCCCAAATATGGTCATATGCATATATGGACAGACTGGATTTCAAACGTGGCAGTTGGTGCACGGAGCGGCAAGGACTCGAGGGAGCGCGGTGCCCATGTTCGGATATGCAGTTGTCCAGAACCGCCGATCCAACCAATATGCCCATATATGGGCATTCCAATATATGGACATATACTGATGACATCAGTACAAGGGACAGTAAAAGGGACAAGGACTGAAAGATACAGAGATCTCCATATCTAACTATATAAATGGCGACCGACTTCCGCACCCTCGGCGGCGACACCCCACAGCTCTGTTATCGAATCAACAACGCACCGCCAGACCACATGTCGCCAACTGACTCGCCACGGCGGCCGCGCTGAATTTACGCCTCGCGTAGGGGACATCTCACTGCTCACTACACCTTTTCCACCGCGCAACATAATTAATTCTACTCACCAAATGTCGGACAAAACGGAAGGGGAGGCAGCTTCGTACCGTTTACCGTGCGCACGACCTCATCACCACAACAGCAGGCAGCCGCTGCGGGGCTTTTTTCCTTTTTTTCCAAACTTATTTTTTGGTCACCATTTTCTCCAGGCACCATTTCTGGTGTAACGTGCGGCAGCATGCGCTGGGTTGCCAGGTTTGCACCATTTCTGGTGTAACGTGCGGCAGCATGCGCTGGGTTGCCAGGTTTGCACAGCCAGCGCCAGAAACAAGCAACCACCTTCATGAAAAAAAAAAAACACCGAAATGGTCCGCAATGTTCCAGGGGTGACCCCGCGCGTCCCAACACTCCACAGGGGGTCAGTGGACCATCAGGGGGTCCGCGGACCCCCTGTGGACCCCCTGAAACATAACAAATATTATTTCTTCAAATTTTTTCCTTTTTCAAAAAACATTTTCCACAGTTTTACTCCGGCGATTTGGGGCCCCCAATATACACACGGCCACGCTGGGCCCCGTGCGCGGCTGGGGTTGAGGGGGGCGTAGCCCCCCTAAACTCTAGTATGGGCATAAAAGGGACACAGGTAGACCCCGAACCTTAAAGCTACAATCCTGAGCTCATTTTTGTTTTATTCTCACACTGTGACTTGCTGGGTTTGTTGCCTATTTGAACTGACAGTTCATTGGGTTGGTGTATTTTCATGCATGTTGTCTCCTGGTGTGTCGGTGTGACTTACTGCAGGTTACAGTGCGTGCACAGGCACGCCGGGCTACCTAGGCATTCCACAGATGCTATAAACTCACGCACGCACGCGCGCGCGCACACACACACACACACACACACACACACACACACACACACACACACACACACACACACACACACACACACACACACACACACACACACACAGCTAAAACAAAGTGCATTATGGACAGTTATCTCCAGTACAGCTTCCTTATCTAACTGTAAATTATTCTGGAAGAGAGAGAGAGAGAGAAGGGGGGAGGGGGGGAGAGGTCTTGGTGGTGAAAGCTCATTATTCTCTCTCTCTCCAGATTCAATATTTTTATTGTACATCTTATATACAGAGTACACAAGGGTAATATTCTTTGCCTCTCGCTCATTAACATAGGGGTGTGTGTGTGTGTGTGTGTGTGTGTGTGTGTGTGTGTGTGTGTGTGTGTGTGTGTGTGTGTGTGTGAGAGCATCTATTCATGTTTGCAAGCACGTATCTGTATGCTGATTCAGCCATCGGGATGTAATATATGAGATATCAGTTTGGGGATTTGTGGTGGTCTTATGCTTTCCTCAGCTTTATGTCTACCATGGGTCCCTGATCCCTATCTACACATCTGTGTATTCATGTTCTCTCCGTTTGTAGAGAGAGAGAGGGAGAGGGAGGGCTCGCGGGAATTATTCCATTTGACTGGAATATGTATGTATTTCTCTTTGTTGTACCTACAATTGTTGAGAGAGAGAGAGAGAGAGAGGGGGGGGGTGTGCAGTATGCAATGTGATACTGAGGAGTGAGGTGGTGAACGGCAGTAAGTTAAAGAGGGAAGCAGGAGAGACAGGGAAGGATACCTGCGTGGCAAATGAATGCTGGCAAATGAATGCTGGCTCAGTGGCTCTGTTCACGGCCCTTAACAAGTACAGTTTAACCACTTACCCACCTACCCGGAATGAATGCCTGTAAATTGTTTTGATATATTATAGCTACTGTATCTACAAGCACACAACGCGTTGCTTATAGTGTAACACTCTGAATTGATTTGAGTATAAAGGAGAATTGATTTGAGTATACAGGGGAATAAGCTGTTCACTAATGGAGAGGTCGTACCCTCCTTCCGACAGTAGGGGGCGCCTAGCTGCAGGGAACTACACTGATACAGTGACATCTAACCCGGAAGTGAATTCCTAGTGATGCTGGTTAGAGGTCATTGTGATTCTGTGCAGCAGAGTGAACCTGTACCCCTTGTCTTCTGTTTTTCAGAAATAAATATAAAAATAATTAAATATGATACAGTGGCTGGTTTATTCCACGTCAGACCTGTAACATATTTTGGTGCCGAAACCCGGGATTCCAGACATCAACTTCAGTAACGAAGTTAACAAGAGGACCAAGATTGTTCGTCTATTACCCTGTCCCATAAAATGGAGCTTGAGGAGCTACAGGAACAGGCCAGTGCTGCATTGGCGAAGCTTCAGAAAGAAGAACTGGTCCAGGTCGGCTTGTGGGCAAAATGCAAGGGACTGGATGCAGCAAAGCAAAGCAGACGGGGCCTTGTTAAGCTGATTGAGGCTACCATTGATGATGTGGCAGAGACGGAGGACGCAGAGGCGGCTCAAGCGTTTATGAAAAACTTACTAAGCACAATAGGAGGCCTCAAGGGCAGTGGGGGAGAACATGAAGAGCTGCTGGAGCTGAGAAAAAGATATGTCAACTTAGAGATGGAGCAACAGAATGCCAGAGCCCAGATGGTGCAACAGATAAAGTCACTCAGTCAGAGGCTGGGCCAGCCTTCGAGCCTGGCAGGCAATAGCACCCCTCAAAGTGAGACCGGACTCGCCCCAGAAGTGACTATAAAGAAGGAGTTTAGGATTTGGGGTCAGATTGGAGAGGAGGGCCAGAAGGAGAGGTTGAGCTACACCAATCTGCTTCACCAGATTAACGGGGGTCTAAAGAAACGCTATAAAGACTCAGAAGTCATCGAAGCAGTAATCCGAGCCATAAGCCCTGGCCTATCATTGCGGAGCATGCTGGAGTCTAAGAGCGACCTCACAATCCCAAAGTTAAAGACTGTGTTGAAGGGCCATTTCAAAGTGGAAAGCCCCTCTGACCTATATCATCAGCTGATCAACCTCCTGCAAGAACCGAAAGAGACAGCCCAAAGTTTCCTCTTCAGAGCCATTGAACTCAAAGACCGTCTCCTTGCCTCCACAGATGAAGAAGGGGAAGAACAGTATGGAGCAGAACTGATCCAAAAGAAATTCCTCAGGTCAGTGTACACTGGACTGCAAAGTGAGTCACTGAAATTTGATATGAAGAATGTGCTTGAGTACACCACATCAACAGATGAAGAATTGATTGAACAACTGAACCTGTCTTCACGGTTGGAGGAGGAAAGGAGACATAAGTTTAAGAAAACCGTCCACATGAGGACGGCAGCTGCCAGTGAGCTGCAAACAGACCTGAAGATCAATTCCAGTCCCATCCAATCAGGAGGGGATGGACAACAGTCAGAGTCCCCACAGCGAAGTACTGTGGTGGTGAAGGGAAAAGTTGTAACAGAGAAGCGAGGAGAGTCTGCAAACAAAGATGTGGTGCACGAGTTGAGAGCTGAGATGGCAGAGATTCGAGAGCTGCTAAAAGACTGTATGGGGCAACGTGGCACATCCCAGCCAGGGCAACTGATGAGAAGAAGGCAGACTAGGGCTTGTGAGACATGTACGACACAGGGAAGGATGGACTCATGTGAGCACTGTTTCAGGTGTGGAGAAACGGGGCACTTCTCATGGGGGTGTCGTCAGTCCAGGTCGAACCAGGGAAACTGAAGAGGACTGCTGAGAAGGGGAGACCTGCAGTCCAGAACACATTCCCTATGAGAGCACAAGCTACAAAAGCAAAGCAGGAAGGGGATTTGGGCCTCGAAATACACCAAGAACAAATCGAGACTCTGAAGATAGGCTTCCTGAACCCTAAGAGTCAAGCTACATTAGTGGATGTGGTAGGAAAGAGATGCATGGTGCACTGTTGGTTTGACAACACCCCAGTAACGGCCTGGTGGGACACTGGCGCTCAAGCATGTATGGTGAATGAGCATTGGAGACAGACATTTCTCCCGCACACTCAAGTCAGACCCCTCAGTGATTTGTTGGGACCAGTGAAACTTAGTGGGTTAGCTGTAAACCAAACTCAGATACCTTTTAGTGGGTGGGTGGGTGGCCAAACTGAAAATTCCCCTAAAGCCAGAAAAGTACCCATTCTAGTAAGCCCTGACCCCCATGTGGCTGAAGACCCCATTATTGGGTTTAATGTGATAGAGTGCATACTGAGAGAGGGGGTAACACCAGAGCTAATCACCACCCTTGGAGCAGCCTTCACCCTGGAGCCAAAAGAGGTAGAAAAATTGGCAGAAGTACTCGTCTCCTCAGGAGAAAAACATGAACATACACCAGTGAAAGTGGGAAATGTATGCATCAAAATACCACCGGGGGAACTGGCCATTGTGAAGGGCCGCACCCACGCTGGAATATTAGAAGAGGAAAAGGTGATGCTTTTTGTACCAAATGGTGGACTAGACTGGCCTGAGGGGCTAAGCAGTGGAGAGATGCTTGTCACACTACAGAGGGGAAAGTCATCACGTATCAGAATTCCAGTGATGAATGCTACAAAACACACACTGACATTAGACAGGAGGATGCAAGTGGGCCACTTAGAGCCAGTGAGCGGATTATACCCTGCCTTGCGCAGCACTTTTGTGGTCAGTGATGATAAAGAGACAGACAGAGAGAGGCCTCCACCAGCTATCAGTCGTGACAAAGAAGAGACCGGAGACGACAAGCTCCCAGAAGGAAAATGGGACCCTCCAGTTCAACTAGACCACCTGCCTGAGGAGGAGCAGGTGAAAGCACGGCAGTTGCTAAGGGAAGAATGTAAGGCATTTTCACTTCATGAGCATGACATTGGAAGTATTCCCTCATTGAAGATGCATATTACTCTCCATGATCCCACCCCTGTGAAAAGAACATACATGTCGATCCCTAAGCCTCTTCATCAGGAAGTAAAGCAGTATTTGCGTGACCTGTTGGATAGGGGGTGGATCCAAAAGTCTAGATCACCTTACTCCTCTCCAGTGGTGGTAGTTAGAAAAAAAGATGGAGGACTACGACTCTGTTGTGATTACAGAGAGTTAAATAAGAAGTCTGTTCCAGACAGACATCCAATCCCCAGAATCCAGGACTTAATTGATAGCCTGTGTGGGAGTTCCTGGTATTCAGTTTTGGACCAGGGGAAGGCTTATCACCAGGGTTTCATGGCAGAGGAGAGCCGCCCATTAACGGCATTCATCACACCCTGGGGCCTGTTTGAGTGGACCCGGATACCCTTTGGGTTAAGTTCTTCACCTGCAGAATTCCAGAGAGCCATGGAGGAATGCCTTGAGGGGGTGAGAGATGACGTCTGTCTACCCTATTTGGATGACAACCTGGTCCATAGTCGCTCCTTTGATGAACATTTGAACCACATCCGCCTGGTCTTACAGTGCTATCAGAAGTATGGCATTAAACTCACTGCCAAGAAATGTGAAATGTTCAGGAGGAGTGTTAGGTTTCTAGGCAGGATAGTATCAGAACGGGGCTACACAATGGATCCAGCAGACATTGAGCCGGTGCTGGCTTTGAAAGAAAAGAGACCTGCCACCGTGGGAGAGTTGAGAAAAGTATTAGGCTTTTTGTCATACTACCGGCCATACATAAAGAACTTTTCACGCCGTGCTAGAACCCTGTATGGTCTGTTGTGTCAACCAAGTGATGTAGGCATGAGGACCTTAGCAGCAGCTCCAAGGGAACCCCTGCGTGGAAAGCAAGGTACCAAAAAGAAACGCCACAGCCAGCTGACCAGTAGTACCCCCATATGCTGGACAGAGGAACACCAGCTGGCATTGGAGGAATTAGTTGACTGTTTGACCAATCCTCCAGTGCTGGGCTACCCAGATTTCTCCCAGCCATTTGTACTGCACTGTGACGCCTCCCAGGAGGGTTTAGGGGCCGTATTATACCAGAGACAAAACGGTAACATGGTGGTGATTGGCTATGGGTCAAGAACCTTGAGTCCAGCTGAGAAGAATTACCACCTGCACTCGGGGAAATTGGAATTCCTCGCAATGAAGTGGGCAATATGCGAGCGTTTCAAAGATTACCTGTACCATGCCACGTCATTCACAGTTTATACGGATAATAATCCGTTGACTTACGTCTTAACCTCTGCTAAACTGAATGCGACCGGCCACCGCTGGGTGGCAGAACTGGCTGACTACAATTTCAACATCAAATACCGCCCTGGCCGTGTGAACAGCGATGCTGATGGCCTTTCCCGTATGCCTCTGCAAATTGAGAAATGGGATGAGGAATACACAGAAGACACTCAAGTGAAGGCGGTGAGTGCTGCGCTGGAGGGAGTGTCAGTACAGGCGGAGACCCTCACTACGTGGATCAGCCCAGTAATACTAGATACTTTGGGTGGTGACCCAGTCTGCCCAACATTGTCACAAATCCCTACAAAACAGCTAAAGACTGCTCAGGAAAAAGATGAAGTCATTGGTCGGGCCCTGTGGTACCTCAAAAGAGGCCAACCACCCACAAATGCTGAGAGGAGAAGAGAACACAGAGAGGTGGGCATCCTTCTGAGAGAGTGGAAGAAGCTTCACCTTGATACTAACGGAATCCTTTACCGTCAGACCTCCAGAAGACGTCAGCTGGTGCTACCTCGGGAGTTCCACCTCTGTGTCTACAAGGAGCTGCATGAGGAGATGGGGCACCTGGGAAATGAGAGGACTATGTCACTAGTAAGAGAGAGATTCTTTTGGCCCCAAATGCAGAGTGATGTGGAGCATTATGTGACTGAAGTCTGTGAGTGCCTTAAGCGCAGGAAGCCAAATAAGCCCACCCGAGCCCCACTAACAACAATCAAGACAACTTACCCTTTTGAGTTGGTATCAATTGACTTTTTGCACCTAGAGCCATCCAAACAGGGCTATGAATACATCTTAGTGATCATGGATCACTACACAAGGTTCACCCAGGCTTATGCCACAAAGAATAAATCTTCAAAAACAGTGGCTGAAAAATTGTTTGAGGACTTTGTGCTAAAATATGGATATCCGACTCGTTTTCACCATGACCAAGGACGCGAATTCAATAACAAACTGATGGCAAGATTACATGAACTGTGTGGCATCCAAAATTCCAAGACCACACCGTATCACCCCCAAGGGAATGGGCAGGTGGAACGGTTCAATCGGACTTTGCTGTCAATGTTGCGGTGCCTACCTGAAGACCAGAAAAGAGATTGGCGGAAAACCCTCCCCAAAGTCGTGCATGCCTATAATTGCACAAAACATGAGGCCACCGGGTACTCCCCCTTTTATCTACTTTTCGGGCGCTCCCCAAGGCTTCCAATTGATTTAATGTTCAACCTGAATCCAGATAACTCAGAGAACACATATGATGAGTATGTGCAAAGATGGAGAGAGCAAATGACTGAAGCCTACCAGATCGCATCCAGAGCAGTAGAAAAACATGCTGAAAGGGGGAAAAGCCATTATGACAGAAAAGTGTATGGCACAGACCTACAGCCGGGAAGCAGAGTCCTCATCAGAAACCTCAGTGAGCGGGGTGGCCCAGGTAAACTAAGATCCCATTGGGAAGACAAAATACATATTGTTGTGGGCAAGAAAAATGAAGACAGTCCGGTCTTTGAGATTCGACCGGAGGATGGAAAAGGAAGGAACAGGATAGTTCACAGAAATCTCCTTTTGCCTTGCGACTCACTCCCATTGAGTCAAGCGGTTGATGCAAAGAAAAGACAGAACCAAATAAGACACCCCCAGCAAAGAAACTCTACAGCTTATCAGGGACAAGATGATTCAGATGAGGAGTATGAAGGTGTTCTTATTCCTGTGATTTCAGCAGGGAAAGAAAACAGTTCAACGGCAGCTATGCTAAATGACAGAAATATGGACAGCAGGCCCGAAGCTAATGGGGGGTTAACGGGAGCAGAAGCGGAATCCACAAGTGAGCCCGAGCAGGAGGAGGACAGCCTAACACCAGCCCAAGAATCAACAGTGTCTGACCAAGAATCTTCAGATGGGGAAGAACAGGACAGCTCCACTGATTCAGGGGACAGCCAGGATCAGAGGCTGTATCCTACAAGGAATAGGAGAGCACCGTTGACCTTGACCTATGACAGTTTGGGACAGCCATCCCTGAGTCATCGAGGTGCAGGGGTACAGAGTTTGAAAGTATCCTGCCACCAGATTGCAGCGAGTCATGGATTTTGGAGACCATGGCTGCTATAGAGACTATGAAAAACATGATGAAAAAGACTGTTGTACTGACAACTGATTCACACAGTCACTCCTCACCACAGAGACTCTAGCGTATTTGAGACTGTGAATGACTGTAAGAAAAAAAAAAAAAGAGAAAACCAATGTAAAACCCAGCGTGACTGAGAAGGGTATGAAAAAAAAAAAGATTGTGATATGTTTTTTTTCTTCTCTAGTGGGGGAGGGTGTAACACTCTGAATTGATTTGAGTATAAAGGAGAATTGATTTGAGTATACAGGGGAATAAGCTGTTCACTAATGGAGAGGTCGTACCCTCCTTCCGACAGTAGGGGGCGCCTAGCTGCAGGGAACTACACTGATACAGTGACATCTAACCCGGAAGTGAATTCCTAGTGATGCTGGTTAGAGGTCATTGTGATTCTGTGCAGCAGAGTGAACCTGTACCCCTTGTCTTCTGTTTTTCAGAAATAAATATAAAAATAATTAAATATGATACAGTGGCTGGTTTATTCCACGTCAGACCTGTAACAATAGCAGTAGTTCTCAAACGTTTTCATGTCAAGGACACCCCAAAATGATATGTATTTGGCCGCGGACCCCCATCTGAAAATGTTTTTTTTTGCTAGGGACCCCCTGAAGAGAAGATTTGTGTATATATAAAAAAAAAAACACTTTCAAGATTTGTCAAAAATGTTAAAAATAGCAGATGTGCAAGAAAGAAAACTGTAGAAACTGTAGAAAAATTACAGTATTTCTTTCGTTAGAACCTCGTTAGTACCAGGAATACTGTGTCAGTTCCATTGATCCAAGCCAGAACACAATCAATGTATTGATCATTAAGATAAACATGCTCTGAAAATGCACGGCGGGCCCACCCATCTGGCCACTTTTGGCTGCCGTGCTGCTAAGTGGTCAGACGAGTGGGCCGCCAATTGCTTTTGACATTTTCAAGTGGGCATCTCTCATTCAGAAAAAAAGTTCAGAACCACACTGACTGCTCTAGACTTTGTAAACTGTTCCTGTGTTGGCTCTGTACTTGGACCGCTTTTTTCCCCATCAACACCAAAATCTCTTGGCCCAAAAATAGCCGATCTACAAGCTAAACGCGATGCGTTGTGAGCTTTGTTTGTGAGCTTCATTTTGTGTTGCCACCCCCCCCCCCCTCCCAGAATATGGACGCTGGGGATGGGGTTCAAGTGGTTAACACCATTGCCTATTTCCAGTCAGCTTGACCAGAGTAGGTCAGCCGGTGTTTGCTGGGACAAACTGAGCACAGCGTGGCCCAGTTTGAAAACAGCAGCAGCCAGGTGTAACCAGTTCAACCCTGAGAGTGTACAAACGGAAGGTTCCATTTGGTTCCATTTGTACACTCTCACTCAGGATTTTACAGTGTGCGTGTGAAGTGCATACTTGACTTTTATTTGTATGTGCACGTTGCGTGTGCTTATATACATATACATTTTTGTGTGTGTGTGTGCATGTAAAGTTCACGTACTTGTGGAAGATACAGAATGTAATGCACGCACATACTCACATTCACACTGTGTGTGTGTGTGTGTATGTGTGTACCGGTATGTTGAATGTGAAGGCAACCACCACCGGCCAGCATTTGCGGTTTACCAGCCCTCAACAACCCACCATGTTAGAAGTCGTAGGGTCACATGTCGACCAAGGCATGTGACCCTTGAAGACATGAAGTGTGTTTGTGTTTTTATGCAATTTTGTGCCGATATCACTTTGTGACGATAATTTATTAAAACATTTTTTGAAAATAGCCTATCTACAAGCTCATAATGCATTTTGCTATTTTATTTATCTATTTTTGGAAGTATGCAATAGAGCTTAAGTGATTAAAATAAGGAAAAGACAACACTCATGCCATATCGCAGGCGAAGTCTAGTAGTCTCATATCACAATATTAATATAATGGCCTATCATTATATTGCCCAGCCATAGTTTACGTGCAGATGTCTGCCTCCGACACAGTTTTCAGTCTGAGGGCATGCAAGCTCAGTCATGCCGGCGACGATTGGCCTGCCCTGGGATGAATTGGGTTGCACTGTAAGTAACAAACACACAGATCAATTCCCAGACTGCTCTGGCAAGCGCTAAAACACACCAGGACAGAGGGGAGGACGCGGAGGTGTGAGAACTAAGAAAAAAAAGAGAGACAGAGACAGCGAGCGGGGGCAAGAGAGACTGCGCCAGATGAACAAAGTGAGGGATGGAATTTGGAAGGGGAGAAGGAGCGAGAGAGAGGACACGGCACTTTGCAGCGATAGGCCATTAGCACCTTCAGTTGGCTTCAGCCTAAATGGACATGGACAGCCATCTGTACCAAGCAGAAATTGCACTTATATAAGGAGGACTCTGTGAATGCTTGTTTACCGTTAGAGATTGTTACGACCGTTAAGACTGCACGTGTTTTTCCAATTCACGTGCAACCAGTTCTTAACTAATCAGACTTTATTGTCACATCACAGGTTTACAAGTGTAAAGTGGGTGCAAGCTCCATCATTTTTGTTATTTTCAGAAAGAGAAAAAGAAAAGAGGGGGGGAGAAAAGAAAAACGTGAAGAAGAGGCAAAAAACGTGACACTGAAATTGTGTCACAAAGGTGTGTGTGTGTGTGTGTGTGTGTGTGTGTGTGTGTGTGTGTGTGTGTGTGTGTGTGCGCGCGCGTCTGTGCTAGACGAGTATGTGTGTTTGTTTATATTGAAACGGCTCAGTGAACTAGTTGTACGAGCTCTTGTTTTATTTGATCTTGTTTATTCGATACACTGATTTGTTTTAGCTCTTGCTCATTTGATTTTCCTATTTGTCTCATCTGTTTAAGAAAGTAGGTAGCTGACATATTGCATTTTTACCTTAGCGCTAGGTATACTCTTAGTTGTTTGTTTTAGAGGAGAATGCACTTAAGACTTCTGGTGATTAGTAGTTTTATTCCCTACCCATGTTGAATGCACTTATTGTAAGTCGCTTTGGATAAAAGCGTCTGCTAAATGACTGTAATGTAATGTAATGTGATGTACCTACGACCAGGGCCGGCCGCTGCTATAAGCAATATAAGCGGTCGCTTAGGGCCACAACCTCTTTTTTTAATTTTTAATTTTTTTTAAATTTACTTTCATATTGCAATTATGTCATGTATCTCCTATCCAACAACTAGCGTTATTATTTTAATATTCAATAAAAAGGATTTTATAATAGATAAAGATAAAAATATCTTGCTTAGGGCCACGAAAATCCTAGGGCCGGCCCTGCCTACGACGTGGATGTGCTAAAACAAAAAGATAAACGAGCTGGCCAGATATATGGAGAATCGAGATGACTGGAAACGCCGATGGGGGGCTCGTCTTGGGACGACGTAGAGAGAACCTAATACCATCGGTTTGATGGCCCTTGACATGAATATATTTGAGGACCACTGGATTAGAGGACATTGTGTAGAATGCATGCATTTGCTGGCACAAGCATCTTAAGAGATACATGTTTCCTGTGAAGAGCAGATGAAGGGCATATATGTTCTCAGACGAGAGACGACTCACTCACAATCCCGGAGGGCAGAATAGGGAAATACAGGAGAAGCTTCAGGTGAAATCAGGACAGAGGTAAACACAGGGAGGCGGAGGTAAGTGGGGGACAAAACAAAACAAGAAGAGACAGAAAATAAATAGCAAGTGAGTTAGACACTGGTAACATATTCCCATCTAAAATTATATACAATATCTGTATTGCAATTGCCAGATGTAAACATCACTTCTGTGCAGTATACTGTAGCTTCTCATAGTGTCAGCTATGGGATTATAATACTGTATATGCATCTGCCCCAGCTCTCACTATAATTTGAAATTATAATGACTATATAATGAATTAATTAATTAATGAAAAAAGAGAATTGTAGTACTGTAGGTACACAAATAATGTTTTTTTGTGTTGCAATTTGCAGGTCACTCCAAATAAGAGCATCTGCTAAATGCCTGTTGATGACCCTGTGCTTGTGTAGTTGCACAATGTGTTCTTCAGGTTAGTTCCTCAATATAACCTTGACTAAACTGAGTTCAGCGCTTTCTTGCAACATCAGTGTCGCAAGTTTGAAAATGTTCTTTTCTCGTTTGAAGTCAGGGATAAAACAGGGATAAAAGAGGCTGTCTGGTTCAAGTTGCTATTTGGTTCAAGTTGGTGTGCGGATCATTGTGCTCTAATCTAGCCTGCGTGCTTTAAGGGTGTGCCCATCACAGAATTTAGATTGCAGTTGACAATGGCCATAATAAAACAGCGTAATCATGTGTAACTGTTGTAATTAAGATGTTGCCTATATTAATCAATATTTATACCATCTTGCGAAGTGATCTCTGTATTCTTTGCATCTGTGGATTTGCCATTGAAAGTCAATGTAGATAGGCCATTCATTATTTAAAAACTAAATAATATTCTTTGAGGCTGGAGCTAATAATTCTTGAAGACAAAAAAACTGCAAACATCAGAAAACATTTACTTTCATCAGGAGTTTAAAAACACGTGTCATCATCTGTTCGTCATATGACTTCAAATAACTTCTCATTTTTGTGTTTATCAACTTACCCATGACAAAGAAACAGACACGGTCGCTGCATGGCCGTGTTCTCCAGCTCTGTTTGTGGACGTGTGCACCACAAAGTCTGGCCCGGTGTGAACACGAAGTGCTGCTCAAATCCATTCTGCGTGTGCTCTTCTTACAGGGGAACTCCGAATCCACCGCATATGAGTCTCATTATGGGCTCATGATGGTGCTTATATGATTTTGTTTGCATTTACTGTCTATCACTGTCTGTCAGCTGTTTATTAAAACATAAGCAGAGGAAGAGCTCTTACAGTATAGAGCACGTTGATGGCGTTCAGGGAGTACCATATCAGTGCCAGCATTCACTTCCTTTATTTTTTTTTATCAGCGTTATTAAAGTCATCTGCTGTTGTTTAGCTGTTTCCACCGGCAGTGTTTTCCTGACAGAGACTATTCCGAGAAGGAATCGTTTCAATGTTAGTCACGATCAACAATTGGAAACAGAGTTTCCATATCAGCAGATAGTTTCATCGAAACACACACACACAGGCAGCCACACTCACACGCACGCGCACACACACACACACACACACACACACACACACACACACACACACACACACACACACACACACACACACACTCACACTCACACTCACACTCACACACACACGTCTCTTGACTCATGTGTCACTGTGAATATTAAGCATTTAATTGTTTCTTAAATATAGTCTGTTTTTTTTTTAAACATGATGAATAAACATAAACATGAACTTGAACACTATGCACACGTTGTCAAGGGCAACAGACAGTATACTGTGATATTATACTGTAATGATTGTAATAGAGGTTTGTCACTGGAAAATGAGTGCAACGTGACAGTCCCCTTTGTTCCCCCCCATCTCTCACCCCCATTAGGACAGTGTTGGCTTAAGCTTGTAGATCGGCTCTTTTTGGCTGATGCCATGTTGACAGACCATAGCAGGCAGCAGTTCAGTCGACATCCATTTTCCTTCATATTTTCATTGCTCTTCGGATGCATGCCTCAACACGTCAACGAGCGTGTTGATCAACATTTCAACAGCGACTCTGTGGCAGATATTATGCTGCATCGTTCTTTTTGGGTAGCCTTGTATTTTTTGTACCTGCCAGTGAGAACGCATCAAGAGAGAGCGAGAGAGAGACAGCCATTTCATAACCACTCCTTATTGACGGAAGAGAGGTTCCACTTCATGATTATTTTATAATATTTGCTCACTAGCTTTTGGCGTGTGCGTGCGTGTGCGCGTGTGCATGTGCGTGTGCGTGTGTTCCAGCATTGTTGGCAGCAGTGTTCATAGATGAGTCAAGAGATACAGCCGTGGACGTTCAGAGAGGAGTCTGGAGTATTCCAGGAAATGATGGAGCCTAGTAAACAAGCAGAGCAGAGAGCTGGTGGTTTAATACCAGGTAACAAAAGGCCCACATCTTTCAGTGCATGTGATTGGACTAGTTCTCTTCAGGTAATTGCTATGCTCATGGTCATAGAAGCCCCGCTCTGGGATAGATTGAAGTCCCCCAGTTGTCCCCCTTTTTTCCCCCCAGGCGGTGTGTGCGCATGCATGTGCGTGTGCACGTGTAGTTGTTTACCATTGTTGGTTATGTGGCTGTGGGGATGATTCTGTGTGTGTGTGTGTGTGTGTGTGTGTGTGTGTGTGTGTGTGTGTGTGTGTGTGTGTGTGTGTGTGTGTGTGTGTGTGTGTGTGTGTGTGTGTGTGTGTGTGTGTGTGTGTGTGTGTGTGTGTGTGTGTGTGTGTGTGTGTGTGCGTGTCTATGCTAGACGAGTATGTGTGTTTGTTTATATTGAAACGGCTCAGTGATGCTGACAGCCAACCCCTGTGGAGCAGCCACTCTCCCTACCTGCCGCTTTCACTTTGTGTGTGTGTGTGTGTGTGTGTCAGTCCAACCTCTGGCACACAATGTCACCACAGGGACCAAGCTGCTGTCACAGAGAGTGGAGGACAACACAGGAAGGAAGGACACAGGAAGGGAAGGACAGAGGAGGAGAGGATAGAGGGAGGATGTAGAAAAAGGGGAGGTTGATCCACTGTTTTAAGCGGAGGTATTGTTTGCTGGGGGAGATTGTTTATTTTGTCTTCTTGATGGACCTGAAATAGCTGGGTGGGAAAATGGACAACTTGATTGTTTTCTTTTCTTTTTTGGATATTTCTTTGGCTTTTTCTGCCTTTATTTGTTAGTATGCAGTGTAGACTGACAGGAAATGGGGGAGAGAGAGATGGGGAGTGACAGGCAGCAAAAAGTCGTCAGGATCGAGATTCGAACCCGCGACTCGCTGTCAGGATGCATTAGCAGCCTAGGTACCCGGACCACTACACCAGCCGTCCGGGGCCAACTTCGACATGATTAAAGCAATATGCATTTACAACCAGACAACCGACGTAGTAGGAGTGCGCTCAAGGTGAAAGCTGAAGTTGCAGGACAGTGTTCAGGAGGTGGAATAGGAACGGTTGGTCAGCTAAATTCTGAATTTGGCTATTTAATGCAATAACTCACTCCAGGCCATTGTATGTTGTCATTCTATCACAGCTAACCTCCATATCTGCATTTATAATGGTGACCGAATGTGGTAACCAATAAACAGTCTGACTGCCCAGTGCCTGCATGCACAGGCAATTGGAATGCAACGTTTGCATTTAGATTTTTGTTTTCTTTCATCACAGCCTGTCCACCTTCGCCGTTTTGGATATACCGGCATAGAAATCTCGCCAAACGTCATTACCCCTTTGATGCTGTTTGAAGATTTAAAACTACACCTTTTTCCCTGACACCAGTCATCAAACGGCCCATATTGGTGTTCGCCCCCCACACCCCCTGAGTTCATCAATTTAGTCTTTCTGCAGCTATGTGTGTCATCCTTTTAAGGTGAACGTCTCCCTGGAGACGTTTCTCTCTATCTCGTCCATTAAGCCTCCACGAACATTGAAGTTCACCTTCAATGTTGTGGGTTTGACCTTGACCCCGCAGTTAGTTGGAAACCCTCGTGTTTTTTTTCTCAGCCACAGAGTGATATTGAGCTGTACAAGCCATGGTTTATGGTTATTATATCACACCTACTGTATCACCCAAGCAGTCAATGTGTGCTTTGACCAACCCGTTTTATAAACACCATTAGTAGGCCTGTCACACTTATTACATAATCGTCTAATTGCAATTATTTGATATAATCGCAATCATTTTGCATAATCGTCATTGTTTCTGTCTAATTGTAATTGTTTCCGTGTTGAAAAATGTTCATACATTTTAAAACATTTTACATGTTGTAAGCTTGTAGATCAGCTATTTACACTATTTCAACCTTTTTTTGATAATATAAAATTATTAAATATGTCAGTAGTTTCTAAAAGGCAAACCGAAATTACATTCATATTCATATATTACATTTGTAATGGTGACAGCAGGGCCGGACTTACTGTTGGGCTAGGATGGGCTGTAGCCCAGGGGCCCCCAACTGGGCACAAAAGTAAAGTGACCCTACCGAATTAACCAAATTAAAGTAACAAAAACCCGAAATAAAAGAAGAAAAAAAAAACTATAAATCCAGCCCTGGGTGACAGCCCTAACCGTTAGATCAGGAGGTAACTGCACAGCCATCAGTTTTACGTGGCAAGCGGCGATGCCAGCCGCTGCAGCGTTGTGGAACACAGACGGGCAGGCTAAGCAGAGTGCACTTCCTCCGTGCGCACCGTGCATCATGCACGGTGCATGTGCATGCGTGCATCATGCACGGTGCATGTGCATGCGTGCATGCATTTGCAGGTGGAAGTGGAGAGGATGTGTTAGTGCACTGTATAGTATGCACATGCTGTATGTGTGCGCGCGCTGAGGAAGAATTACACATTGTACTATATTGTTACTGGTTGTCTATATCTAACCTTTATATTTAACCATCACTTATAGTACTTATAATACATTATGATATGACATGATATTGTGTAGCTTGTATAAGAGCCAAGATGTCTCCGCTAATAGGCCTGATAGCTAACGTTTTGTTACAGCCTGTCTTGTTATATGGCTCAGCTTGTCCTTGTAGCAGGCTAGAGTATAACTATGGTCTGATCCCTGAGCTTGTTGGCAGAATTACAGTACCTTACCGATCCGTGTCAGACTGTGTGTCTGACGTGCTTCTCCCCATGAGACCGTGTACATTAAATCACATCCATCACCACGGAGAATGATTTCTCCGACTCCTCGTGCCTCGTCAATTACGGATTGATCCAGAATTCCACGACAACGGCCACAGACATGCAATATATATATATATATATATATATATATATATATATATATATATATACTGTGTATATATATATATATGTATTATAATATGCAGTCATTATTTTACACTTGGGCTATTTTTGAAAAATCGTGAAAATGTGTGCAAATCTTTTAATATATATATTGTTTTGAAGCAAACATTTTTAACTCAAATCTAGCTTCTGGGGGGTCCCTGGAACAAAATATTTTGAGATGGGGGGTTGGCGGCCAAATACGTATAATTATAATATGCAGTCGCACATGCACATGCCATGTGCCGAAATTGTTATTAATGCCCTCCTCTGCTCTCTCTGCACTTGAATTTGTCCTTGTAAGAGGATGCTCCTCTCCTTTCTCCCCTCCTCTCCTGCTCCTCTCTCCTCTTCTGCCCCCCACCCCCACCCCGCCCATCCTCTACTCTGCCCCATCCCTCCCGTATCCCTGCTGGGCTTGCCAGATGAGTGAGAGGAGTACGTTGGAGAAGAACAGGATCACATTTCCCAGAGTCAACGCTTGCAGAGGCGATATAAGAACCCCAGCAGCCACAGTGTAGCTATTAGTCATGAGCATCCACCTAGCCCTGGCTGTGCGAAGGCCATGCATGCACCTCTCCACAGCTCTGGGTATTGATTTCCAGACTGACAGGATTTGTGATTGCACGCCAATGCCAGAGTGTGTTTGTCTGCCACTGCTTTGTATGTCCCCCCTCTCTCTCCGTATGTTATGGCTGTCATGTATGTGTTGCCATTAGCGTGTGAGTTGGCGCGGGTCGATCGCTACATCCCTTATTGATGGAGGTCCTGACTGGAAATAAATTGGAATGTGGGTTATTGACCCGTCCCTTTTGGTCTGGTCAGTCCACTTAGCAGTCTGTAATATGCACCATCATGTCACTCAGCGTGATTGCGGGGGGGAGGACTGTGTGCAAATTGTCGTAGTTTCAGCTATAGGGCTGCTGGGCGATTAACTGGAAATATATCAGAACCGTTAAATTGATATATAGAACCGATAACCAACTTAATCTTGCTCTCGAATAATCGAGAAGCAGGTTTTTATTTTTTATTTCTATTTATAACGAATTGACACAGGTACTAGGTAGTCTTTTCTTTTCTAGTTACGTTTACCATCTTTACTAGCTTCATTTACATTATAGTTCAGAGGTATAGTTACATCTTTACATATTTACATGACCAGTTCAGAGGTAGTTACATCATTACTGATTGGGCGTTTCATTTACTAGTCACATTGACAGTACTAGTTAAGATTGAAGCACTATTACAGCTTTGCTCTCACATTTTAAGGTCTTACTCATTGTTTCTCACAGGCGGGGTAAACCAGACGGAAAGGCAGTCCAACGTTTATAGTAAATGGGGCTTGAATTGGTTCATTTTGGGTCACTTGCCACCTCATTGGATTTTGGGCCCTGTAATTGGTGTTTGGGTAGGCATCCTTTCAGTTGGGTTTTCAGACGGAACGGTCACAGAATCAGGCTTTGTCTAGGTTACTTTGAAAGCATGACAGAAAGTGAAAAAGGAAGTGGAGTGCTTTTTCGTCTACCTACTTTAAAAAGCAGAACTTGAATCACCACTTTAAAAGTGTCAAGTCAAGTGTTCAGTTGCGTGCGTGCGTGCGTGCGTGCGTGCGTGCGTGCGTGCGTGCGTGCGTGCGTGCGTGCGTGCGTGCCTGTCTGGCTGTCTGGCTCGCTGGCTGTCTGATTTTTAGAAAGTGCTGGGTGGACTGCAGGCCTTATTATAGCTGGTGAGGAGTTGTGGTGACTATAATAACCCTAACTCACAGAAGATGTGTGTGTGTGTGTGTGTGTGTGTGTGTGTGTGTGTGTGTGTGTGTGTGTGTGTGTGTGTGTGTGTGTGTGTGTGTGTGTGTGTGTGTGTGTGTGTGTGTGTGTGTGTGTGTGTGTGTGTGTGTGTCCGTGTACAGTATGCACTGAGGCTAAAGACACCCCTTGGCCATAGTCCAGTGACCCAGTGATGTGGTGTTGTGCAGGCTTTGTTGAATCCCTCAATTTAAATAAGTAACATCGTGCACACATGTCGACCCAGCATACTGTATACAGAGAGAGAGAGAGAGAGACAAGACAGACAGACAGACAGACAGACAGACAGACAGACAGACAGACAGGAGTGCCCTCTGAGCTCTGTGCTCTAGTTGAAGAAATTATTTTCCAAGCGTCCGAAAATACCAAAAATGGCTGAAGACTAGGTTATGGTAAAATGTGATGGTTGTCGCTTGTTTGGTGATGTACATAGCGTTATCAAGCACAGCTTTTTGCAATAACAGGTATATTATTCATTCACTTTACATTTTATTTTTTATAATTCAACGTTGGCTAACATACATACATGTAATTTGGGCTTATATCTGTTTCCCATCTTGACACTCTTTGGCTAATGCAATTCTCATTTGCAAATTGCAAAATAATTCGCACTGCCTCGCTCTGATGAAAGCGCTCTGATTGCACGGCGGAGCGTCAGAGTGGAAAAAAGGCACCCATAGATAATGAAAGAGAAACAGAGCACTGAGAGTCTGGGAGTAGTGCTGTATCTGGGGCTGCATGGGAGCCAAAAATCAATTCACGTACGAATTGCAATTCTTATCATCTATGATTCAAATACATTTTTTAAAAACCTCTTCTTTATCATTTCAGTTTTCTCCTCAGCAGCTTGCCTAACAGTGTTAATTTTGACAGCTAATTTTGATTTAGTCTTAGTCTTTTGAATAACACACCATTTAGTTTTAATCCTATTTAGTCTTCTGAAAATTGTTTAGTCTTAGTCTTAGTCTTTTGAATAACACACCATTTAGTTTTAGTACTATTTTAGTCTTTTGAAAATTGTTTAGTCTTAGTCTAGTCTAGTCGACTAAATATCAAAACCTTAAGTTTTTTAGTCTTTTAGTCTTAGTCTTAGTCAAAAACAATTACACTGCAGCATATTCTGATTTAGTCTTAGTCTTAGTCTTTTGAATAACACACCATTTAGTTGTAGTCCTATTTTAGTCTTCTGAAAATTGTTTAGTCTTAGTCTAGTCTAGTCGACTAAAAATCAAAAACCTTAGTCTTTTAGTCTTTTAGTCTTAGTCGACAAAATTAACACTGTTGCCTAAGCCTATAACTTTGAGTTTGGTAACAGCATCTTTTTCTTTATCTTGTCAGTGAGAACTGAGCAATACTAAAAACTTTATTTGTGCAAGTTTAGCATGAAGTAGATCCTGAAATCCTAATGTATGAATGAATCATGACCCAAACTTAAGAATCTGAATGGAGTTGTGAGATACAGTAAGATTCACACCCCTACTGTATACCATTACACCTCCCTGTTGCTTGGCACTTTAGTGCTGCGTTTAACCACTTGAACCCTAGACTTAGTAAATTGGACCTGAGATGGCTCTGTAATGAGACCGTTTTTTCTCCTGTCTACACTGAAACTGCTGATGTACGTACTAGCTCACAACGCATCGCAACGTGACGCGTTTTGAGCTTGTAGATCTGCTATTTTTGGCTAATGTTCCTGGGGTTCAAGTGGTTGAGTCTCGTCCGGTCCTTCACTGAAGCAACACCATACCGCGGTACAGCGGTGTGTGATAGTGCTGGACTCGCCAATCCAATGGAGAGGTCAACATGTACAGTAGCAGTACCTGGAGAGAGAACCTCAGTGGGTTTTATCTATGCTGCTGCAGTGCTTGTGCCCTAGCCATACGGTCAGTGGTGTAAAAAGTACTCAAATTATTTACTTAAGTAAAAGTATCAATGCTGCGATATAGAAATACTCTGTTACAAGTAAAAGTCCAGAATAAAAAAATGACTTGAGTGAAAGTACAAAAGTATTGGCAACAAAATGTACTTGAAGTACCAAAAGTAAAAGTACTTAAATGTTTGAAAATAGCAGATCTACAAGCTCACAACGCGTCTGCTTTGTACGCGTTGTACTTGAGTACAGTACTTAGTAAATGTACTATGTACTTAGTTACTTTCCACCACTGCATATATACGGTAGAATTGCCCCATGGGTTAGAAAGCGGACACACACCACCACACACCTACCTCACAGCAAGCTATCCATTGATTGATTTTTATTTTGTATTTTGCATTATGAAGGCATGTGGGAAGAGATAAAACAGGGGGAGTCATTGTGGTCCCTGTGTGCAGGAATTGTATCTACTACGGATCAGGTGTCCTTCAGACGGCCTCTGCAGCGCACAGGGGACTCTGTGTACCAGACAGACACTTTGATGGCTGCTGATGCAGTACAGTAACTCAGCTCCATTTACTTCCAGTGAACTGAACATCTCACATTCCTCCCGTTCATATCTTTTTTCCCCCTTTTTGTTTCATGTCTCTATGCTAATGACGTCGTAATGCATCATTTGCACATATATAAAAGCCTCAGCGATGCGTGCACATAAGATACTCTTTTTAACACTGAGCAGCAGCACATCTGGAGGGCTTATATTAAATGTTTCTTGGACCACATGATAGTGAACTGGTCATTTAATTGGCCCTGAAAATGCGGTACATTAAATTCATGAAATGTTGTAATGATGTGAATTGTTACTACTACTAATACTACTAGTAGTAGTACTACTACTACTACTACAGTATAACTCTGTAGTAGTACAATTACTATTCTGCCATTACTAATTATACTATTACTCATACTAATAACTGTAACAATTAGGGGTGTGCCGATATATCGTCCCACGATATATCGCGATACGTTTTCGCGACGATATGTATCGTTTTGGGGAAAAAAAATATTGTTTTTGAAAAAAAAAAATTTTTTTTTTTTTCTTTTTTTTTTTACAATCATAATAATCAGGCATGCAAACGGCCCCGAAGTGAAAAGAGTGACAACATGTTTTTTTTTCGGGTCAGGTGTCATACTATTTGGATTCAAAACGGCTATTGTAGCTGAAAAGCTATAAGTTTGCATGTCTGAATAATGCAAAAACAGAATTATTTGTTTGCATTTTCTTTTTTTCTCCTCCATATACTTTCATAATAAAAAAAGTGCGTATCGTATCGAAATCGTATCGAAGTTGTGAGCCAAATATCGTATCGTATCGTTTCGTGAAATTAGTGTAAATTACTGTTTTACCGTTAGTCTAGTTTTAGTCGACTAAATATCATCAGATTTAGTCGACTAAAGTCGCGCTATTTTGGCTGTGCCTTGATGGCGTCGTAATGGCTGATACGCTTGGTTGCATGCTGAAAATAGCCGATCTACAAGCTTGTAGATCTGCTATTTTCAGAGCGCAACACCCAAGCGCAACCAAACATAACATGACTTGTCTTTTAGTTGTATTGGATCTCTTCTCCACTAGTCCCTCCCTAACATTTTAGTCTAGTTTTTATTTGTTGACGAAATTGTCAATATATTTAGTCTTAGTTTTTGTCATCGTAGCTTGGTTTGTATATAGTTTTTATTACGTTTACGTCAGTGAAAAAAGGTAGTCGACGAACATTTTTCGTCATAGTTTTAGTCGACGAAATCAACACTGAAAGCAAAAAAAAAATGAAAAAACATAAAAACAACTGATTATTACAGCTGAATAATACAATTAATAATAATAATATGATTGCTAGCTGGTGTTGGCAAGAGTCTAAATCTGCTATCAATGTGTCTGTCTGTCTGTCTGTCTGTCTGTCTGTCTGTCAGTCAGTTCCAATGTACAAGACCTCATTTGGTCTTTCTGTCTTTTCAGTGAAAAACTATTTGTCCACTGATCTCAAACTAGAGACTGATGGCAATGTTTTTAACAGAGGACTCAAATTATGGTTGGGGAAAAAAACAGTGAGATGAATAGATGTTGGACTGATATATTGTTGTGATCATGTTGCCTCTGTTTGTGTAGTTTATGTATGTTGCATTCAAGATCACTCTGGGATATTGACTGATTTTGCGGATATGAAATCATTATTACAAAGTATAGCTGTATAGGTACTATTGAGAGGGGGTTGGGCGAGACATAGAAGGTGATAGCCCTTGTCTTTTTGGGTCAAGCATTCCTCCTCCTCTTGGCCCTCAGCTGCTGACCTTCTTTGAGTGTAAATTAACAAATGAAAAGCATTGTAGGGTCGCTAGGCAACCGGGCCATTACATTGCTCCTGCCATGTCTCTCGCCTTTTCAATTAAAGAGAACGGCTGGATATGAATATACACAAGCACAGTAACACATCCGTTCTGATGATAAATCCACGGATAGTTCTTTTGTCACCCGAATGAAAAATGAATGATCTTGGGGACTGAAGATTTGTGTCCTCTTTATCTAAATCAGAACCATGGAAAGTGCAAGCGCAGGAAAACTACATTGCTCTACGTTGTTTTCGGTTGGAATGGAAGTGACAATGATTTGTCACTCTCACACCCTGCCTAATTGCCCATATGTTTCTCCTTTATTCCATGAAATGGAACACCTCATTGTCAGTGGATCTCCCTGGCATATATCCCTGGCTACCCAATCAATCAATCAATCAATCAATTTCAGTCCTGTCACATGACAGGCAAGCCATCACATCCAAGAACAGGGATGCACAGAATTTTGCAATAATTAGTGCAATTTCTTTGTTTCTAAGAAAAGAAAAACACTTGTTAAGTTGTGTTGTATTTTGTTTTAGTATAAAATACACCATTGCACAATTAGCTGTGTGCAGCTTATTTAACTGATTGTTCAGCAGTTTCTCAAAAGCAACTTGGGTTGATTGATAGTCTAGAATAAATGCCACCATTATTCTGAGTTATGAATGCCTTCTTGCCATACTGTACACGCAGGGATTTTTTAAATTAATATCTGAGCAAATATTGGAGTTACTCGCAGAAGCTATACACCCATATCTCCACTCATAAAAGGTATATTCAGCACAGCTAGTTTCTGGGACTACTTAATGGGTTAAGAAAAAGAAGACAGTGTAACAGTGTGCTGTGAATTGTTATCCGTTGCATGAAATGAATGTGCTTTTATTCATTTCGCCTATCACATCTGTAATGCCAATTTCTGTCCTGCAGACTTCTCAAAACTCTTTGATGAGATGCAATGCAATCCCACTGCATCAACAACAGAGTGGAAAAACAGGCAGAAATAACCATGAGTCTCTCTCAGCCACAATCCTCTCAGGACAGCGCTGCACTGCTTCCACAATCTCAACCAGCTTTCAAACACACTCAGTAAACTCTCATTAGGTGTGTGTGCGTGTGCATGTGCGCGCAAGTGTGTGTGTGTGTGTGTGTGTTTGGGCGTGGGCCATCTTTTCAACAGTTGCTTCTTTCAGTAGCTTAATTGGAGCATGATGTGTCAAAATCAGGGATTGTTTGCTAGCCATGCCACACAAAAACAGACGATTCAAGCAAACCTAATACTGTGAAACTCTGTGAAACACAAATGAGCGCGCACGCTCGCAGCCGCGCACGCAACCTGTCATCCAGTATAGCCACAGAGCAAAGAAAATGAACTTTTTCACTGTTAGCTACTGTAGCTAACAGCAGCTTACACAGACTGTATAGTACGTGCTACAATGTCAAATGAGAAGGAAGAAGCTGCTGTGGAATTTTGGGGCGAGCTGAAGACCATTACGTTCTGTTGGTGCTGTGTGGTGTCTCCCTCTCCTCCCCGTGACAAGTTTACAGCGCTATACAAAGCACTACCAGGCCCCTTCATCCCCTCCCAGTGAGAGCAGTGCTAGCAGAACCACATCTCTGGTGTTTATGGGAGGGCCTGTCCTGGCCAGTCCCTCAGCTCCCCCTATCATTATGCTGCTCTGTGGGGAGCTTCCCGGCCGGTCGCATAGAGACAGCGGCGCAGATTGACGGTTTTGCCCCCACTTACACTTTTACACTGACTGAAGGCTGCTTTATACTTTAGCTGCACAACGGTGTCACTCGCCGAAAATAGCAAAATCTCCATAAGCTCATAGATCGGCTATTTCCGGTGCACAACACCGGTGCACGACCAAGTATAAATTTACCCCCTGGTATCAATAACACCCTGGATTGCACCGTGTGTGTGTGTGTGTGTGTGTGTGTGTGTGTGTGTGTGTGTGTGTGTGTGTGTGTGTGTGTGTGTGTGTGTGTGTGTGTGTGTGTGTGTGTGTGTGTGTGTGTGTGTGTGTGTGTGTGTGTGTGTGTGTGTGTGTGCGCGCGCGCCTGCGTGTGTGTTCCATACAGTACTGTATGTGTTTGTGTGATGTGCTTTTCAGCGACAGGATATAAAACAGAGCAAATAAACATTGATGGCAAGTCCTAGTTAAAAGGCTATAAGTGAAACCCAGAGACACAAAGCCAGCGTTGCTCACACCTCGTCAGCAGCGACCGCACGTTGGCATTCGCATGGGGCATTTATTATTTCCTACAAAATTGCAAAAAAAAAAAAAACATGGAGTGGCTGCGTTGCTGCTGCGTGGGAGTGTAGAAAGGGCATGGAGGTACACTGGGGGCCAATACAGCTGTCCAGGCTAAAGCACCTAAAGCGCTGGGGGGGTTGTTGTACGAGAGAGAACGACAGCACAAAATGCTATTAACGCGGTCAACATCTTTCACTGTGACTCTGTTTATGTCAGGATAAATTAGGTGGCAAAGCCTGTGTGTGTGTGTGTGTGTGTGTGTGTGAATGCAGTATATGAAATTCCAGTGTGACTTAAAAAGGGGTAAAAAACGATATGATTCCAGTGCACAGGGTTCGGTGTCGACAGTCTTTCTCTAAAACGAATGATTATTTTTCTCCCTCCCCGCTTAGTGAACTCTGCGTTTCAAGGGCAATCTGCTGCGCGGCGTGTGAGTGCAGGTGGGGATGCTACAAGGGCACGCGCCTCCTCTTTCTCATCCATCTGTTCCTTTCCGTCCGCTCCTCCCTTCTCTGCAGACTCCTTCTCACGGTGCAGCAGTGAGAGGCCATGTCTCTCCCTGTCTGTAAGATATAGTGTCAGTTTGATCAGAAATGGATCCCTTGTGATAAAGCGTGTTTTACTTTTCTCACCATCTGTGGTGCCGGAGGTTGTTCAACGGCTTAAACCCTATACTTACAGTATAGTTGACCGGAGTCCCCCCAGGCTCTATATTAGGCCCCCTCCTGTTTTTCCCTACACTGAATATATTGAAAATTGTTACAACCGACGCATCGTAAGCTTGGAGATTAGCTATTTCATCCAAATGTTCCCCCCCTAGAATAGGGATGTATACAGCTCATGTAGAGCCTGGTAAACCGCGAACCGGGGAGGGTTTACCAGGCTTAGGGTTCATGTGGTTAATTATTGAGCCACGCGATTTGGAAAGCTCCGCTTTCATTTCCCGTACATGCAGAGGGCACTGCTTTGATTTAACAGGCTGCATCCCGTGGCCGCCCTGCTGCCCCTGATTTACTACAGTCATTACAGATAACAGCAATGTCAGCGCTGGCTGCACTGGCCCACATATGCACTGCACACTGAACCGTAACATGACTGGAACATTGCAGCAAAGTGGTAAGGCGAGCGAGGGGAAACCTTTCAAACGCTGTCGCACGTGGTGGTGTTACAACCGGGGGGAACGAGGTACAACTGAAGTGTGCAGGAAATGTAGTGAAGATCTACCGTCGCTGTGCGTCTATATCTGTGTGTCTGTCTGGGGCAGGAGGAGGGCACCTCAAGGGCGAGGAAGCATGCACACGCACACACACTTCAATGGGCATAAGCACGCATACGGAGGCAGACGCGTTAACGTGTGCGTGTATATAGAGACATGCACACGTGCGCGCACACGCACGATACAACGCAAATGCTCAGCAGATAATCTGATCAAACACAAGGGAGACAGAAAAAGACAGCTCGCTTGCCTAATCCTATGAGATTGTCATCAGAGAGCAAACATTATGGTAAAACAGGAGCAGGAGGAGACGCTATGGGTTCACCTTCAAGAAAAACAAAGACGTATTGTACAACATGTCCTCACACACAACAATCCTGCACCCGTCGCAGGTGGCAAACAAACTATTTCTATTGAAATTCAGAATGATTTGCTACGTTCTGCGACTAACGACTTAATCTGCATAGCCTCATTTCTGCTTGGATTCCTTTGTGCGCTGCATGCGCTTTAGGCACGTCAATCAAAACGAAGGGCGACAGGTTTCGAACCCAGATAGCAATCGACTGCCAATTTCTGCTATATGAGTAATTAAAATTCATCATGGATGACCTTTCTACAAAGGAGCTAATGCACATCTACCACACCACAAACCTGTCTGTGGCAGATAGCAATGGAACGATGAACAGGGACATTAAATGACAACAAAAAAAAAAATCCTTTTTACTTGAACTTTTTATACATCACCATATGATGACGTCATGGTGGTGAGTGATGGATCCTAATGCAATTTCCCAGGCTAATGGAGTTCAGAGGAGGTTGCCGAGATAATTTGAGAAACATGAGAAATAGCTCTGTGTGCGTATGATGTAGAGACTGCTGCTCCAGTGAAGATACGCATTCCAGTTTTTACACCTTTTTGATGCGCGCTATGGAATGACCTTCATGGGCTAAAGTTTATAAAAACACTGCTGTGTCCATTTCCCATGGCCCAGGATGCAGGTCCCATGTCTGACCTCCTCAATAGGCTCTATGCACAGCAGCCATTTTGGAGAAAAATTGGGCCTCTTCTGACTTCCTTCACAGGTGTTACCAATGATAAAAATGAAGGCTCTGTTCCATTCTGGTCAAACAGAGTCAGGGTGCTGATATTGTGCATGTTGGCTCACTAGAAATACTAGTGGGTCTCAAAGTGTGGTCCAGGGACCCTCATGGTTGCTTGAGAGGGTGTAACTCTGAGAGTGTACGAATGGAACCAAATGGACCCTCCCGGGTCCATTTGGTTCCATTTGTACACTCTCAGAGTTATAGGGGTCCTTGAAATTAAACAGTTGGAGAACCACTGTGCTACACTAAATGGAACAGAGCCTTCATTAGTGTCATTGGTAACACCTGTGAAGGAAGTCAGAATTTTTCTCCAATATGGCTGCTGTGCATAGAGCCTATTATAATACAACACATCTCAGGATGGCTAACTGCAAGCCCCTTGATATCAATAAATAATGCAGGGTTCAAAGAAGATGATATCTCTTCAGGTATGACCTTGTGGAAAGTGGAGAAACAATGCAAATGTAATGAGGTTCTCTGGATTCTGCCATTTCTTCTGCCGAACCCTCCCTCCCACCAGCGAAACCCAGAGCAGTAAACCTTGATCCGGGGAAATCCCTTTACATGAATTTATAACTAGCCATATGTATTCATGAAGGTCAATCCCACTGCAAGAGTACTGGCCTCAGACCAACAACACAGAGAGGCAGGGGAGGGACACACCAAGATGGACAGAGTGACTACTAAGAGATACTGTAGATCTGCTTAGCTCTGTTGAGACAACACAGGGACTTTTACAGGCTGTAATTTGTCTCTTAAACTTAGCATATTGCAAACATGTACCCAATGTGACAGTAATTGTGTTGCATTCTCTTATGGCACTCCTCCTTAAGACCTGGGACGCATCTGTGTCATGTTTAGATTTAAGCTAAAAAAGCATTATTTTACACTTTGGCTATTTTAGAAAAATTGCTAAAATGTGTGCAAAGCGAACATTTTGTAACTCAAATCTTTGCTTCTGGGGGTCCCTCGAACAACATATTTTGAGATGGCCTTAATGGGTTCATGATAGACAAGTTGACTTAATGTATACAAACCGAGTTGAGTTCAAACTGAAAGTAAGCCCACCATGGTCACTACTAGCGCCCCATCCCTCCACCCATTCCCCTCTGGTCACCCCAAAGCTCTGTCCTGTATAGTGAACGACCGCGTATAGTCTTGATTTTTAACTAGAATAAAAAAGCCAAGGTGACATTAGCGTTGTCGAGGAAAAAGGACAGTTGACTTGTTGTCCTAACTAGGACGTTGGCGGGTCATAATTTGACCCTTTCAATGGCTTTCTAGTTACTGGAGTCCCTGGAGCAGCTTGTCTGTCCGCTGGCTAACTAACTGCTCACCCCCCACGCCATGGGGATTCCATTCGTTGATCCCGTCCTCTTCATCGACGACGTGTGCATGTGTCCGTGCCATCGCCACTCAAGCTTAGTTTAACATGGTAGCCGTGGGCTCTCTTGGTGAAACTGGGCCATTGGTTGCGTTGACACAGACCACGATATCATCTTGGGGGTTTCTTACATCATCTTAGCGAGCCCGCCTCCTCGCCCACACGTCGTCCACACTCCCCTCCTGCTGTTTGGAAGTCTCCGAGGGAATCCTGACCCCCCTCGTGAAGGATAAGAGTAGGCTAAAAATAGGACCTGTCGCTCTCTGCAGTTTCTTCCCCCCCCCCTTGTGTAGGTCCCAGTGGGCTGATGGAGGGGAGCCTCATTCCTTAGTACCCTCTTGTCTTTCCGTGTATATACGTTCGTTCTTCTGTAACTGCATGTTATAGGTCCACCTGGCTCTGCTTGCTGCAGTGCAGTGGTGATTTTGACAGCAAATTTTGATTTAGTTTTAGTCATAGTCTTTTTGAATACAATTCCATTTAGTTTTGGTCATATTTCAGTCATCTGAAATGTTTTAGTTTTTGTCTAGTTTTAGTCGACTAAATCTACAGTTGATTTAGTCGACTAAAATGTGTTTTGGCGGTGCCTTGATGGCATCGTAATGGCTGATTTTACACTTGGTTGCGCTCTGAAAATAGCCAATCTACAAGCTCACAACACGTCGCAGTGCGACGCGTTGTGAGCTTGTAGATCAGCTATTTTCAGAGCGCAACACTCGAGCGCAACCAAACATAAAATGGCTTGTCTTTTAGTCCTACTGGATCTCTTCTCCACTAGTTCCCTCCCTAACATTTTAGTCTAGTTTTTATTTGTTGACGAAATTGTCAATATATTTAGTCTCAGTTTTAGTCATCGTAGCTTGGTTTTTAATTCGTTTTTATTTAGTTTTCGTCAGTGTAAAAAGGTAGTCGACGAACATTTTTTGTCATAGTTTTAGTCGACGAAATCAACACTGCTGCAGTGGAAGTCAGTATCTGGAGATTCTGGACGGTCACCTTCACTGTGGTTCTCTTTTGCAAACCGGGCCGCATCGCTCCAGTGTCATCCGCCCCTACATTCATTCTATATTTACATGCATGGATATAAATACAGTATACCCACATGCACGCACGCACACACACACACACACACACACACGCACGCACGCACACACGCACGCACGCACGCACGCACGCACGCACGCACACACGCACGCACGCACACACGCACGCGCGCGCGCACACACGCTCACTCTCCTCTTGCCTTGCCAGCTCAGACGTGTCCTACATTTGTCTCTGCTACCGGGAGAAGAAAAGACAAACGGATGTAGCTGTAATTCATACCAGCCGCAATAGTGATACACCCCCCAGCATGCAGTAGCTCAATATAACTGAATCTTCTGTAAGGACATACCAAGATAGGAGCTAGGATATCACTTAATATGCCAACGGGAGTACTTTAGACGGCTAGCTATAGTTCCATAGACTTTAATGTTCTCGCCACAGGCCCAGGCCGTTATATAAAAAATACAAATTCCGCCGACTCTAAACAAGCCTTAACCAACAAGTTTGACTTGTTGAAATCGTTATGGAGATTAGTCTGAACAGGGCCACAAGTATAGTCTGTCAAGAATGAGTCACAAAGACTTCTGACAGAGCTCTAGTACCGCACGGGGCTGATCATCATCACCACAGATCGAAGCTAGGTGGGCGCGCGATTGCACGTCAGAGTTATATACTGTCTGTTCCCTCCTGACGCTCGAGCGGGTTGCGAGCGTTGCTATGCCAGGCTCTCGGCGAGACAGAAGGAGCCCGGGCGAGGAGCAGTGCTCTCAGAGGGGTATTTATAGAGTTGAGTGGGCTTTTGCGGGTGCAGGCGTGGAATGTGTCAGTGGGAGAACGCATCATTCATCAATGCCTGCTTTAGAGCTGTATTCTTATTTTGGCAAATGCACATGGAATGAAGACGAAGTGATTTTTTTAGGGAGAAAACACGACGCCCACACAGGGTCCTCTACACACCTACACACACAGGTTTACTGAGCAGAGATGTGAAGACATCAATGTGGAGTTTTGGAACGGTTCAAAACACAGGGGCAGGCCTGTGCAGAGCTAGGATGAGAGTGTGTGTGTGTGTGTTTGTATTACTATACTTGCGAGGACCAAGTATAGTAGAATTTGAAGAAATCTACATTGTGAGGACCGTTTTCCTGGTCCTCACAAGACAAATGGTTGTTTTATAGTTTAAAAAAACATTTTTAGAGATACGTTTTCAATTAGAAAACGGCAGTGTCGTGCACCGAAAAACAGCCGATCTATAAGCTCACAACGCGTCGCAGCGCGACGCGTTGTGAGCTTGTAGATCTGCTGTTTTTCGGCTTTAAGCTTACGGTTAAAAATGGCAAAATATATATATTTTTAAATGACATTCATAAAATGGCTGTCCTAAAGCGTTGATGTCCTCACAAGTATAGTAATGCGAACCTGTGTCTGTGTGTGCGCACATTTGCAGATTTACAGAGAGATAGTATAGGATGATGGGACTCTTCTGGGTCAGTGTTGCAGGAGGTATAAACATTGATTACAGAGCTCACACAGCAAGTTCCACCACTATGAAACAATGACCTAAAAAAATTGGGGGAAAAGAGACCAGTATGCCAAGGACATACTGACGCCGCATTGTGTGTGTGCGTGCGTGCATGCACATGCGCAAGTGTGTGTGTGTGTGTGTGCGTATGTGTATATGTGTGTGCATGCACATCCGGGGCGCGCGTACACACACACACACACACACACACACACACACACACACACACACACACACACACACACACACACCATGTGGCATATACACTATGTGGCACAGCTGTCAGACTGCAGCGCAGACCTCCTCATCTCTCCAGTCTCCCCCTTTTTGGGAGCAGAGGAGCAGAATGGAGGTGTCCTGTCCTATCCTGCAGTGGTGGTGGTGCATAACTCTCTGGTGGCGAGCAGGGGGCACCTCTCCTCTCCTCCCGTCCCGTCCCCGCCGTGCAGCTGCAATGCAGACTGCAGTCAAGGTTACTTCAGTGACAGGCTGAAGGATGGAGGGCGAACCAGCAGGCAGGAAAATCACAGGCAAGGCCCGCAAGCTTCGGAAACTCACAACAAGCCCTTGATACGGATAACCATCTAACTTAAGCCTTTAAGACCGGGAACGCATCCGTGTGTCACTTTTAGATTTCTTTGGGCTATTCAAAAATAGCAGATCTACAAGCTCATAGCGCGGCACCGAGTGCCGCGCTATGAGCTTGTAGATCTGCTATTTTATTTAAATCATGAAAATGTGTGCAAATATTCGATTTTCTTTTTTTTTTTAAGCGGATTTGCAACTCAAATCTTTGCTTCCCTGGAACTAAACATTTTACAAATATCAGATCTACAAGCTCATAGTACGGCACTCAGTGCCACGCTATGAGCTTGTAGATCTGATATTTTTGAATAGCCAAAGAAATCTTAAAAATGACACACAGATGCGTTCCCGGTCTTAATGGGTTAAGCCCGATTCATGCTTCGTCACACGACGGTGTCGCAACGTAGCCGACCTACAAGCCCGCGTTGTGAGCTTGTAGGACGGCTGTTTTCGACAGCCTAATGTTTTTATTTCATTTAACCTTTATTTAAGCAAGATTAAGAACAAATTCTTATTTACAACTGCGGCCCGGGCAATAGACTGCCTGCCACACATCCTCTTGCCACCTCACCTCCTGCCAAGCTGAGGCCGCCAGCCTCACAACTTGTGGGTGAGGTTTGGAAGACGAGGCGTAGCGTGGTTTCATCGTATAGAAGATGCGACGCTTCGTCTCCCTTTCTTTGCGTTTGTAATCTTCTGGCAGGCCGTCATTTCAACCTGAACGTCTTATCTCGCGTGGCGGAGGCTAAACGCCGTGTAGATCTGTGGCAAGGGACTGGCGGGTGACATTTGCTGTTAATCAGCTTCCTGTTCATGCAACGCCAGCCCCACTCCCACACACCCCCCCCCCCTTCTGTTTGTGATAAAGATGTCAGTCTCTCAGCCACTCTGACTGAGTACCAAGTGTGTGTGTCCACAGACAATTGACTGCTTTGTTTGTTCAGGCCAACGTGTGTGTGTGTGTGTGTGTGTGTGTGTGTGTGGTGGGGGGGGGTGGGGGGGTATTCATATTTACTGTGTCATCTGTGGATCTTGCAGAGGGCACACATGTGGCAGCAGGGTCTTGAACCACATCCAAGCTACAACATCCTCGCTTCCTGTAACAAAGTGAGTCGCGGACGCCAAAGTGGCTGTTTGCGGGCACTGAGAGGAAACAGGAGAGGATGTCCAGGCAGCATTCCCGCTGTGTGTGTGTGTGTGTGTGTGTGTTTACTGTATGTCTGAGTGGGTCCGGGAGCATGGTTGGTGGGGTGGGCATGTTTAATGTTTATACTACTGTATGTGTGTATGTGTGCCTAAGCAAATTCCCCTGGTCTCCCTCCTCTCCACGGCCGATGATGATTCATTGTGAGTGGGTTCAAAGCAGCTGCCTGTCAGGCGGTACTGAGGCTGGGATGGATCGTGTCCAGAACCCTAGCAGCATCCCTATTCTGGGCATGTAATAATAAGGTGGACGTTGTTCTTTTTTATAACTTTGTGTTTATTGAGGATACTTCAAACAGTTACATTTATCAATTTTTCCAATGAAATAAAACAAAACAAATCATAGAACAGACATTTACAAGAACTTAGGCAAACAAAACAAAAAAAACAAAACAGAAAATATATTTACCTATTACCTTTTTAGACCTTTGTGGGGGTGCACATTAACCTCATTTTCTTACGTCATCACATCCCTTCCCTTAAGATTATGTATATTATCCATTTTTCCCATCTTTTTTCATAGAGATCTTCCCTTATTTTCAGTTTGAATGTCAATTTTTCCATGTCCTGAATATTGTCCACTATATTTCTCCACTGTGTATAGTCCGGTGCGTCAGTCTTGAGCCAGTTCCTGGTGATAGCCTTTTTCCCAGCCGCTAGGAGGATTTTGACTAGATAACAGTCTCCTGGATGTACAATTCCCTCCATATGACCCAAATACATTACAAGACAAGAATGGGGAATTTCATAGCCTAAAACCTCACATATTATTGAGTGCAGAGTTTCCCAAAAAGGCTGGATTTTCGTACAGCTCCAGAAGACGTGTGTATGATTGGAGTCAGAGTTTCCGCAGTTTCTCCAGCATAGCTGTTGATTCTTAATTTGTTTGCTTTTAATCTGGGGTGTGATAAAATACCGGATTTGGTTCTTCCATATGAATTCCCTCCATCCCTTTGACTGCGTTGTTGTCTGATGCATTTCCCACATACCATACCACGTCTCCTCCGGAATCTCCTCACCCAATTCTTTTTCCCATTTACTCTTAACATATATTGTTGAGCATTTTTTGGATTCCATCAAGGTGGACGTTGTTCAGTGAAAATAGGCTAACATTCTGCGAAAATGGACAATCTACAAGCTCACAACACGATGCGTTGCAACGCGACAGACAGACAGACAGATAGGTAGGTTGGTGTTAATCCAGCAGTGTCAACTCTTTAGGCCCTGTTTAGACGACAAAAGAAAACGGCAAAATAAATATCAGATGTGCCTTCCGTTTAGACGACAATGGCATTTTCGGGGGTTGAAACCGCAACAAAGTGAAACCCCCCTTCCATAGTTGAAATCTTTGAACGCACTCCTCCTCGCATCTCTGTGTAAAGATGCAATACGGAGGGAACGGCAAAACGTGTGACGTCATGGCTCACGTTGGCGCACGCCGCATATGCTCTTATATCGATGCAAACAAACAGCTGTGATAGGAAGTAGAACGGAAGTGGTTCTACACATGCGTGACTGCCTGGTCTGTCTGGCAGCGCGTCTCACCACCACCTAGCCACCTGGCATGCACACTACAGCGTTTTCAATCCCTGTTGCGTCTCTGTGTAAACGAAGAATAAAAAGTGAGAACGCAACGGCACTTTGTCGTTTTCGTTACCGTGTAAACGTGGCCTTATACCCTTCCATCAGCCCTCGTGCGGCACAGGACAGAACAAACATAGTCGCCTTCCTACAGCGTCTTGTGCGGGGAAAATACTCTATATGAGGCTGTCAAGCAATGAATATTCTATGTTCTAATATATTTTCGTATTATCAGAGAGACAAACTTTGACTCGGTAGAACCGACACTGAACACATTGAATCACACTACAAGGTCACTGAACCCATTCAATCCGGGGAACGCATCTCGTGTCATTTTAGATGTATTTGGATATTTAAAAATAGCAGATAGCTTTCATGACTTTTGAAAAAATCATGAAAATGTGTGCAATTAATTTTTTTTTTTTTTTTTTTTAAGTGAACATTTGTAACTCAAATCTTTGCTTCTGGGCGTCCCTGGAACTAAATATTTTACAAATGTTTGCTTTAAAAAATATAAATTCCAAGATTTGCACACATTTTCACGATTTTTTTTTTGAATAGCCAAAGAAATCTTAAAATGACACAGATGATGCTTTCCCGGTCTTAAAGGGTTAAATTGATAACAGGTCAAGCTGAAACAGGTGATCCATTGCATGGCAGACACTTTACAACGAGACTTGACCGAAGAAGCGATGTAAAAACTTACATGGAATATTCCTCACTGTAAAACGTCCTTGTTGTCACATTGAATAGATTGGTTTGATGATTATAATTATGTTTCATGTCACGGCAAAGATTGCTCCATCACATTGCTCTGAGCGATGCATTTCCGCTCTCTGGACAAGTCTGGGCTTATATAAAAACCATAATATTACATAAGATTATCAAAAGGATGTTCTAGAATAAGATATGAGTGTGAAGCATTCGTTTGATCTCGCAAGAGAACACGTTTCTCAGCACCAACCATGAGGAGGAGAGAGACAGAGAAAGAGACATCTCTGCTCTTTAACCCATTAAGACCTGAGGCCGATTCTAAAAACAGTTTTTTGAAAAAAAATCAAAAAGATATTTTTTCACGATTTTTCAAAAATAGCAGATCTACAAGCTCATAGCGCTGCACTTGGTGCCGCGCTATGAGCTTGTATATCTGCTATTTTTGAATAGCCAAAGAAATCTTAAAATGACACAGATGCGTTCCTGGTCTTAATGGGTTAAAGTGAAGTTGTACTGCATACGATATTTTATATTAAAAATAATATAATATTCGAATGGTTTGAATCTATGTGGGTTTTTTTTTTTACCACCATATTCTGCGGGGAACATTAGCCAAAAGCTCACGTTGGGTCTGACTCTGTAGATCGGCTATTTTTGGCGAATAGATTTGGTGTAGACTGAAAAAGCGGTCAAAGTACAGTTGTAACTCCAGTTGTCTAAGACTACAGGGGTTAAGTAGTTAATATTAATCGTCATTCTTTATACCAATTTTTGACAGGCCCAAGTCTCACACCAGCAGCGACATTCGACGCAAGGCGTCTCTGTGTCGCTGTGTCCTACACACCTGATTCCCTGTTGCTTGCAGACAGTTTGTAGGCGTTATAATGTAGTTCTGAGGACGTGGAATCTACAGTAAAAGGACAATGGCGACATGAGAAACTGGGAGGCATGCGATAATCCGACAGACCTTTTCTCCGACTATGTGGCATCCGCGTGCGGTTAGGGTTAGGGTGCGGGTTTGGTTCGGGTTTAGTATTGAAACGTCGGAGCGCTGCACTGTCGGAGGAATGCGCTGTCGGACTAACGTACTGCACCCTGAGAAACTACCCGGATCTCTATTTCCCATATACTTTATCCTATAATACATTGCACAAACCAAAACCCATAATTTCCCCGTGTCACTGTGTCGGAATAAACACAAAAACAACATATCAATGTCACTAACAACACAAGCCACAACGCGCACAATTACTTCACGCAGTCCGTAGGCCACTTCTCACTGCTCAGCACACATCTGCCCCCTCGAAGCATAATTAATTGCGGCCAACACAAACTCACAACATTACGGTCGGCCATGTTGTTCCTTAGCGTCATCGCTGACCACCGCCCAGCGAGACCCAAACACCGCGAGGCGGACAACATTTCGTGTACACCACTTTTGTTACCTTATATTTCCTCCGAGGTGGAAAGACTGGGGACGCGAGGTTAGTTCCCTTTAGCTGTCAGCACGCTGTGTGTGTGTGTGTGTGTGTGTTTGTGTGTGTGTGTGGACTACTGCACGCTTTTGTGGGTCTTTGCGAAATCCCGAAGTGGAGTTCATTGGTCATTGGAACGGTGATGCACGTCACCCCTTTGTCAAGTGGGTATTTTCAAACCCTGGAATGGATTTAGGGGAGCATCAGAGTGTTTGTGTTGGAGCGCCTCAGTGCGGCTGCAGAGTTCATGTGCAACCTCTTGCATGCGATGTTTCGTGGGGGTCCAAAAGGGTCCGCGATGTTTGCCGGGGGTCCCGACACTCCCAGGGGACCCGGGGGTTAGTATTGTACAACACAAAATTGATGAATTTCACATTTAGCTCGCAAGTCGCCCAGTGTATCCCAGTTGTATCATTGAAATGTCTTCTTTGTCGCTTGTTGTTAGTGTTGGTGTGAGTTGGTTGCCAACCGTCCGTGGAAATAAGGAACCGTCCCTTGTTTGGAAACAGGGACACACTTTGTTCCTTAATTTGCGGAATCAATGAATGACACACATCTTCATTCAAACAGCTCATACTGTAATACAGGTTGTAACCTCTTAAACCCTCTAGACCAGGGATGTCAAACATACGGCCCGCGGGCCGGATCAGGCCCGCTAACTAGTTTAATCCGGCCCGCGAGATGATTTTGCAAAGATTAAAAAAAAATAAAAAAAATAAAAATGTTTTAATTGTTTTTTGGCCAAGTCTACACCTGCAACCACACGTAACTTCCACTTTCCTCTTCTTCTTCCTCGTCTTTGTATTGGTATTGTTTGTGTTGGAGCGCCTCAGTGCGGCTGCAGAGTTCATGTGCAACCTCTTCCAGAGAGAGATAGAGACACTAGAAACTCTGCTGGAGACACAAAACAAACTGTGTAGACTTGGCCCTTTGAAATAAAATGTATATTGGCACTAAAAAAAAATAAAAAATCTTAACGGTTATCGATTAATTAATCGGTAAGGCCTAACGGTAGGTAAACGGTAATAAAATGTCTCCATTTGGCCATTCCCTATTTGTGAAGTTTACATTTTCTGAATGTGCTTGTACTAACTAAGACTAAGTAAAGTAAAAAAAGAAAACTATCTGAAGTTGTTGTTATTGTTATCATTAGTTATTATGCCATGATTTTACCGGTCCGGCCCTCTGGCCCTCTGGCCCTCCTCCATGTGGCCCCTGAGCTAAAATGAGTTTGACATCCCTGCTCTAGACATAGTAAACTGGACTGGGGTGGCACGGCAATTTCGTTCCCTCCAGAATATGGATGCTGGGGTTCAAGTGATTAATAATACACAAAAACTGTAGATATATACAGTACAGTGAGATTTGATCATTTTCTGAGCATCCCTAAATGTCCGTACAAAATAAGGGACGCCCGGCCGGGTACCTAGTGTGAGTGTAGGGTAAGAGTGAGAAAACCTTTTGAGGAAATGTGAAAAGAATGTGATGAGGTGGGCAAACGGAGGAAAGGAAATGGAATCCTTTCGAGGTAAAACAAATTAAAGTTTCTCTTCTGAGAACAGAGGAGAGAAGGAGACAGGGTGCCGTTCATGATGTTTAAGATGCAGTTGACATAAACCGTTGTTACTCTCCGCAAGTTGCCTCAGTTGCACTGACACTGCAAAAATCCAGAGCGTTAATTCCGGATTTCACAGTATCGGCACTGTTGCATATAGATTTGTGCTTACCGGTAGTTAGCTAGATAATGATGCGTAACGAGAGTAAATATTGACCTAGCCAGTGGATACGGTGCTACAGTATAAGGCAATTTAGTAGTTAGAAAAGATTCCCGACTTTATGCCCAGAATCAGGGTTCACTGGAGACTATCTGACACAGGACATGCGGTTTAGGGACAACAATGTCTCTCTCTGTTTCTCCCTCTCTCTGTCTCTCTTTCTCTCTTTCCTTCCCTCCCTCCCTCCGGTCCCCCCTTTTCTCTCTCTCTTTCTCTTTCTCGGTACCCCCCCCCCCCTCCCTCCCCCCCTCCCCCTCCCTTCCACATACAAAGGATTATACTGTTATTTTTCAATGCAGCTTGAGCTTTGCCACCCACACAGCCAGATAATCAGTGAGAGTGAGCGGAGGGGACGATGAGAGTCGGAAGTGGTTAGAGGACAGGGGCCTGCGGTAGACAGGACATGAACCCATAGCGTCCCTATTCTAGCCCATTAAGACCTGGAACGCATCTGTGTCATTTTTTGATTTGAGCTAAAAAAAGCATTATTTTACACTTTGGCTATTCAAAAATAGCAGATCTACCAGCTCGTAGCGCAGCACTCGCTACTTGCTACGAACATTTTCAAAAACTTGAAAATGTGTGCAAATCTTTGAATATATATATTTTTAAAGCGAATATTTGTAACTCAAATCTTTGCTTCTGGGGGTCCCTGGAACAACATATTTTGAGATGGGGGTCCGCCGCCAAATACAAATAATTTTGGGGGTCCTTGTTGACATCAAAAAGTTTAAGCACCACTGATATAGAAACATATGTTTTTTACTGATTTAGAAGACATTTGTAATTTCGGCTTCAGGTCTTAATGGGCTAGGGTGAACATAGATAAAAATAGATGATCTTCTACAAGCTCAACGCGTTGTGTCGTGAGATTGTGCTGTGTATAGGATATTTTTGGCAAAAAATAATTGGTGTGTAGAGGGAGAAAGGAGCGTACCTACTATAGAGCCCTGTGGGACTCCGACCAACTAATTCTATAGGGTTGAAGCGGTTAGAGAGCACAGCCGAGGAAGCTTGGTGACTAACCAACAGGAAGTGACCTCATAGCACAGGCAGACACACCAACACATAGTCTCGCGTAGCCAGACAACTATTCCACAATCTCCGAATGGTATATAGAGTCTGGAACTACCTCCCGAAAATATTCACGAAAATATATTTAAAAATATCTTTGGATTTAATGTTTTAGTTTCCATTTCTGCTAAGCAGCAAGCTAAATGTACTTAGATGATTTTTAGGATAAATTTGCGCGACTGTAAAGACGAAACGGAAGTGGGGAGGAGGCTTCACATCCACTTTATATTTTAATCATGATCAGAGCTTCTGACGAGTCCCAGACTGTATGACCGGAAAATTGTGGGACTACACCAACACCCATGCAATCGCAGACAGACACGTGTACTTAAACACACACCTGCTTGGTTTCATGTGCACACACTATACGTATGTGGGTGTACGTATAGGGGTGTAACAATAATCAATCCCTGTGCGATGAAAAGTAAAGTGTAAAATAAAAAAAAGTGGTTTTAGATTAATGGAAGAAGTAATGGAATAATCGATAGTTGTGGCCCTAACGCACGCATGCACGCGCGCACACACATACATACAGTACACGCACACAGAGGCAAACACGTGCATTGACACAGGTATGTGCTGGAAATAATTGGCCCCATCGGAGATGCACAGAGATGGAAAGTAAGGAGGCAGCCGACAGGGGGGACAGTCAGTCATGGGAGAGTTAGTCATTGGAGGAGGAGGTGATATCGCGTGTGTGTGTGTGTGTGTGTGTGTGTGTGTGTGTGTGTGTGTGCGTGCGCGCGCATACGTACCGTACAGTAATGTGCAGTGAATTCAGACGGTATGATTTATGAGTATACCCCTGCCTACCCTGATGGTGCTCAAGTGTCAGCGTGCCACACGTATTGAATGGCTTCATGGCTGCTAGTGAAAATAAATGGAGCCTTTTTACATTATAACCGCCGTCTTCAGAACCGCCCGTCCGCTTCCTTTCTTTTACTTTCTTTTATTTATTTTTTATCGGACTCAGGCGCTCATAATAGCACTGGCCACCATTCTCTCCTTCTGTAATTAGTGCATTGTTTGGCTCCTTTCGGCTCCTTTAAAGTTCTCCTGGGGATTTTCACTCATCACCGGAGCGTAGACACTATTAGACAGAGGGTTAACAGCAGAATGGGGCTTTATTTTCAAGGCACAGATGGAGCACAATGGACCGCCTGGATTAAAGCAAACTCATACATTTGCGCGCACGCATAAACGCACGCACGTACGTACACACACACACACACACACACACATTCTCTCTCTCTCTTATTTTCTCCCTTTCTAGCTCTTTCTCTCTTGTTCTGGCGTCTCTCTTTTTGCCCCTCCGTCTCTCCAACAAGGACAGTGTTGAATCTCAGTATCTCTCCCTCTTCCCCTGTTTACACACTATTCAAAAATAGCAGATCTACAAGCTCATAGCGCGGCACCGAGTGCCGCGCTATGAGCTTGTAGATCTGCTATTTTTGAAAAAAAAACTTGAAAATGTGTGCAAATCTTTGAATATACATATATTTTTAAAGCGAACATTTGTAACTCAAATCTTTGCTTCTGGGGGGGGTCCCTGGAACAACATATTTTGAGATGGGGCGGGTCCGCCACCAAATACAAATAATTTTGAATAAATAAGCGTTGTGGAGGAGGTAGGCCTATACTGTGGTGCCTGGAGGGTCTACACTACAGAGCCTGGTCCTGGTGACCTTAACACCAGTCCATGCTCACTTGGCGCGCGCGTGCGTGTGTGTGTGTGTGTGTGTGTTTGCAAGTATGTTTTTCTATTTGATGCATCGGTGTGGGCATGTGATGGCAGATGTAGCATAGCCTTGACTGACTGTCTGGCGGTGTCAGTGTGTGTGTATGACGTGCATGTGTGTGTGTACTTTGTGTGCGTTTGTGTGTGTTGAGCCCCTCTCACCCCCCCCCCCCCCCCCCCCCCCCCCCATGACTCACCGGCGTGGCGTGAACGTCACGGACTCGCTCCTCCGTTCCACTTCTCTCCCTGTTAACCCGCGCGGCGCCCCCGCTGCCTCGCTCACCCATCTGCGACCTGCAGATCGGTGTTTTAGCTCCACGGGGGCGAGAGAACAAACAGCAGAGGCTTGACTTCTCTCAGCATCGTTTTTTACTGCGGGGCGATAAGAACGGTGGAAAGCAGTTGTCAGTGGCAGGCAGCCATGTAAGTAGCGTTGAATAGATCCGCCCTGACAGAGGAGGGGGGCCGCCGGCGGTTGAATGGACTGACTGGTACAGTACTGTATGTCCAGAGTCCCACAGGAAGAGATAGCAGGCCACAACTCATCATCGTGTGTGTGTGTGTGTGTGTGTGTGTGTGTGTGTGTGTGTGTGTGTGTGTGCGCGCGCCGCTCAGTAGCAAACAGATCCAGCTCGGTCAGCACTCTGGGCCCTTTTTTTCTCCAAATAGTTTTTCAACACTTGACAGCAGACCAGTGTCCAAATAAGCCCCCCTTATTAACGACGTGGCTCCTTGTAGGAGGCTGTCTATAAGAGGTCGGGCTGTGTGTGTGTCTGTGCGTTTGTACGGAGCTAATCTACTGGACCAAGCAGCGCCAAAGTTCTTGTGCACACTGCCAGTGGGTCACACTTTCTTTTTTTCTCACATATTTTTCATATATTTTTTAACTATTTCACTATTTAAAAAAAAAAATCACACCTGTGTGAAGGTAGCGGCACCTTTGATACATTTTGTCATAGATATGTGTTTCAATATTAATATCTAAACCAATCAGACCAATCAGAACCTTGACGGGCCTGACCAATCAGAACCTTGACGGGCCTGACCAATCAGAACGTTGACGGACCTGACCAATCAGAACCTCGACGGGCCTGACCAATCAGAACGTTGACGGACCTGACCAATCAGAACCTTGGCGGGCCTGACCAATCAGAACGTTGACAGACCTGATCAATCAGAACGTTGACGGAAAAGCCAGGTATAGAGCAGGACCGCTCTATACTATGTATAGAGCGGCGCCAGCGCCGCTAAAAACTAGGGCGATGCCCATTGGGAACGCATGTCCCTTTGTTATGCTATACCCATTGTACCTTTGATTGATTGAATATTTTATTAGGCAAAAGAATGTAAAACAACACATTTACATTTAAAATACTTTGTCTAACAGGTCCGTTCATAAAAGTCCTTGCGGACTTGTTTCCAATGAGGGCCTTGGTATTCAATTCATAGACATATATAGTGGCACCACAGTTCGAATATCATTACACAAAGAAATAAAAAATAAAACAGCAAAAAATTATATATATATATATATATATATACACATATATACATATATATATATATATATATATATATATATATACACATATATATATATATATATATATATATATATATATATATATATATATATATATATACATATATATATATATATATATATATATATATATATATATATATATATATATATATATATCGGCTGTCTAACGGGAAAAATGGTACTACCTCCTCTTTTGGCCTCCTGAAAGGTGATTTTTTTAAGGCTCTTTTAAATGAGCCCAGCGAACTGCATTTTTTGAGGGATGGGGTTAGACCATTCCAAACCTGGGTGACAGTGCTGTAGAAGGAGAATTTGCCCATGTTTGTTTTATGGGTGGGTGGTACCAAATTGTTGTTTGCACTCCCTCTGGTATTGTGACTGTGGGTGTCACTAACCTTTTGGAGGTATTTACTCAGATATGCGGGAATAGGGGGCATATCGGGCAAATTTTCATTTACAATTTTGAAGGCCATTCCCATTTTTAGTTGTTTAACCCTGTCTTCCACCCTGAGCCAGCCTAGGCTGGCAAAATGGGTGGGAGAAAGGTGGGTCATGGGCCCCAATCCGAGGAGTAGCCGAATCAGTTTGTTTTGGGAGGTTTGAAGCTTAGTCTTCAGTGACACTGAGGTGTTGGAGTACCAGGAGGTGCTAGCATAGTCAAAATGTGGTTGAATCAGGGCCCCTGAGAGGGTCCTGAGGGCCTGAGGGTTGACAAAAGAGGAAACTCTGCCCATAAATTTGGTTCTCTGGTTTACTATTTTGACCACCTTTGTCCCCATGCTTTCACCTGACAGGTATTTGTCGAGAATACAACCCAAATAGGTAATCTCTTCTTTGCTAGAGATAATTGTGCCATCGACTTTGACCTTGAAATCATTTACATCCATCTGTCTGAGGGAATGTTTGGCCCCAAAGAGAATGGATTCAGTTTTCCCAAGGTTACCTATTGTCACAGTATTTATTACAATACCCGTTAGAGGCCAGTCTATTGTTTTTATTGATCTCTACTCTCTCCCTCTCTTCCCCCTTGCCCCCCCCCCCTTCTTCTTCCCTTTCTCTTATGGAAATGACAAAACGTTTTACCAAAACTAATTTCACCCACTGTTTTATACCCGTGAACCTGTGATGTGACAATAAAGTTGATAAAAGGAAGACAAACAGACAGACAGACAGACAGACCACGCCGTTCCCATGCACATCCCAAGATCCACAGGATTAGATTTGTATTTCCTGCGAGGGACTTTGTGCTTGTTTTTAAACTGCGTTGTTTTTCAAAACTCTTCTGAACGTTGTGCTCCTCGAAAGGCATTGTAAATAGATTGTTATATTATTATTTACGTTAGCCCTCACTCTGTTTATGCTGCCGTGAGCTACGAGGTTGTGTGTGTGTGTGTGTGTGTGTGTGTGTGTGTGTGTGTGTGTGTGTGTGTGTGTGTGTGTGTGTGTGTGTGTGTGTGTGTGTGTGTGTGTGTGTGTGTGTGTGTGTGTGTGTGTGTGTGTGTGTGTGTGTGTGTGTGTGTGTGTGTGTGTGTGTGTGAATGAATGGCCGGGGGGTGAGTTGTTTACGCCGTCATGTAAGCACACACGGAGGAGAGGAGCAGGGTTTGTGGATTTGGATTTGTGCTCCGAGACCCCTGCTGCAAGTAGAGGTCAGTCAGTGAGCGGAGGAAGGTCCTTGGGGGGGATCCTTTGGAAGTGCTAGCATGCCCCACACACACACACACACACACACACACACACACACAGGGCATGCCATAATGTATAGGTCAGGTGAAACTTGTACTAATTGTTTCCCTCAAGTCGGTTTGTAGTGTTGAACTGCTCATGGGGGGCGCGGCATCGTGTGTGAAGGGGGTTGATAAGGTGAGAGAGAGAGAGAGAGGGCGTGATGTGATTGGTTCATATAGTACACACACACAGGGACCCTGTCTGTCTCACGGCCTGCCTGTGCTCATCAGCTTCACTCTTCCACCAGCGAGTCTTTGACCCTGCCTGGGGCGGCCGGCGCCAAAACACAGCAGGGGGGGAAGTGGTTACAAAAATACCCCATCACCCTGGCAACAGCGGCAAACGGGGCAAGAGGCAGGCACGCGCGCGCACGCACGCACTCACCCACGCGCACACACACACACACACACACACACACACACACACACACACACACACACACACACACACACACACACACACACACGCTGGCAGGAAAGACCCCTGAGGGTGTGAGAGAATGGAGAAGTGGGAGGCGTCATGGATCAGAGGGAAAATATCGAGGATGCGGTGAGGAGAACGAGAGAAAGAATAGAACAGAAGCAAAATGATGATTTGGGAAGTGGGTTGTGTGGGAAGTGATGTACAGTATGTGTGAGTGGGAATGAGAAAACTTTCAAGATGACACTTGACACTGTACACACATTATGACTGATAAAGGCTGTTGTTTTTGTTTTGTTTTGCTGTGATTTTTTTTATACTTGCCCAAAAGGACCAATACTGTAGAATTGACCGGCTTGAATGATTGCTCCTATTAGTCCAGGTCACCATCCCTGCTACTTCCAGGTTAGAAATCAATGAGTAGGATTGGTGTTCGGCGGTGTGTCGGGAAATGAACTGTCTCGCTCTCTTCCACGGAGACGTGCAACGCTGCTTTGTTGTCCATGTGCCTCCTTGAATCTGATTGAGAAGCCAGCCAAAAGCATTGTTTTACACTTTGGGCTATTCAAAAATAGCAGATATACAAGCTCATAGCGCGGCACCGAGTGCCGCGCTACGAGCTTGTAGATCTGCTATTTTTGAAAAATCGAGAAAATCTGTGCAAATCTTTGAATATATATATATATTTTAAAGAGAACATTTGTAACTCAAATCTTTGCTTCTGGGGATCCCCGGAACAAAATGTTTTGAGATGGGGGTCCACGGCCAAATACATATACATTTTGGGGGTCCTTGACATGAAAAAGTTTGAAAACCACTGACATAGCAACATAGGATTTAGAAGACATTTAGTAGAATCGGAACCTCTGGCCTTAATGGTTTAAACCTGACTCCTACCACGAGCAGCAGATCTACAATATCTCACAATATGTTGTGATGTGCACGGTGTGAGCTTGTGGATCTGATTTTTTTGGGGTACGCGACGACGCCGGTTAGCAACCAAGCATAAATCAGGCATTGTTGTCCTGCTGAATGCACCGGCTAATTGTAACAGCATGCTAATGAAGCAGATGATTACCCTCGTGCCCTTTGACCTTTTCTGGTCACAGCGCTTCCCCCTAAAGAAAGCCTGGAAGCAATCACTCCTGACCAGAGACAACTGGTGGCGTCCCCCAGAAACCCCCCCCCCCCCCCCCCTTCTAGCCTGCTTTCTGTCTCACACATCCTTATCGGGTTGATTCTCTACAAAAAAAGACCCAGAAGAAGACAGGAAAGGAAAGTTTGTCATTTTGTCCTGGTGTTGAAATTAGATAGTCGTTTTTCTGTCACATGGGAGGTTAAAGGGGCGTATGAGATTAACCTTAGCTTCTGGAGGTCCCTGGAACAACATATTTTGAGATGGGGGTCCGCGACCAAATACATATCATTTTTGGGGGTCCTTGACATGGAAAAGTTGGAGCACCACTGATATTATACCAACATAAACCGTTTTTCCAAAAAAACGTTTGTAGAAAGAATATTCAAAGATTTGCACAAATGTTCACGATTTACAAAAATAGCAGATCCACAAGCTCATAGCGCGGCACTCGGTGCCGCGCTATGAGCTTGTAGATCTGCTATTTTTGAATAGCCCAAATAAATCTAAAAAATGAAACACAGATGCGTTCCCGGTCTTAATGGGTTAAAGAGCTTGGGACGGGGTTTTGAAATGTGATCTCATGATTATGGCCTAATACTGTACCAGATTCATTACCTAAGCACTATGATGGGCAAAGGGTGCAGATTTAGAAGGAAATGGGAGTGCCGGCCGGGGCCCGCTGTGCATTGTGGCCGCGTGGATGCGCCGGCGGTTCGTCTCCGTCTTCCACCGTTTGAAGTGGTCGACGACACATTCTCTTCACCCTCAGATTAACTCTGTGAGAAGAGTATAGGGTTATAGCCTATTCCAGCTGAACCAACAAACAGACCGTAGCCTCGTCCTGGGTCCTGGAGGTGGTTCATGTATTAACATGCACGGCTGGCTTTTTGGAGCCGGCTCACACAACAACTGGATGCAAATGCCAAGTATTTCTTGGAAAAGCGAAGGAGAGAAAAATAAACCCGTTTCGCATCAGAATTCTTTATGGCACAGTCCCTGCGTTGCAACGTCTCGCGTCCCGACTGTCAATTTGAACTCTCGATGGTCTGTCTTTACTCGGACAGAGTTCATTTGACACGCTGAAATGTTGCTGTTTGTGGGTTCATGCCGAGGGTCCACATGCCTGTTCAATGTGAATCCAGGCCTCGTTTTGATCACCTGCTGAGCGGGCCTTTTTGATCTGGGTGGTCCAAACACTGCACCTCATCCGGGCCGGAGTCCACTGAAAACAGGCCAGTGGTGTAAAGTAACTAAGTACATTTACTTAAGTACTGTACTTAAGTAGCATTTTGAGATATTTGTACTTTACTTGAGTATTTCCAATTTCCAATACTTTTACTTCTACTCCACTACATCTTAGAGGCAAATATTGTACTTTTACTCCACTACAATTATTTGAAAACTTTAGTTACTTTGCAGATAGAAATTATTACATTTTAAAACATACATTAACCACTTTAGCCCTATTTTATACATAGGCCGATCTATCTTGTAGATTTGCTATTTTCAAACATTTTGGTACTTTTACTTTTGGTACTTTAAGTACATTTTGATGCCAATACTTTTATTCAAGTCAATGTTTAATTCTGGACTTTTACTTGTAACATAGTATTTCTATATTGCAGTATTAGTACTTTTACTTAAGTAAAGAATTTGAGTACCTTTTCCACCACTGTTCTAGGCCAACCAAATCTGTTCATTCAGACTCTTTACATCCACAGCAGAATGCTTTGTACTGTACCTCCTTTGAGATTATGTTTAATCTCAAAGGAGTTACAGTACAAAGCATTCTGCTGTGTGTGTATATATATACACACACACACACACACACACACACACACACACACACACACACAGTATATGTATATCATATATATATTCTGTCTCTTTTTTTTTCATTCGACATGATTAAATGGACTTTGGAGGACTTGGGAATCCATGCATCTGGAATGAGGGGATTTGATGGTCCCCCTGTAAGAAAGAGGATCTGTAGGTCATCCGGCAAGGGCAAAGCAGGAGAGTGATGATTGTGTCATTTCCCAGGCTTTGCGTCAAGTGGCGCTCATTAATCGGCCCGGTGTCTGCCTCTGGGCTGTCACTAGGAAGATGAATGGCCCCTGAGGTGTTTCACTGTGGCTGAAGCTGAACCACGCTCTGGGGAGATCCATCAGCCCATGTGTATAGGCAGACATTTGTCCAGCGAAGGAGACATATGCACACATGCACTGCCATGACTCTCTAGGACCCCTCTGCACGTTAGATCAGGGATGTGCACAGATAGACTCTAGGTGGTGCTAGAGCACCTGCCCTTTGCCCTCTTGACCAGAAGTGCCCTTTTGAAAAAAAGAAAAACGTTTTTTTTTTCTCTTCAGTTTACAGCAGGGGTCTTCAACAGGGGGTCCGGGACCCCTAGGGGGTCCTCAGAGTTACTACAGGGGGTCCGCCAAATCTTTATGTGATATGATTTTTCTTTTTACCATAACCACTCGAAACCTAGCATCCCTTTTCTGGGGAGAACTTTAGCCAAAAATAGCAGATCTACAAGCCCACAACGCCTCGCGCTGCGAGGCGTTGTGGGCTTGTAGATCGGTTATTTTTGGCAAAGAGGTATAGGTGTAGAGGGAAAAAAGAGCAGACCAAGTCAACAAAAAAAAGTATAATTTACTTGAGCACCTGCCCCTCAATGCACGCCACTGCGCTAGATCTTCGTTTCGTTTTAGGCAAAGCAAAAAAAAAAGAAGAAAAAAATGGCGGACAGGCATGGAGGCAGTAGGGCAGTTTGGACTAAGTGGCTTTACTCGAAATCCATCTTGACGTAAGAGACTTTGCCAAAGTAATGAAGCATTACCACTGGTGATTCACCAGTGGTGAATTATTGGAGTATTATGTCTGATTCTGTACACAAATGCCTTTTAAGATTTTTTTTTTGGGGGGCTTTTATGCCTTTATTTGGACAGGACAGTAGGCTGACTGGAAATGGGGAGAGAGAATGGGGGGGGGGACATACAGCAAAGGTCGTCCGGAACGGGAGTCGAACCCGTAATGTCATGCTGGATTACCAGCTTACTGTATGTGGTTTGCGCCTGGACCGCTAGGCCAGCGGACGCCCCACACAAATGCCTTTTGAATGTGAATTTGTCTTCTAATATTTGACAGAGAAAAAAGTTGAATGGCTTGCACTGTATGACTCATAATTCCAAAAAACTGTGCCGTTTGTCTGATCTTTCAATATAGGTTCGTTTTTAAATCATACAAAGAATATTATGTTATGAAACAAGTACATGTTCCAACAATAAACCAGGCCAACATCATCCAAGCCAAGACTATGTAGCTATCCAGAGTAATGCTTGATTTATACTTGGTTGCGTGCCATGTTGCGCACCAAAAATAGCAGATCTACAAGCTCACAAACATCACACCACGCAAAAATCATCCTTAATGTGCAGAAGTAGGGCAGAATAGGCTCTATGCACAGCAGCCATATTGGAAAGAAATTGGGCCTCTTCTTACTTCCTTCACATGTGTTACCAATGATACTAATGAAGGCTCTGTTCCATTCTGGTCAGGGTGCTGATATTGTGCATGTTGGCTCACTAGAAACACTCCATTTTGGTTCCCAAATGGCCCCTTATGGTGGGTGTGTAACTCTGAGAGTGTACAAATGGAACCAAATGGACCCTTACGGGTCCATTTGGTTCCATTTGTACACTCTCAGAGTTATGGGGGTTCTTGAAAATAAGACAACCACTGTGCCACACTAAATGGAACAGAGCATATCATTGGTAACACCTGTGAAGGAAGTAAGGAAGGGGCCCAATTCATTCCCAATATGGCTGCTGTGCATAGAGCCTATTGCGTATCGTTCTGCCAGCATGTCTTGAAGAACCTCTGTCAGCTACAGTTCATCCACAGACACAGCCCACAGCAGGTGTAATGGAGAGTCTCCTTTACTATGTTCACGAATGACTTCTTCAGATTAGGCTTTTAAGAGAGAGAAAAAGGGGGGCCGAACAGAACGTCACGTATCAGGAAATGACTAAGAAATGCATGTATTTATAGCAGGTTACCCACGAGATGAATATTTAACTAGCAAATCTCATTTGCAGTTGTAAGGCAATGTGGAATTCAGGGTTTTTTAGGCCCTTTTACTTTGTTTGAGAAATGAACCCATCGTGACTCGGGCCAAACCGAAGTGGTAAGCGCCGCTTCTTTCCCTATCATTACTGTGAGCGGTGCTCTTCTAAAAAAGATCCAGACTTCATATGGCATTCATTATATTACCATTTGTCTAGGAGGGAAAAAAACACGGGAGTACACTGGCTTCAACGAATCATGATGTTACACAACAACTCATAATAACCTGGGATATGTCGAATAATTAGACAATGAGGAATGCGTTTTAAAACAAGGACATGGTGATTATCTCCAAATAGGAGCACGGTCCCAGCAGTACAGTAACATTCTGAGGATTGGTTAACACTTTAAGACCGGGAAAGCATCATTTGTGTCATTTTAAGATTTCTTTGGCTATTCAAAAATAGCAGATATACAAGCTCATAGCACGGCACCGAGTGCTGCGCTATGAACTTGTATATCTGCTATTTTTGAAAAATCTTGAGAATTTGTGCAAATCTGTAACTCAAATTGTATTGCTTCTGGGGAATTCTACAAATGTCTTCTAAATCCTAACAGTTTAAAAAATATATATGTATCAGTGGTTCTTAAACTTTTTCATGTCAAGGACCACCCACAATTATATGTATTTGGCCGCGGACCCCCATCTGAAAATATTTTGTTCCAGGGACCCCCAGAAGCAAAGATTTCAGTTAAAAATGTAGATATATATTCAAAGATTTGCACACATTTTCACGATTTGTTTTAAAAGAAATAGCAGATCTACAAGCTCATAGCACGGCACGCTATTTTTGAATAGCCAAAGAAATCTAAAAATGACACAGATGTGTTCCCTTCCCGGTCTTAATGGGTTAACTGAATTAAACATTGGAGGATTTTACTGCGTAGTCAACGTAGGCTGGTGGATGGGGGAATCAACAGGCCCACAGAGGTGACAGGTGGTAGATACAGGCTGTCGGGGCTGTGTGTGTGTGTGTTGTTCAGTGGCTCAGCACAGTTCAGTTAAGGAGCAAGTAAATCATCCCCATTCAGCTGCAGGACGGGCTGTGTTTGGATTTGAGGATTTGTTTTAGGGTCTGGCGTGTACACATCCATCAGGGTGCAAAGCCCCCTTTGTTGATGAAGGCATGCTCTGTTCTTTGTCTCACTGATTTTTTTTCTTTCTCTGCTGCTTATGTAATCATAGCTTGAATGCCTCCTCGTCAGTCTGTTTTATGTGTTTCTGTTCAGATGCACAAAGTGTAACCTACCCCTCTCTCTCTCTTTGTCTCTTTCTTTCTTTCTCTCTCTCTAACTCTCTCTCTCTCTCTCTCTCTCTCTCTCTCTCTCTCTCTCTCTCTCTCTCTCTCTCTCTATCTCTAGGATGGCTCCAAGCAGAGGCAAGTGAGGAAGAAGACGGTCTCCTTCAGCTCGATGCCAAATGACCGCAAGATCAACAGCACGGCCGCCTGCATGGCTTTCATGATGGAGGGCTGTGAGATGAAGAAGGTGCGCTCCAACTCCCGCATGTACAACCGCTACTTCCTCCTGGACCCAGACATGCGCTGGCTGCGCTGGGAGCCCTCCAAGAAGGACTCGGAGAAGGCCAAACTGGAGATCAAGAGCATCAAGGAGGTCCGTCTGGGAAAGAAGACGCCGGTGCTGCGTAGCAACGGCCTCTCGGACCAGTTCCCCGACGAGTGCGCCTTCTCCATCATCTATGGTGACAACTACGAGTCTCTGGACCTGGTGGCCAGCACGGCGGACGTGGTCAGCACATGGGTGATGGGCCTGAGGTATCTGGTGTCGTATGGCCGGCACGCTGTGGACGTGGTGGAGCCCAGCCAGCCGAGCCTGAGAACCTCCTGGATCGGTTCGGTGTTTGAGCTGGCAGATATGGAGAAGGAGGGACACATAGACCTGTTCAGGGCCACCCAGATCGTCAAGGGCCTCAATCCTGGGATGAAAGAGTCGCGGATAGAACTGAAGTTCAAGGAGCTCCAGAAAGCCAAGGACCAGTATGGAGAGGACATCAACATGGATACGTTTGTGGAGGCATACTGCGAGCTATGCACGCGGCCTGAGATCTTCTTCCTGCTGGTGCAGTTCTCCAGGAACAAGGAGTACCTGGACAGCAAAGACCTGATGATGTTCATGGAGGTGGAGCAGGGCGTGGAGGGGGTGACGGAGGACATGTGCAGGGACATGGTTCAGAGGTTCGAGCCGTCCTCTGAGGGCCGCGAGAGGGCCTACCTCTCCATCGACGGGTTCACACACTACCTCCTCTCCTCCGAGTGCCACATATTTGACCCCCAGCACAAGCGTGTGTGTCAGGACATGACCCAGCCCCTGTCCCACTACTACATCAACGCCTCACACAACGCCTCCCTCTTGGAGGACCACTTCTGGGGCTCCTCGGACATCAGCAGCTACATCCGAGCCCTGCGGATGGGCTGTCGCAGCCTGGAGGTCATCGTGTGGGACGGCCCGGATAACGAGCCCGTGGTGTACGTGGGCAGTTCCGTAGCCTCCCAGCTCGCCTTTTCCAAGGTCCTGGACATTATAAACCAATACGCGTTCGAGAGCTCCGAGTATCCGCTGATCCTCTGCCTGGTGACCCACTGTTGTATCCCCCAGCAGAGGGTCATGGCCCAGCACATGAAGAAGATCCTCGGGGACAAGCTGTATATCGACCCCCCCAACAAAGAGGAGCACTACCTGCCCTCCCCAGAGAAACTCAAGGGTAAAATCCTCCTGAAGGGGAAGAGGCTGCCCCCCAGCTGCACCGACTCTGAGGGGGAGGTGACGGACGAGGAGGAGGGGTTGGAGATGTCCAGGAGAGTGGGGGCCGACGAGAAGGACCAGTTTAATGGCCTGGCCTGTAAGAGACTCAGGCTGTGTAAAGAACTGTCTGACCTCGTGTCTCTCTGCAAGTCCATCCAATTCAGGGACTTTGAAACCTCTAAGAGGGATCAGAAGCACTGGGAGATCAGCTCCTTCAATGAGGTAGACGCAAACCGGTTTGCCAATGAGTTCCCAGAGGATTTTGTCTGTTACAACAAGCGCTTCCTCTCCAGGATATATCCCACGCCCATGCGGATCGACGCCAGCAACATGAACCCCCAGGACTTCTGGAAGTGTGGCTGCCAGATCGTGGCCATGAACTACCAGACCCCGGGGCTGATGATGGACCTGAACCTGGGTTGGTTCAGGCAGAACGGGAACTGTGGCTACGTGCTGCGGCCGGCCATCATGCGGGAGGAGGTGTCATATTTCAGCGCCAACGCCCGGGACTCCCTGCCCGGCGTGTCGGCCCAGCTCCTTCACATCAAAGTCATCAGCGGGCAGAACTTGCCCAAGCCCCGCGGCTCCGCCGCCAAGGGCGACGTGGTGGAACCCTACATCTACGTGGAGATCCACGGCATCCCCGCCGACTGTGCCGAGCAGAGGACTAAGACTGTGTCTCAGAATGGCGACAACCCGATTTTCGAAGAGAGCTTTGAGTTCCAGATCAACCTGCCCGAACTGGCCGCGATGCGCTTCGTGGTGCTGGATGACGACTACATCGGAGACGAGTTCATCGGCCAGTACACCATCCCCTTCGAGTGCCTCCAGCCCGGCTACAGGCATGTCCCCCTGCAGTCCTTGACCGGGGAGTTCCTGCCCAACACCACTCTGTTTGTCCACGTAGCCATCACTAACAGGCGGGGTGGGGGCAAGGCCCACAAGAGGGGTTTGTCGGTGAGGAAAGGCAGGAAGGCTCGGGAGTACACCTCCACCAAAACCACAGGGATCAAGGTTGTGGATGAGCTCTTCAGGGCTTCCACCCAACCCATCCGGGAGGCCACAGACCTCCGTGAGAATGTGCAGGTAAGGACCTGGATAGTTTTTCTATGTTTTTTTGGTAGTGGTTCCTAAAGCAGCGGTATCTTGCCCATGATGCATTGCGAGAACAGGTGGAGACGAGCAGAGCTGGGCTATGTACAGTACAAGCAGGTATAACGTTAAAAAAAATTAGGCATAACATTAGAGATGGTTAAATGTAGGTATTATGGTTAAAATGTGTATTGGCAGGTTAGGGCTGGTTAACTTTCGGTATAGGTTTGACGTGGTGGCAGTCAGGGTAAGGATCTGGGAGGGTGGTTAGCCAAAGAGATTGTGAGACCTCAAACACCTGGATTCAGAGCTCAGAGAAATTGGGTTCTGGTTCCTTTGTCAATTATTGCTTTATATAGATCAGATAGCAGAGAGACAGGAAACTCAGAGCAGAGATTGGGAAAGACATGCAACGCGTCTCCATCCGAAATTGCATTTTCACTATAGTAAGTAGTATAGGTCTCAAGTAGTTAAACTGAAAAGCAATTATGAATATAGCATGGCACATAAATCCAGTACAATCTAAATTAAAATCATGTTCTAAAACACTTTTAATTATGAATCAACCTTTGAATAAATTGCTTTATTTAACCAAAACTACAATAGCTTGAGCTTGGAGTCAGCAGCTCATGTTGTTATTCATATCGTATTCATTAAGATATGCGATGAAATGCAGTGCAAAACATTTTATTTGCTGAAAAAGACATTAATAAGGACTGAGAAAACGAATTGATAATAATGTCGGCTTGTTGTCTGTGTTTACACTTCAGTGAATAGTGACAAAACGTTTTAGTTGCTGAGAGCCCTTCTCATTTTACTGCTGTTACACATAAAACCATGTCATTAATTATGCTCTGTTAATACAGTATCTTGTAGGGGAGAGGGACACTAAAGGGACAATGTTGTACACTTAAGGAGGTTTACGTGTAATCATTAATGAGGTAGAATTGTCACATAGAGGAGAGGTCTATGTTGCTAGGCACTTGGTGTTATTCTGTAAGACTCCGTAGATGCAAAGCACCATGGGAGATTGGTATATCCTCTATTGCAGGTTTGTATCGATTTATTTCTTGAGTCATTCTCTCTCTGTTTGGCTTGCCATTTCAGTTGCAGTGACTGAAGGACATGATATGAAGCTTGTCTCAGCTGCTCTTTTCTATTAGCATTATGTTACTCAGTATACATGCCTCTGCATATCACCAGCTCTCTGTTTTTTGGTCTGGCAGACCCTTACGTTGTCTGACAGCTTTCATATTAGAGTGCATTTGCTCCATGCTTTGAACTTTATTAGCTGTCTGAGCTGTTGACACAGCTCCATCGCACGGAGCTATTTAGCTCCATCAACAATGTTGCCTATCTCAGCGTGTTTCCTTAATAAAATATCCGCCAGCATTAAACTATGCAAACATGGAGCATAGGGCAAATTGTGAGGTTTGTTTGTTTTTTGTTTTTTTTTGTTATTTCCCCCCTATTTTACTATTATATTGGAGAGACAGCAATGTTATATTGTTTTCTGTTTTCCCTTTTGTCTTTTCCCTTATAGTTGTCTTTACGTTCTTTACTGAAACATAATAGAGATCAGATTGTTCCATGTGGGGTTTTAAATAGTAAGCTCGTCCTCAATTAACTGGCGGCGATTCAGGATGCACTGCATGCAAGAGGAGAGATCAGACAGAATTTCAAGTCCAAGCTTCGTGGTTGTGTCAACACCCTGACGCCTAATTTATGCTCAAGTCGCACGACAGTGTCACACACTGAAAACAGCAGAGCTACAAGCTCACAATGTGTTCCATCAGCGACGCGTTGTGAACTTGTAGACCGGCTATTTTCAGCACGTGACACCGTCGTGCGACAAAGCATGAATTGGGCTTAACCCATTAAGACCAGGAACACATCCGTTTCATTTTTAAGATTTCTTTGGCTATTAAAGAATAGCAGATATACAAGCTTATAGCATGGCACCGAGTGTCGCGCTATGAGCTACGGTATTCTTTGACAAATCAATCTAAAGTGACAGATTTGTTCCCGGTCTTAATGGGTTAACACTGTGCCAGGAGGATTTTCTGTTCTAATGAGTACTTCTGCAGCAGCTATGGTTCCCCTCTGAACCTCACAAGCACATTTTCTCCCGGGGTTAATGTAATGATTTGTTATCTACCACATTCTCAGTAATTCTAATGTCTAAATGCTCTAACGCCCATTACCCAGGGTAGATTGGCTGTGAATTGTTATAGGTCTCTCCAAGGACTGTGAAAGCCATTATATTGAGGGTGCTAACAAAAGCAAGATGTGTGGTATTGTTAAAGTGTTGAGCAAGCTTAAAACTAGGCCAATATTGCATGCACGGGGGGGGGGGGGGGGGGCTATTCCTTAGATACTTGAAGCTAATAAAATACACTTTACAGTGTATATATTCCATATCCAGGTCAACTACCCTGATCTATCAGCCTGTCTTCAGTAGAAATTTGCCAATACGATATTTTCCTTCACTATACCGATTCCGATACCTATTCGGACAATATTGAGTACCGATCCGATACCACTGATACGTGATATCGGATCGGCATAGACTTCGACAGTACCTGATCCAGCATTTTAGGCCGGTTTCGGAGATATTTATGATACTGGTATCGTCACAGCTTCATTCCAGAGAGAGCTTCTGCAGAGAGCTTGCTGTGGTTGTTTCCTCTGTCTACTAAGTTCAGTCTAATGGCAGGGCAAACAGAAGGCCAGGCCAAACTAAATAAGTGGTGATGTGATTAGAGATCCTGTGGCATGTTGTCATACATTTCTCAGTTGTTGAAATAGGCATGCATTTAAAAAAAAAAAAAAAGGACATCTGTTTTTTTCCGCCCAAGACCCAGATACATAGAGATTTGTTTTCGTTCCGGAGGTAATATTGATCCCATGATTATTTTAGAGGGAGTAAGCCTCAGTGGTCTCAGGTACAAGAATATTCTTTTTCAATTCCCATATAGCTTCTTCAGTGCATGAGTCATCATAATATCCAGTTAAAAAGCAAGACACGAATGTGGCTAATTGTGACGCTCATCCAGTCTAAGACGGTCTAATCTAACACATCCTAACTATGACTGATATCCAATCAAATCACTTCAGCTAAGTATGGAAATAATCACAGACGAGCTATGTGTCACAGCTGACACTGGCGCAACCAAGTATAAATCAGGCTTAATCAGTTCAGCAGATCTGAACCATCTCTCGCTGGTGATGAATAACCCTACAGTATATGGGGGACGAAATTTGAACGATTAGGCGCAAGATACAGTAGCATTGAGGTATTCTGTTTTTCGTTTTGTTTAGTTTTTCCCATGTCGACAAAGCACCTTGCCTCCAACTGTCTCATTTCCATCAGGTTTGAAATATAAATTCCCCTTAGTGAAATAAAGAGACAAAACAGGAGAGAGGGGAATGATTTAAAGAAGATAAATGAAGGTTCACTGGAAAACGAAAGAGAGGCCTCCAGCCTATCAGTGCGATAAATAGAGGGGCGTCAAGCACTTGTAGAAGCCAGCTGTGTTGAGCAATGGTAAAATTCTTTACTTAAGTAAAAATACCAATACTGCAATATAGAAGTACTCTGTTACAAGTAAAAGTCCAGAATTAAAAAAATACTTGAGTTTGAGTACAAAAGTATTGGCATCAAAATGTACCAAAAGTAAAAGTACTAAAATATTAGATAATAGCAGATCTACAAGCTCACAACGCGTCGCGATGCGATACGACGCGTTTATACCTAGGCTATTTTCAAATAGCCTAGGTATAAAATAGGGCTGAAGTGGTTAATGTATGTTTCATAATATAATAATTTATATCTGAAAAGTAACTAAAGTTTTCAAATAAGTACAATATTTGCCTTTGAGATGTATTGGAATTGGAGTAGAATTTAAAGTATTGGATATTGGAAATACTCATAAAGTACAAATACCTCAAAAAAGTACTTGAGTAAATGAACTTAGTTACTTTACACCACTGAGTGCGATAAATAGAGGGGTGTCAAGCACTTGTAGAAGCCAGCTGTGTTGAGCCATGGTGTGTGTCTGATCTGTTATAGGGCAGGCCCAAGCTAGCAGGCGACAGACGGGCCACACAGTCCCTGGTGGGCGGTGGTGAGGGACGGTCACCTCCCACAGGGCCACGGCCACTTTGTACAGTAGGCCTGCTTTGGCAGTTTGTTCACTTCCTTCCTTGCTCAACACAGAATGAGAGCCTCCTCCAAGATAGGCAGTGAATCACACAGGGAAGAAAAAGCTGAACAGAATGGACATTGCCATGGCCCGGACGGCCGGCGTAGTGTAGCGGTCCGGGCACAGCGCGCCGCGGGTTCGAATCCCGATCCCGACCGACCTTTGCTGCGTGTCACTTCCCATCTCTCTCTTTCCCCATTTCCTGTCAGTCTACTGTATCGATCTATCTAATAAAAAGGCAGACGCCCCCCCCCCGGAAAAAAAAATGGACATTGTTGCCGTGCAGAAAATGTGCATTGTTAATTAGCGCACGCACCTTCTGTAACACCGTAAATTAAAGCCCTACTTCGTCATACAAGTGTCACGCAAGAGTAGTGAAAATAGCTTTGTTCGGTCAGAGGGGCCTCCCCAGCTCTTTAGTAAACAGAATATAGTACATTTTCAGATAGGTGACACATTTATGCCAATCAGGAGAGAGCACTGGAAATGCATTTTCTGTTAATAAAGAGCTGGAGATACATGGGAGACTCCTTATATGGACAGGACACTCTATAGTAACGAGAACATGGACCCATTTTGCAATTATTTGAGTAATTGCAAATCACTTACCCTACCTTTAATATCAACGCGTTGCTGTTTTGAAATGTAGACCTAGAAAAAATGCAAAGATTTTCCAGAAATGTTCAACAAATGATAGTGAAAATGGCGGATCTGCAAGCTCACAACGCGGCTGACTTATATAGGCCATTTTCACTATTTAAAAATAGTTGTTCATTCATAATGTCTGGACCTGGAAATGTAGTGGAGTCAATGTACAATGTCTTTGAAATCAAATGTAATGGAGTGACCGTCATAAGTATCAAAAAATCTAATACTCAAGTAAAGAACAGCTATACTCAAAGAATGAACTTGGTTACTGTCCACCACTGCCAGATGGACTCTGTAGAAGTGGTGCTGTTTGCAGGAAGGCTGGCAGGCCAGAGTTTTACTTGTTCTATGAATGCATGCCAGCATAGGCCTTGTCTCATTCACTTCAACTCAATGCCGTGCACCAGAGAGAGAGAGAGAGAGTGAGAGAAAGAGGGATAGAAACAAAAGTGGCAGTGTAACCGGACACACAGTTCTCATTTGGGGAACGCTGGGAAGGCCTGGGGTCGGTGGTTTGGGGGGAGGGGGAGGGGGAGGTAATTAAAAACACAAGCCTCCAGTTAGGGGTTGTACAGCCAGGGCCTGAATACACTGTAGCTTTTATTGCGCAACAATAATTGAACACTCATACACAAGCTTGCTTATGGACAGAACTACACACATACAACACAATAAACAAAAGAAAAGAAAAGACGCGCATACGCGCGCAGTCGCACACACACGCACGCACACACGCTAAACCAAGGCTGAACCCCATGGTCTAACCCAGGGGTCTTCAACAGGGGGTCCGGGACCCCTAGGGGGTCCTCAGAGCTACTATAGGGGGTCCGCCAAATCTTTGTGTGATAGGATTTAGTTTTTTTTACATTAACCACTTGAACCCTAGAATTCCTTTTCTGAGGGGAACATTAGCCGAAAATAGCAGATCTACAAGCTCTCAACGCCTCGCAGCGCGAGGCGTTGAGAGCTTGTAGATCGGCTATTTTTGGCTTTAGGTGTAGAGGTGAAAAAAGAGCAGACTAAGTAAAAAAAAAAAACGTATTCATTTGAAACACAATTTTATACAGTATAGAGTAGGGGGTCCCTGCTTCATCTCTCTCTGAGCTAGGGGGTCCTTGGCCTGAAAACGTTGAAGACCCCCATGGTCTAACCTCACCTATTCAAGCTCTAATCTTCCACCCAATGACTGCTTTTCTCTGTGTGTCTGCACTCGGTGGTCTGCTGGGTGTTAACGGCTGTGGCTGAGGCTCTGCATACAGATGCTGGCCATGTCCCCTGGCTCCCCTCGCTGTCTCCAGGAAGGTCGGGCCCCGCAGTGACAGCACATCCTCTGGGGTGGATGGGTGGGTTGGGTGGGGGGTAGGGGGCGGTTGGGTATTTCTGCTAGGAGGCCGGAGGTCCAGCCCAGAGAGACAGGCCTTTCCCACACTGTAGAGTGTGGACTGATTCCCAAATACCAACGCCAGCTCTCTCTCTCTCTCTCTCTTTCTTTCTCTAAATTGTTTTTGTCGCCCTCTCTCATTCTGTCTCCTTTTCTTTCCCAGCTGCTCCCTACCCACTCTCCGTCATTTACTGCTCTCTCTCTCTCTCTCACTCTCTCCATGTCTTCCCTTCCAGCTCTCTCTCTCTCTCTCTCTCTCTCTCTCTCTCTCCATGTCTCTCTCTGTCTCTGTCTCTCTTTCTCTCTTTCTCTCTCTCTATCTCTCTCTCCCTCTCTCCTGCCTTTGTCTTATTTTTCCCTTCATCATGTCTCATCTTTTGCTGGTTCACTTGTTCTTTCTCTTTCCAGTTTCATCTTTCAACAAAGAGCAATCTGGGCTCGGATGAAAGACATCCCGTCTTTCATCCGTCAGCCCAGACTGCTCTTTGTTTTCCTCCTCCTGCTCCCTTGTTCCTTCTCCCTCTCCTTCTCTCCCTCCATCTCTCTCTCTCTCTCTCTCCATCTCTCTCTCTCTCTCTCTCTCTCTCTCTCTCATTTGCCATACTGATTATACTGTGGAAAACAGTGGTCTTGATTTGGGGCTCAGATTCCCATGGCGGCACAATAATGCAGAACTGTACTGAAAGAGGCAGCCTCAGAGGACTAGGGCCTTAAGCCTGGAACCCAGACTAGAACTACAGACTCTGGTGTGGGGTCCGGATGGGCTCAAGGGAACACTGCACAAGGGAAGACATGCTATGAAGAGACAGGATGGAACATATGGAACATAGGTGGAAGGTTTTGAGAGACAGGAGGAAAGGTTTCATTGGCCAAGTAGATATGCACATACAGTATTGGTAATTTGTCCTCTGTATTATTTAACCAATCATAATTATTAGGAGCAGTTGGCAGCTACTGAATATCATTTAGGGCAGGGGTCCAGAGGTGCCGCAGAATACTTTGATAATATTTGAAATTCATCAATATCACTTCAGTTAAACCACTTACAGTATACCCTCTATGCTTAGTAAAACAGACCTGAGTTGCACTGTACTTGATGAGTTATTTTGCCACGTGAGCTTGTAGATCGGCTATTTTTGGTCAACGTTCCCCCCCAGACTAGGGATGCTTGGGTTTAAGTGGTTAAACGTCAAGTATAAAGGTATTTTCAGTCTGTTCTAATGGAAAGGGATATTCCTCCGTGTCATACTGTATCGTAGGGGGAAAGATTTGCATATTTACGTAGCGTAATATGACCATAAGATTCAAAAAAATGTACAGTGTAATTTCAGGGGTGCCGTGGATGAAAACGTTATTTACAGGGGTGCCCTGAGTCAAAAACGTTTGAGAACCACTGATTTAGGGGTTCTGTGTCTTGCTCAAGGACACTGGGATGTGATGCCAAGGACAGCCAGGATCGAGCCGGGAAACGTAGCCTCTGCCATCCCAGTGTATACAGCATTGGTTCTCAAAGTGAGGTCCGGGGACCCCCAGGGGTACTTGAGGGGATACCAGGGGGTCCCCAGCTAAATGATGGGTAGGAACCAAATGGACCCTTATGGGTCTGTAACTCTGAGAGCGTACAAATGGAACCTCTCAGAGTTACATTAACATTGATTTTACAATATGAATTGGGGTCCCAGAGGTATAAATGCCATTAAATGGGGTCCGTAGCCTTAATGCATGTCAAACTGGGAGTCCTTGAAATTAAAATGGTTGAGAATCACTGGAAAAATCTCCTCTTATGGGGGTCCCTTGCATATCTTTTCAAATGGGGGTCTGCGGGCTAATAAGTGTCAATTTGGGGGTCCTTGACATGAAAAAGTTTGAGAACCACTGGTATACAGACATACAGGGATTGTGTGATTGACCTGAGTGAGGCAGAAACAGAAGTACAAGAGCGCGATGGGGGAGGCAAGAGAGAGAAAAGCATGAAAAGAAGAGGAGACAGAGGAATCGTGAGTAACGGGACTGGATGTGCTGCAGTGCCTGCCATAGGCTGTGGTCAGATGTTTGGGTTCAGAGCCTTATCGGAGCTGTTGAATGACGTCATGATCAACTGCTAGATATACTCTCACTAAAGACAAACACATCATGACACTATCTTATCTGTCTCTGCTCTGAGGAGAGTATCAGCATCAGGTTCTTCCTCAAGGTCATTATACGGCGGTCAAAGTGTTTGCCAACTGAACGCACACTGCAGTTTGCCTTTAGGAACATTGATCGTGGCGTATTGACAGGACAGTGTTTGGACAGGATAGAGGACACACAGACGTTAGTCTATAAGTACTGCAGACTGAAATATGTTCTGATTACACACCTTCCATTGTGAATCAATATCTACGAATGCTCTTGTAGAGAGAAATACCCCCAAACCTTACACTGTCAGTGGTGGGAAAAGTACTCAGATGTTTTACTTAAGTAAAAGTATCAATACTGCAATGTAGAAGTACTCTGTTACAACTGAATTAAAAGTATTGTAAAAGTATTGGTATCAAAATGTACTTAAAGTACCAAAAGTAGTAAGTACTAAAATGTTTGAAAATAGAGATCTACAAGCTCACAGCGCGTCGCGATGCGACGCGCTGTGAGCTTGTAGATCTCTATTTTCAAATAGCCTATGTATAAAATAGGGCTAAAGTGGTTAATTTATGTTTTATAATGTAATAACTTATATCTGCAAAGTAACTATAGTAAATCTAATCTATCTATCTATCTAACTATATAAATGGCGACCGACTTCCGCACCCTCGGTGGCGACACCCCACAGCTCTGTTATCGAATAAACAACGCACCGCCAGACCACATGTCGCCAACTGACTCGCCACGGCGGCCGCGCTGAATTTACGCCTCGCGTAGGGGACATCTCACTGCTCACTACACCTTTTCCACCACGCAACATAATTAATTCTACTCACCAAATGTCGGACAAAACGGACGGGGAGGCAGCTTCGTACCGTTTACCCTGCGCACGACCTCATCACCACAACAGCACGCAGCCGCTGCGGGGGTTTTTTCCTTTTTTTCCAAACTTTTTTTTTGGTCACCATTTTCTCCAGGTGCGGCAGCATGCGCTGGGTTGCCAGGTTTGCACAGCCAGCGCCAGAAACAAGCAACCACCTTCATGAAAAAAAAAAAAACACCGAAATGGTCCGCAATGTTCCAGGGGTGTCCCCGCGCGTCCCAACACTCCACAGGGGGTCAGTGGACCATCAGGGGGTCCGCGGACCCCCTGAGGACCCCCTGAAACATAACAAATATTATTTCTTCAAATTTTTTCCTTTTTCAAAAAAACTTTTCCACAGTTTTACTCCGGCGATTTGGGTCCCCCAATATACACACGGCCACGCTGGGCCCCGTGCGCGGCTGGGGTTGAGGGGGGCGTAGCCCCCCGAAACTCTAGTAGTAAATAATTGTAGTGGAGTAAAAGTACAATATTTGCCTCTGAGATGTAGTGGAGTAGAAGTAAAAAATATTGGAAATTGGAAATACTCAAGTAAAGTACAAATACCTCAAAATTGTACTTAAGTACAGTACTTTAGTAAATGTACTTAGTTACTTTCCACCACTGTATAACACTGTACATTATTAATGATGTATTGCACATGTGTGTGTTTACCTCTTAGAATGCCATGGTGTCCTTCAAGGAGCTATGTGGCCTGACCCCAGCAGCCAACATGAAGCAGTGTATCCTGACGGTGTCTACGTGGCTGATGAACAGTGAGAGAAGCCTGAGGGTGACGGTGGACCTCAGTGAGACCTACCCCACCATGGAAGCAGAGGGTCCTGTTCCAGAGCTACTGCGCAAAGTCCTCAATGCGTACGACATGGTAAAGCCACCAGAACACGCAAAATTAGTATAGATTAGAGCAGTGGTTTTCAACCTTTTTTGCGTCAAGGACCCCCAAATTGACACACATTAGCCCAGGGACCCCCATTTGAAAAGATATGCCAGGGACTCAACCATTTTGATTCCTTGGGGGTCCCAATCTACACAGTAGTATCATCATCAGTGTTCATTTAACTCTGAGAGTGTACAAATGGAACCAAATGGACCCGTCAGGGTCCATTTGGTTCCATTTGTACACTCTCAGAGTTACAGACATATAAGGGTCAATTTGGTTCCTAATTATTAATTTTGCTGGGGACCCCCTGGAACCCCCTCAAGGACCACTGGTGGTCCCCGGACCACTGGTTGAAAACCACTGGTATAGAGCCCAACCGATAGCAGAGTTTTCGGTCCGATGCTGATCATGATTTTGGAGAGTCCAAGACCACCGATTACTAGGGGTTTGCCGACATATCGTCCCGCGATATATCGCGATACGTTTTCGTGACGATATGTATCGTTTTGGCGTTTTCTTTTCTTTTTTTTACTGTTTTTTGTTGCAATAATAATAATGCAAAAAGTATTTGTTTGCATTTGCTTCCATATATTTTCATAATAAAAAAGTGCCATATATTGATTGTATCGATATCGTGAGCCCAATATCGTGTATCGTATCGTATCGTGAAATTAGTGTATCTACCGATTACCAACGTTTTGTAAGAAATTCAATAAACTCCCGACCCCCCCCCCCCCCCCCCCCCCCGCTCCCACACGCACGCACGCACGCACGCGCACACACACCTACACCAAACTTCCGAAGCGCCTTATATATACTTAATGAGATTTGGACGATAATGCTCTCATATTGCTGTTTTTTATCATCCCGCTAAATACCTTCCCCCGGTTGGGACGGAGCACACGATAAAATGCCAAACCACTCAACCATCGTAGTGTGATAACATTGCCTTCCCTGTGGTGCTGTGATAAGCACTTCCTGCTCTGTGCAGTGTTCCATGCTTAACTGTTTAGCTGATGTGCTCACATAAATAAATCAGGACGAGGGCCCGTTACACTGTAAGATACTGAGTGTTCATTTAACTCAAACGGATACATGAACACTGAGGCTTTTTCTGTGTATAGAGATGGTTAACTGGCTCCTTGCATATTTATTAGTTATAGCGTAGCCAGCATTTCACAAAGCACGGTGAGCCATGTTATAATTTAAACATGTGCCGTTTGAGAACGGCTACTAATGAGATGTTTCTGCAATTTAATAACTGCATAACTTCCACCGTTCAATATCCTGGCTCGTGCCTCAGAACAAATAACACTGTATTTTATTACTTTATATTCAGTACGACACAACAATAGCGGAGCTAAACATATTCTATACGGCAACCTATATAGCCTGTGCCGAGCTTGGGTCAGTAAGCTCGAATATTTATGTGTTAGCTTTCCAAAACCTTATCCCCACTGGCGCACAGCCCCGCTCCACAGGAACAGAGGCTGCAGTGTGCGTCTGCATACGTACGGCTGAAGGACTGCGTGACCTAGCTGCCAACACCATGCACTATACTGTATAACGTCAGTATGTCTGCAGCCAACGTGTCCTCAGGCAGCCCCACGTGGGCTGCAGTCACTCAGGCATTCTGACCGTCCTGTGAACTGAGCGTCAGCACATTGGAACTCTGCGGTCAGCCGCCCCAAGAGACCCAGCCTGGGCAAGTCGAACGGCAGCCCGCAAACCTGCTTCAAGCACCAGAATGCTTGCATGTGCAACGCTCGCTCACACACACACACACACACACACACACACACACACACACACACACACACACACACACACACACACACACACACACACAGGTACTGTTGGCCAAGAGCATCGACTTCATTAAGTCTAATTCTGTCACGTCTCGCCAAAAATCGAACTTTTTATTTGATTGAAAAGGGTTGTTTTCACCAAGTGACAGCATCATGCAAGAAAGTCTAAATGAGGCTTTTAACCACCCTGTATACATCTATGACCTGGGTCTTCCAGGGGTCTGTACTTGGCCCCTCAAACACCAAATCTCTTCGCCGAAAATAGCAATACAATCTCACTAGGCGGCGCGTTATGAGCTTGTAGATCGGCCAATTTCCACAAATGTTCACCTATTTTCCACAAACGTTTGCCTATTATGACATTCCCAGAGTAGGGATGATGGGGTTCATGTGATTAACCTCCTCCTGACTACTGACTATTGGGCCGGAGGGTCCACCTGCTCCTCCTCATTGTGTGGGGAGGAGGTTCAGAGACTAAACACAAGGAGTGGGAGCGGGTTTGATTCTATGTAGGGCAGAAAATAGAAGAACCGCTGTTCTCCCACGTCTTATCTCTACGTATTTTTAGATGGCCTTTGCAGCAAATTGAAATGTTTATTTTGTGTTGTCAGCTGTGTGCTGTATTTTATTTATGCGACAACGTAAGGTTAAACAACTATGCACAGAGAAGGACACTTAACATGGCCTGTGATCCCTGTATTCTCAAACCTCGTCACTTCCTTGTACTTTGTCTATTACGTTTCTCAAGGAGAAATCATGAATTCATTTTACTTACTTACTCCTCTTCGTCCCCCTATGGGACATAAGACTTCAATGAGTTAATTAATTTTACTCATTCCCTATTGGTATATCCTATGGGTGTTCCCCATGTATCCCAGTAGTGTGTCTGTTTTACCTTTACCTTCTGCCCTAATTTCCTGTGCATCCCACAGCAGATTATGTATGTTTGACTTAACATACTCCAGCGGACAATGGCACAAACATAACCCATCCTGTGTTCTCTGTCCTTCAGATGATCCAGACCAGCAGAACGCTCATCGAGTCGGCCGATGTGGTCTACTGCAAGCTCACGCAAGCACAGCGGGCAGGTAAGCTCTGTTGAGAGAGAGAGAGAGAGAGAGATGGGAGGGGAGCCTTGCACGTGCACGTGCAAACTTCAAAGCTGCTCATGCACTGCAAAAGTTAGTAGTTATGTCTGTCTGCTACATTGGATCCATTGGAACACAGTTTATTTTTTAAATATCCTGAAAAGTAATGGGTTTGGACGTACACCAACACTACAGTATATAAGCTTTCATTCTATCTCCTGTCTTGATAGATTGTACTCTATCAGGACAGGAGATGCATCAACCTGCAGGACTCAATCATCTGCCTCTTGTCCATGTGTATTCTATATGGTTCTAGAACAGCTCCGTCATCAGCATCATTGGTGTCCTGTGTGATTCGTGTCGTCAGAATAGCCCATTCATCAGTGAGTCAGCCCAGGGTAGTCATCATGTCGTAGAGAGGGAGAATACAATCAGCCTCCCGGATAAAGAGCTGTCAGAGACGGGATCCAGGGAGCGTAAACATCCTTTCACAGAGGGATAGGCGAGAGCTGAAAGGGCTTGACGGCAGTGAAAGGATGGAGAAATGAAGGGCAGCGCCTAGGATGAAAGCAGCCTTGTGTCTATTGGATTTCCGAATGAGAATTATATAGTTTCTCAAGGTATTTGTGCACATACGAAGAGGTTGGTGCACTGTGCTGAACATCATAAAATATGAAACATTATTTACACAGTAGGTTAGTATTATATAGATAAATATGAAAATATGAAATATGAAAAAAACTCATTATACAATAGCAGCAGTAGTAGCAGTAGCAGAAATGAAGATAAATATTTCATGTCCATATTTCATTTTTATGTTTTTTTTCAAATAAATGCATGCCCTATTTTATATTTTGCCGTATTACAGTGTCTCGAAAAGAAATAGTGAAAATAGCCGATCTACAGGCTCTTGTTGTGAGCTTGTAGATATGCTATTTGTGCTATTTTGGAAAATCTTTGGAAACCCCTCCCCTCCCCCCCAAAATAAATAAGGACACCGGGATGATATTGGTTAAGTCTATCTATTTAAAGCTGCAATCGTTATCTTTTTTCGTTAATACAAGGTTATTATAACCAATCTGTGTGGTAGAGTATGTTAAGACAATATAACTAACAACTGCGGTGGTTGGAGGTGGTCTCCATGCTCTTCTATTGAGACATTTAGATCCTGTGGTGGTCGGGTAGGACCAGTAGCCTACTGGTTGACAAGAGATATTGCATGAAACTTGAACGGAAATAACTTGCACATCCGTTACCTATTGGTGAGCTAAAATGGTCGAAGACAACTGACGTAGTTAACCTACTATGCTAACCACAAGATAACATTAACCAACCAACAACCCACCGGGTTCTGCCTCGTCTCCTAGCAACGTGAGAGCATTTGAATGAAACCGTCTATAATTGACCATAATAAGATCATTAGTAGAAAAAGGGCTCCAAATTGGGGGTCCTGTGGTTTGCTTTCTGCAGTCTGTCTTGCATTGAGCACTAATTGCTGCTCATCTGCCTAGCTTCTCTACCGCTCAATGGTAGCCCTCCTGCAGACTGAGCCAATTAGAATCAGAATATTCAGATCAGCAGAGGATGATGGATGACAAAATGCATCATGTTCATCATGCTTGTTTACCGCAGTCTAGCCCTGCAGGCAACGGTGGCCATAAGAACCGAAGACTAAGACAAATGAAAGATTATGTACAGGTCAGTACATACTCAGGCAACGCAACTTCTGTTTCCTGTTACAGAAGTCAATGTAAACAAAGCCAGTGATTTATAGTTCACGCTTTGGCACATGGGACTGAGTTAGTCATTGGTGTGGTGTGGACGGTGTGTGTGTGTGTGTGTGTGTGTGTGTGTGTGTGTGTGTGTGTGTGTGTGTGTGTGTGTGTGTGTGTGTGTGTGTGTGTGTGTGTGTGTGTGTGTGTGTGTGTGTGTGTGTGTGTGTGTGTGTGTGTGTGTGTGTGTGTGTGTGTGTGTGTGTGAGCGCCAAGATGACGGCAGGAGTAAACGCTGGTGCTCCAGCCAAAATTCCATCTTAAAACACACCCGTCATAACTGCCGCCGTCAATGCAGGGAAGAAAGGTTACTAGTATGGATGTTACCAGATTGCTGTTTGCAATGTGCCTCATAGCGGTGATAAAGTCGGCCTTTAAAGCAGCTGTGTTCGACCCCTCGCCAAAACATCCAACGGGGAGAGAGAGCACCTGGACAACAATAGGCTGCCCATTTGATTTGTATATGGAACTTGTTTTACATCAAAACGTATGAAATATGAGCCTTTGGAACGTATTATGGCCTTGGGATATAACTGTCAACTTATTGTCCTTGAGTCTGGGCCATGTTCACAAACTTGTGCTCCGTGGACTGCAATTGGGAGGATTGCAAAAGACAAATGCAAAAAAGATAATACTAATACTTATAATAAGTAAATACTGTTCTATCTAAGCTATCATAGGCAGTCTGTCTATCTGGAGAAGACGATGTTTCATATATCCTAGTAGCTAAGGGGGAGAAGAAAAATAAATAAATAATCATCTGTCACTTTCTGTATATAGTAAGTCATAAATGTGTTATCTTTTTTCCTCTGTGTGTTAATAAGCATGAGCAGCAGCTGTATCTGGTTTGACCGTAATGTGACCTTCTGATCTGTGTGTGTGTGTGTGTGTGTGTGTGTGTGTGCACGTGCGTTCGTGCGTGCGTGTGTGTGTCTGTCTGTCTGTCTGTGTGTGCGCCTGTGCATCCTGGGTGTGCTGTTTGTGTTTTGTAGTTACTGTATGTTTTAATTGTGAAGTGCCAAATGGATTGGCGATGAAAATGAGCTGTAAGCTAATTCTGGTAACCGGCAACAAATGGAAAGATTCATGTGTAACATTGTACATGATCCCTTACAAATAATACATAAGAATTGTTTTGTATATGAGGGAGAAAGAGACTGCAGAAAGAAACTAAGACGTCTGTCCCACGGACTTGTACCCATCCAGTGTGTCAGAGTAGATCAGGCGTATGCCCTGTCTCCCCATGGGGGAGAGCTGGATTCATGTTGTGCATTGTGTGCCATTCCCCTGGGAGGGGAGGCTGGATGTTGGGGCTTGAATGAAAGGGCACTCCCCTCTCCTTGGAGCAGGAAGCCACAGGGAGCTTCCTCTGTGCCGAACAGAGCCCAGACCCCACGCAGGCACAGCCACACACAGCCGTGTGTCAGTGTTTTGATGTTGGAAGGGTGAACTTAAGGGTTAACTTATGTATGACATTGGGGTAGGGGAGCTGGAGTGACAGAAGAGATCCACGGCGGGCCTCAACTGCATGCCAAGCATACTGTAGCACTTCAACTGACACCCGATCTCACCCCCTCCCCTCCCCTGCCCCCAAAAAGACTCTGATATGCCTCGAATCCCAACCTCTGCCTAGAACCAGAATTAGAATCAACTTTATTGTCACAGCACAGGTTTACGGGTGTAAAACAGTGGGTGAAATTTGTTTTTGTGCACGTACCATCCTTTTTCCATAAAAAGAGATGAAGAGATGAAAAGAGGGGCGATCAAGTGGAAGAGAACACATAGTATATCTATCCAGTGTGGTACCCGAGGTTGAGCATAAGGTGTGAGCAGATATATACTGTACAGTACATGATATCAGTGGTGGAAAGTAACTAAATACATTTACTTAAGTACTGTATTTAAGTAAGATTTTTTGAGGTATTTGTACTTTACTTGGGTATTTAAATTTTCCAATACTTTTACTTCTACTCCACTACATCTCAGAGGCAAATATTGTACTTTTACTCCACTACAATTATTATTTGCATTACATTATAAAACATACTGTACATGAACCACTTTAGCCCTATTTTATACCTAGGCCATTTGAAAATAGCCGATCTACAAGCTCACAGCGTGTCGCATCGCGACGCGTTGTGGCGTGTAGATCTGCTATTTTCAAATATTTTAGTACTTTTACTTTTGGTACCTTAAGTATATTTTGATGCCAATACTTTTGTACTTTTACTCAAGTAAATTTTGAATTCTGGATTTTGACTTGTAACAGAGTATTTATATATTGCAGTATTGGTACTTTTACTTAAGTAAAACCTTTGAGTACTTTTTCCACCACTGCATGATATGGACGTGCTTAGCTGCCATCTCTGCTGTACGCACTGCATGTCTCCTGCCTGCAGATCCAGACCCATGCTGTTGGACACAGAGGGTGTTTGTGTACGAAGTCACGACTCACGCCTGAGTTATACTTAGCTGCATGCCGGCATTGTGCACCGAAAATAGCAGATCTACAAGTGTACAACGTGTTGCAGCACGACACGTTGTAAGCTTGTAGATGTGCTATATTACTTGTTTGTGACATGATACACAACCAAGTATAACTCAGGCTTTAGGTGGAAAACATAAATGGGAAAATGGATACTGTGTGTAGTTTTTTTTTTCTTCCATCTGATCTGACGCAGTCCCAGATAGACACAGATGTCATGCCTTTGTCCCCAAGGCACTGGAGCAGAGGGACAGGTGTGTGTGTGTGTGTGCGTGTGCGTGTGTGTGCGCGTGCGTGTGTGTTGCTCACATAATCCATTAACATTTTTAGACATTAAACCAGTTCATTGCGGTAGTGAACAAAATTGGTGTCCCCACTTTGATGCAAATGTGTGACAGAGAGACGGAGAGAGAAAGATGTGTTTGCAATGATATCTATTCTATTGAATATTAAAAAAGAATATAAGCAATATATATATATACCTTGTGTGTCCCGCAGGGTAAATTCAGTTTAAGCTTCAGGTGATGGCTGCCCAGATGGTTCTTCTTTGACTTCAAACATATTGTTTGGGCCTGGATGCGAACATGGGACCTTCTGTTTCCCAGATGGCCTCTCAACCCATTCAGCTACAGTATGGCCGCATTGGGCTGCTAAGGGATGCGATGGACTGTTAGCAAAGAGAACTTGGAAAATGTGTCTCTTTGTGTCTGTCTGTCTGTCTGTCTGTCTGTCTGTCTGTGTGTTGAGTGTGTGTACATGCATGTTTACGCGTGCGCATGTGCATCTGCTGCTCTTGGCTCAGTGTGATTGGACACTCACATGAGCCATTACGTCATCATCTTCGGCCGGTAGGTGTTTTGCTAGAGCATACTGTAGTCACACAATGATTGACCAGACACTAGTATCAGAACTACTGTAAGGCCAAAAGCGGCAGATTCACCATCCCCGCTATAAAGATGAGTGACTTTAAACGTACTTACTTACTTACTCCTCTTCGTCCCCTATGGGACATACAGTAAGAGCGCTCTCCATTGCATTCGGTCCCTGGCAGCATGTTGCGCCTCTCCCCATGACAGGTTCATCTGTTCCAGGTCTTGAGTCACAGTTCTGCGGCAGGTTGTTTTGGGTCTCCCAAGTTTTCTTTTGCCTGGTGGTGTCCATCTTACGGCCACCTTTGTGATGCGGTCCTGCTGTTTCACCCCGAGTGTGACGTGAGAGCAAAATGTCCACCGTGTGGATATGGTCAATAGGGCTATCACGGTCATGACATTTTAGTGGCCGGTTAATTGTCTTACAAATAATTGCGATGAATGATTTAATTGTGTTTTTGGTATTGAACATTGGAACTTAAACATTTAATCATTAAATAAAAAAAATTGAAACATAAATCTGTTTGCCTTTTAGGCTTTGTAAACAAAAATTGTATTTGTTTTTAAATGATGGAAATATCAGATCTACAAGCTCACAACGTGTCGCGGTCAACGTGTCACATTGTGTGTCACACACGTTCTGAGCCTGTGGATCTGCTGTTTCCACTGTTTTTGAAAATGCACGAAGATTTTTCAACAGATTAATTCATACGGATAAATGGAAATGATTCTGACGATTATGCAAAAATGATCGCGACTATCTCAAATAACTGCGATCAGGCGATGATGCAATTACTGTAACTGGCCTATAACGGCCAATTGGAACAATGGCAAACGGAACTACGGCGCTAAAAAAACGCTTTGGCCCTGCTCCCCTGTCGTCTCCGTTACCATGGTTCTCACTTTGTCAACAGCCCCACCCCTCCCCTCCGCTCCATTTATGCCCAATCATTATTGCAGCTAATCAGTTTAATTTGGCCAGTGGTGCTGACGTGTTGATGAGGATGGAGAGGTGCTGGATGAGCCCCACTCCGTCGCCCCCACCCCCGGGGACTATAGATGGCTCGCAATCACACACCGCTAATGGGGGACCAGAACCACAGCTGGGATGCACACTTTGGCACCTCCAGCTGCTACTGATGGGCATGATTGTGCGTGTGTGTTGTTTTTGTATGTTTGTATTTGCCTGTATCTGTATGTACATATTAGCTGTATTTGTGTGTCTGTATCTTTGTATTTTATGTATTTGTTTTATTTGTGTGTGCATGCATGTGCATTATTGGTTTGCGTCTGCATGGCCATATAAGGACCACTTCACCCATGTTCAACCTATCTTCATATAATTGGTCCTTAATCCCTCAGACACAATGTCACAGAGTTAACAAGCTCATGAACTGAGCAAACCTGCCCTTAAAGGAGCAGTTCACCCAAAAAAAATCTTATTTTCTATCAATTTTCAATCAATTCTACACACCCCATGAAGCCTTGAATTCATGGAGATTTTTTTGTTTTTGTCGCATTCCTAAGCCAAAAATGTTATGACCGGTGGAGGAAACTGAAAGAGTCTCCATTGAGTCTCCTACCAGAGAAAAAAAAATCTCAATCATTTCAAGGCTTCGTTGGGTTTGTAGAAAATAAGTCATTATTTGGGTGAACTACTCCTTTAAGGTGGACTGACTTAAAGGAGTAGTTCACCCAAAAATATACTTATTTCCTATCAATTACACACCCCTTGAAGCCTTGAATTCATGGACATTTTTTTGTTTTTGTCACATTCCTAAGCCAATAATTTGATGATAATAATAAAGGTGCTTATGTATCCGGTGGGAGACACAAAGGAGACTCTTTGTGTCTCCTACTGGATAGACTGCTGGTAATTACATTTTTGTCTTAGGAATGCGACAAATACAGCAAAGTCTCCATTAATACAAGGCTTCATGGGGTGTGTAATTGATTGTAAATAAGTCATTTTTGGGGTGAACTACTCCTTTGAGGTAGACCAGTAATGTCTCAACGAGGTGCCGTCACATTACTCATACCAATATCAAATATCTCCATTATACAACTATAAAGTAAAATGTTATATTGTTGGTTAATAATAGATAAATGTTTCATTGTTACTTCAACATTTAACACACAATAATAACACACAATTTGACATACATTGTGGGTGGTATTGGAAATGAATATGGTATTGAAACGCATATGACAGGGTTGGAACATGAAAAACTAAAACGACAGGCATTTAAATACGTTTTTGCATCTTCAAATGGATCAAAACTAGAGGAATAGCTACATAAATAATGTCTGGGAAAGTAATGTATCATCATATCTCAGGACAGAGAAGGTAGATTCATAATGATTCGTAACAGATATTTTTGAGCTGCAGCAGATTTGGGTTCAGCATCCCCTATTACCCCTAAAAACTAATTTGCCTTCAGGGTTAAGATTTTTTAAATCTGACCACATGTAGACTAATATCCATTGTTTCCATGGTTTCTTGACACTCAAACCTAAATTGTTCTATAGACCAGGGGTCTTCAATGTTTTCAGGCCAAGGACCCCCTAGCTGAGAGAGAGATGGAGCAGGGACCCCCTCTATTTTTTATAAAATTGTGTTTCAGATTAAACTTTTTTCGTTTACTTGGTCTGTTCTTTTTACACCAAACCTCTTTGCCAAAAAATAGCCGATCTACAAGGCGTTGTGAGCTTGTAGATCGGCTATTTTTTGGCCAAAGTTTTCCTCAGAAAAAGGGATGCTACGGTTCAAGTGGTTAAGGTAAAAAAAAAAATCATACCACACAAAGATTTGGCGGACCCCCTGTAGTAACTCTGAGGACCCCCTAGGGGTCCCGGACCCCCTGTTGAAGACCCCTGCTATAGACCCTTATCTTCAAAGCAGAAGTGAAAACAAAACTTTTGCATCAATTTGAAATGACTAGTAGGGGGATATCTCTAAGATCCCTCTCTTTTTCGACTGTATTAGACTTACTCTTGCTCTTTCTTTTCATTCATTGTTAGCGCTCGCCATTTGAGCTGGAAAATCCCGCTCCCTATTGTTTGCAATAATGACACCCCGCTTGCGTTCTCCTTCTGCAACCCTTGAGAATAACCCTTTGAATCAGTGAAGCTCCGCTCCGACTGTGGAGACTTCACCTCACACCCTCCCTTGTCCAATAAATTGCTTTCATCATTTCTGTTCGTCTGCTCTTTTTTTGTTCCGTAAAAGACAAAAACACAAAAGCAAATTGAGATTCTATTTGTTTTCATTATTTACTTAGGATTCAATCTATTATACTTACTCTTTCTCTCCACTGTCACTGCCTTTCTCTTCGTACTGTATTTGGAGGGATAGAAAATCGTTACCGCTGCAGTGGTCATTACATGCAATTCTAAGCCTTTTTTTTGTTGTGCACACAAGCAAGCGTGTGTGCATGGCTGATGTGCATGCCTCTTCCCTCTTGTCTCAGTCCAAGCATTGACAGCCCTGTGCTGTTTATCACACAGTCCCCCCACCCCAAACACGCACGCACGCACGCCTGCACGCACGCACACAAACCATGTGATTCATTCTCCACGGGGGCCAGATTTTGTTTAGGAACTTAAAATTTAACCCACATTAACCCATTAAGACCTGAGGCTACAAATGCCTTCTAAACCTATGTATCAGTGGTTCTCAAACTTCATATAAAAAAATGTTTTTTTAATTTTGCCGCCGACCCCATCTCAAAATGTTTTGTTCCAGGGACCTCCAGAAGCAAAGATTTGAGTAAAACATCTTTGCTTTAAGAATATTCAAAGATTTGCACAATTTTACAAGATTTTTCAAAAATAGCAGATCTACAAGCTCGATATACAAGCACGGCTTGTACATCTACTATTTTGCAGCAGATGCTTTCCCTGTTTCAATGGATTAAGTGACAGTAAGTAACAGCGAGTATGTAGCCTTGGGGGGGCAGCAATCCTTAATAATTTGGAAATTAAAAGCTGTGTGTGACAAGCCGTCTCCAGCTAATTCCATCTCATGCGCACAGCTCTACACCTGCCTCCCTCCCCAGTTCCACGCCAATATAGCCCACTTCTGCTCGGTTCTTCTCTGCACCAGCAGCAGCCCATTAACTGTGCCCGATTACATGATGAGATCAGCCTAAACCGTGTTAACATAACTCTCTGGCTCTGAGATGGCTATTCTGCGATGCTGTCTACGGGAATATCATTATAGAGGAATAGCAGGAAATTATGTTTTTGGTCTTTATACTGGGTATAGTCTTCTGATGATGCAAGCTCGGTCACACAACGGTGTCGCTCAGCATGAGTCTCAAGCTATACGACGCATCACGTCAGTTTAGAGTGGCTCATCTCATCTCATCTGTCTTGGTAACTGGTGGAGATTGCTCACTCCCATGTGGGAGTGAGCAATTTCTTCACTCCCACAGGCCTGTTTTTGAGCATATTAAATATACTATTTGGAAATACTAATAGGGAGTGTCAAATGTATAATTAGGTTGCATTAATGTTCACAAGGCAACATTTCTTTGCCCATATTTCAACAGTGCATCAAGCATGAGGCCGTTCACATAGAATAATAAAACCTAGTACAGTAAGTAGTGCTACTGTTAGTATTGAAGAGGAGTTTTATAAGCAGGGAAGCCAGACCGCCAACTGAGAGCCGTGAAGAACAATTGTTGACTTGTTAGATATTCTCAGCGGGGCTCTGGATATCAGCTCCGGATATCAACGAATATATTGAGAGACAACTAAATTGCTCTGCTTTTCCCTTATTATGCTTATGAGTCATGGATGTAATGTCCTACATCATAACCAATCCATTGTGTGTGTGTGTGTGTGTGTGTGTGTGTGTGTGTGTGTGTGTGTGTGTGTGTGTGTGTGTGTGTGTGTGTGTGTGTGTGTGTGTGTGTGTGTGTGTGTGTGTGTGTGTGTGTGTGTGTGTGTGTGTGTGTGTGCGCGTGCGGAGAACGCTGTTAGAACAACAGCATAAAGGTTTCTTGTTGGAGTGGGAGGCAATGTACCTGCTGGGCTAGACAGAAATAGAGTGGCATAGTTTCACAACAAGTCCTCTTAAGTGGAGCACAGAACATGGGGGGATGAACATCTTGCATCTAAGGTGAGAGTTGCTATTTGGTATTCAGCTGTGTTGCTTACACATTACACTTTAGGGTCTTGTGTATTGACCAAAGCTGGTCAATTGGCAGGCTGAGACTATATACAGCCTCACAGGAGTGTGTTCTCAAAGCCACAAGGATTAGAGATGGTCTACCGAGGCTAAATGAGCCAGAGCTTACTGTTAGATTAATTAGAGGCCAACCTTCATTGCAGAACCTCAATTTCACCCCCATTTGTAATGCCGCACGATGGCTGGTGAGCTGTCACTGTGGCTGCAGAGACAGTCATTGACGGTGCACCCAGATAACTGCAGGATATCTTTTACTTTGCAGACATTGTTTTGTGATTCTTCTTGGGGGGAATACAAATTTACTGATCTTGACCTTGCGCTGCACACTGTTCGATTCATTCATTTTCACATACAGTATGTCTGTGTTCTTTCCAGGGCTGGACTTTCATGAGGACCTGCACCGCATCGGAGCCAAGGAAGGCCTGAAGGGCCGAAAACTTCAGAAGGCCATGGAGAGCTATGCTTGGAACATCACTGTGCTCAAGGTTAGATCTGCCTCACTTACAGGATTAAATAGACTCACAGAATCACACCAGCTACATCAGTTTTCGCAAGGACATTTCAATGTTATTGATATGATTGCAGTAGAAACAAAAAACGCAAGCACACTCAGTCTGTATAATGCAATTTGCCGGGTGCACAGCTCACAAAGATTCACAACAAGACAATAATAGCCAGCACCCCGTGTCCGTGTATGCCATCCGTGCCTCTATGAAATAAAAGTACCAGAAGGACTTCTGAGTGCTGGCTATTATTTTCTTACAATGATTGAAAACAAATTTCAATCTGGTTTCTTGACACTTGAACCTAGATTGTTCTATAGACCCTTCTTCTTCAAAGTAGAAGAGAAAACTAAACTTTTGCATCAATTTGAAATAACTAGTAGGGGGATATTCTAAGATCCCTCTCTTTCTCGACTGTATCAGACTTTCTCTTGCTCTTTCTCTTTGCATTCATTGTTAGCGCTCGCCATTTGAGCAGGAAAATCCCGCTCCCTATTGTTTGCAATAATGACACTTCGCTTGCGTTCTCCTTCTGTAACTTCGTAAGCACGGCTCACAAAGATTCACAATAAGATAATAATAGCCAGCACTGCGCATCCGTGTATGCTGTCCGTGCGTCTATGAATTAAAAGTACCAGAAGGGCTTCAGATTGCTGGCTATTATTTTCTTACAATGTTATTGATTGTTATCAGCAGGTGAGGTTGTATTAAATAGTGCCATCCCCGGTGGCCTAGCCAGGATTTTCATTTTGGGGGGGGGGGCTCAACACGGACCGATTGAAAAATAGCTATTGCACCGTAATACAAGAAATAGAAACGTGAATGAAATAGGCTACAATATACAACTCATTTCAATGTATGGTTTTCATTACAAAAATGATGAACAGTTAGGCATGGCTATTGCAGACAAATGATTAATTCTCAAAGAAGCACAATAGGTTAGACAGCATTACAGGCAGATAAATACGAACATGATGTCCTGCACAAATTATAGAGTCATGTCTAAATTGCGATTACAACAGCAAGCACATTGATTGCCTAGATCGAGTTAACTCGATTTGAGAATCCATCACTTGCTTGCCTAGATCGAATTAACTCGATTTTAGCAAAAAAAAAAAATTTACATTTTTTTTTTAATTTTGACCCAAAGACCAAGGAGATATGATTTTTCGAAGATTTAGACTCCTATCCACTTCCTTGTTAACTTAAAACTTAAAAATTCTGAATCTCAGCTCCTGAGTACTTTTTTTTTTTCAATGAAAAATCTCTTGGCATAAAACTGCAAAAAATCTGAAAAAAGTCTGGCAGTGAATAACAAATCAAATAATGTTCAAACATATGCAACCAAAAGTCCACGTCCTCCTCCATCGATTATATCTAGGTATGCATGAGACAATGGGGCGGGCTTGCCCTTTAAAATGCATGCAGTTTGTGATGCTCCAACAGTGGACATGTTTGGAGGAGTTGTTGGGGGAAGGTGACTTGCTGCCCGTGTGCAAGTCCATCTATTGTCGGGTTATTATAATTATTGCCCCAGCTTCAGCTGTGGGGCAAGGGCTCAGCTGGGCGGGCAGTTGCCCGCGTTGCCCAGCACTGGCTACGTTTCTGGCCACCCCCCCTCTGGACAAGTATTTCTGAACCGTACTATTGTTGAGAATATACTGCATCTTAAGGCAGCACTATACGACTTATAAAGTCGTCGGGGAGTCATCAGATCGTTATGCATTTCACACTACAAGAGTCTCTTTATTGAAATCGGCTGTCATAATATCGTTGTGATTTTCACACTATACGATTGATGGCCAACAAGGGATCACACACCACAAGAGTTCACCAGGATGCGATCCAGACCGATACATTTAGTTTTTTATTCCAATCTATTTTACATTAGGCTACATTATATTATCGCCTCACCGACGTCTGTCTGTTCACGAAAGCGCGCAAGGTTCCCGTGATATGTGCGCGAAAGCGAGACAGGACGCTAAAGATTTTCATTAAATAATTACATTACAATTGTCTCTCTGCGCCTCTCTCACACACGCACGCACGCACGCACGCACGCACGCACGCACGCACGCACGCACGCACGCACGCACGCACGCACGCACGCACGAACGCACGCACGCACGCACGCACACACACACACACACACACACAGCGCCAAAAAGGTCCCCGACAGCATAATCGGACCAAATATCTTGCTGTGTGTAGTTGCCCTTAAGAAAGACTCTTGGGGCTAATTGCATTTGCTTCCTCTCTAATCCCTAAATCTCTTAATTAATACTCTCAGCTACGGTTTTATTTATGTGCTTAGCTAACTAACATGATAAGACATTATAGGATTGTGTACAGTTGTTTGTAGAAACACAGACTCTGGAGATGCCTGTGTGCATACAAGAGAAGATGACTTTAGGATGCTCTCAGCAATAAAGTATTGTTTTTGCCTGCCCATGATGCAGGCATGTGATGATAAGATAAGGTTACTCTGTGTATCCATGAGTCATTATAACCTCCAGGCTGAAGGCAGGGGTGGAGAGATCATGTTTTCAACCCCCCCCCCCCCCCCCCCCCGTGTGTGTGTGTGTGTGTGTGTGTGTGTGTGCGTGCGTGTGCGTGCGTGCTTGTGGGTAACTAATCTCACAAACTACTACAGCGTCAAATGTGTTGTGCACGCTGCCAGTAGGCCAAGGAACTTTGTTCCCAAATGTTGCTATACACGGTATTGTCACTGACAACTATATTATTTTTTGTAATCTCACTCACTCGTTTAAGACTCACCATACCTCCAGGGTAAGGGATACTTGTCCGCGAGGCTGTGGAGTGCAAATAACTAATTGGGCGCAAGCCGTTCCTCTGGCGTATGGGATCTACTGCTAATCCAAGACCTCTGTTTTACAATTTGTCAGAGAGAGGGAGAAAGAGAGGTACACCAACACTGTCATGGTGACGTGGTCTCATTGGTCAAGTTTATAAAGTTTGCTACCTGTCTCTCTACCACACAGCGCAGTACACCGATGACATGCGTGCACTGCACGCGCACACACCGCACACAGACCAGGGCTGCCAACCCTCCTGGATTCTGCAGGAGTCTCCTTTGCTTACTAATGTGCATGCAATCATACAGAGATATTCACTTTTAAATAATGAATGGTTATTATTAAAGATGGGTCTTACATTGCTTCAGTCCAAATCAAATCAATTTCTGTACGCATCTGTGTCACTTAGATTTATTTGGCTATTCAAAAATAGCAGATATACAAGCTCATAGCGCGGCACCGAGTGCCACGCTATGAGCATGTAGATCTGCTATTTTTTTTTAATATCTTGAAACTTTTTTTTTTTTTTTTTTTTTCAAAACACGCTTTTATTAAACATTTTTAAGAATCAATTAATGGGTTAATGGTTGACATTTCTAAATGTACCCATCATTTTCTAATGCTAGTAAAGCAAGCCTGATAAAAGTATCAAACTCCCAAAATTCACCAGAACACAGGAAATGACATCTACTCTGTTCAGTGCCCCCAGCCAGTTGGCAGGCCTGACACAGACACAGAGGGAGACACAGAGACCGTAGCCTGCTAAACCATCCCGGTGGCGTGAATTCACATTATCATGTGTTCTTCTGCAGACCGTTCCGGCCCCAAGCGCTGGGTGGGCGTTTTGCAGAAACCAAAAAGTGGAAGAGACAATCAGCGTCTGTCAATCACAGGCCCCTGAGCGAAGATGCTGTTTGGCTCTAAAACCTTTTGTTTTCTGCAACAACAACAAAAAAGAAGAAACGACCGGGATGGTTTACCAGGCTACAGAGACCACGTCGCTGCACCTAACTTAACACACCAGACAGAGATGCAATTTCACTTTACAGCGTCAGTATTAGCCTATTATTGGGACATGCCTGGTGGAGATTTGTGCTCCTCTGAGCGCCCCTTTCCAGTTATCTTTGGTATTGCTGGGATGAATAAAACACAATGTGGTGCTCAGTTAGGAGCGTACACTGCATTTGTAATTGCCTGATAAGCCCACTAAGGACAGAACATCCGGTGTCCATCCGGTGTTCATACGCGTACCGTTTGGGTACTTGGTTATAATATGCTTTCTTTTCTTTTCTTTTCTTTTCTTTTCTTTTCTTTTCTTTTCTTTTCTTTTCTTTTCTTTTCTTTTCTTTCTGGCTTAGCCACCAGGTGGGCTCAAATGATTTTGTGGAGTAGTATAAACTAGAACCTAATGTGACCAAACAGTTTCCCACTCTGTAGTTATCAGATTTGCTGTACTCTATTCCTCTTATCAGTTCCTCACATGTCGTTGGCAGGATTTAATTATGTGTCCCTGCTGCTTCTGTGTCACATATAACTCGTCATAACATGTTTATTGTGTTCTGTTTTGTCACTCCCACTACCTTAGGGAGCCATGCTCTCAGTGGATTAAATAGTCTATTCTGTTCTATTGTACAGTAACTGGCTAGTTAGAGCACCGGTGGTCTTTCAACATATAGACATGTCAGACTCGTGTTGCGGTGTGCATAAACTGCTCGCTTTACCGGCTATTTTTACTAACTAAATGCTCCAGCAGATACAAAGTGTCACTGATGTGCATCAAGTTAGACCACATGATCACATTGGATAATTAATGAAATGAATCATTTCAACCGCATGACAATGGCTGACTTAAATGAGGAAAATGCTACATATCCCTCATTATATCATATGTATCAAACACCACCCGATCTACTATGAACACGCTCACGCACGCAAACACACACATACACACACACACACACGCACGCACAAGATGTTAACATGCCTCCTTAATTCTGTCGAGCTGACTTGTTGCACAATCTTTAATGTGCTCTTACAGTGAAGACATGAAATTAATGTTGGTTGTACACAGGTGACGGCACAGTGTTATATCATTTGATGGCAGCGCCAACTCTCCACACGTTAATATCTCATCAACCATCGCATAACGGTCTTCACCTGTAAATGAACCACTGTCCTTTCACTGACAGTGAAAGAGAAGTTCAATGAGTTTGTGTGTGTGTGTCACGTTACTTCTTGTCTCTGAAGTGAAGCCAGACTTTTTTGGGAGTTAGTTAGAATGTGTTGGTGGATGTGAGGGCACTCCGGATGCACGAACAGTCATCTGACACTGCAATAATGATTGCGCAACTACAGGGCGGCGCTCTGTGGATTCGTCTACATCTGCAATCTTCCTCTGATTATTTCTGTGGATCCTAACATTCCTAGAATCAGTAAAGCTATTTTACTGATTCGTCTCTCACTCTCTAGTTGTATAGAGGTGCAATAATGTTGTTCATCCTCCCGTCTGCACTGGTTTATTTCTCTCTCCCTTTATCTCCCTCTGCCACTTCTCAAACCTTTTGGTGCTGTCCACTTTAAAGCTATGGATACAGCATTGCCGTCACTTTAAGTTTTCCTCTGTGTCGAGTCTGGGGCCTATTAGCAATAACCACTTATTTTCTCCCTCCATTTTGGACTCAACCTTTAGCCTCTGGAGCAGATTAGGTATCAATCCTTTCAAAGATCTCTATGATAGGGGTATTTCTTCTAGCTTCGGCTCTTTATATCTAAGAGTGTGCCGCGTTCAAATTTGTTCCATTATCTTCAGGTCCGTCACTTTGTGCATACAAAGTTTGAGTCCTTTCCCAGGCCCCCTCAAGAATCATTATGGGAGAGCCTTTTTAAGCTGTCTCCTACTCAGGGGGGGCTTATATCTGAAAACACCATGACTTTGAACAGTGGCACAGTCTCCGAGACAAAGAACAGATGGGTAGGGGAACTGGCAGATGACTGGTGAGAAGTGGCTTTAGATGTGTGTGCTCCTGTGATCCTGCCAAAGGTTGGGCACAGAGTCAGCTTTATTAAAACTAAACTTAAAGCTTGCCTGATTCTGATCCCAAATGTTATCATTGTGGTAGTCTACAGGCAGACCTCTCACATGTGTTCTGGTCTTGCCCAGATTGTTTTTCTATTTTTGATGTATTCTCAACATTGTTCAATAACAGTTTATATACTCCCCATTATCTGCAGGATATGTGATTGTTGGTGCTCCATTTTCTTTCTTTTCTTTTCTAAGAATAGGTCAGTGTAGAGACACAGGAAAACAAGGGCAGAGAGAGATGAGACATGCCATGAAAAATGAGGTTGGATTTGAACCCGGATCTTCGCACTTACAAGCAACATATGGTTTGTGCACTAACGGAGCCACCAGGCATCCCTGGTGCTCCATTTTCATCTCATCATCGCCTCGCCTACCCTATGAAATCAATTAGCACAGAGTGCAGAATCTCCCTTGGTAGATAGGATAAGGAAGAGTGGCGTTTGAGATCATGTTTGTTATTAAAAATGTGCACTTAAGGATCATGGCTTGCGCACATCTACAGTATGTAATGTTATGTATGTACTGTGCTTTGCCTACGCAATGTTAATTCGACTCCGAGAGGGAGAAAAAGGACCAGGAATTAACACATTTTTCTGTGTAGCACTAACAACAGCATGCGATGCAGCCAGATTATTATCTTAATTAAGATTTAGCACAATCTGTAGCACTGGGAGAATTAAATGCTTAAACACTGCAACAGGTGGACACACAAATCTAATCCCCCATGTCTTTTAGCATTTCAACCACCCTCTTTCTAACCAGCCATTCACTTGCCAAACAAACGCACACAGTAATATCCATACTGCTTCGATCCCTAAACCCACCCACCCCTCCCCCACTCTCTTTCTCCATCCCCCTAATTGATTTGGAGGGATGGGCAGATTGGGCACACAGACTCCTCCTCGCCCTCTGTCTTAATCTGTGCATGACTCTGAACATTTGGTGAGAGCTTGTCGCCTGTTTGCCAATGCTGGCAGCTTCACCTGTCAAGACCCCCCCCCCCCCCCCAGCCCCAGCTTTCTCTGCTGGAAGGTGAGGCAACAGAGAGGAGAGGAGAGAAAGAGTGTGTGTGTGTGTGTGTGTGTGTGTGTGTGTGTGTGTGTGTGTGTGTGTGTGTGTGTGTGTGTGTGTGTGTGTGTGTGTGTGTGTGTGTGTGTGTGTGTGTGTGTGTGTGCGTGCGTGCGTGCGTGCGTGCGTGCGTGCGTGCGTGCGCGTGCGTGCGCTCGTCTTATCTCTTCTTTTCCTTTGACAGATGAGCTCAGATCAGTGCCATCACTGAATACGTGTTTCTGTTCATTTCATATGCTGATGCCTTGAGTCGAATTAGCACGCGAGACAGTGACGAAAGGCAATGCTTAACTGGTAACCAACAGAAAATGGTGCATTCTTATAATATAATAATGTACTGTATACAGAAACACAAAAGGCTCTGATAAAAAAAACAAAAAAAACACCACATTGTCCTTTTTACACAAGTACATTCCATTCTGTGTCGAACCGCTAACCACTTTAGTTTCTGGTAGACATTGTTCTGCTCGCGTTGTGAATCACACAGCTGTTCGGAGCATTATTCACTGGACCCTGAGAATGAGGACTGTAATTCTAGAGACATGGGCTGTACTACAGTAGGTGTATTCCCCTCTATTCTCACCCAGACTATACCCAGACTATTCTCTTAGTCTGGGACTCGACATGGACTAGAGTTTGGTCAATAGATGAGAGCTCTAATGTTCATGGATTCTGTGTTTGGGTGAAAGGTCAAATGAAGATGGATCTCGGACTGGCTCTTGCTCCAATATTCCCGTCAATACCCCTGTGTTCATTTAACTCTGGAGAGTGTAAAGTAGGGTGCATTTGGGTCCATCTTTACGTTCTTAGTGATAAATGAACGCAGAGGACTGTGCTTTGTACCTTAAGCCTGGGTTATGCTTATGTTGTGTGCGGGTGTCGTGTACCGAAAATAACGGATCTCCAGCACACAACGCGTCGTGCGGCGCATTGTCAGCTTGTAGGTGGGCTATTTTCAGTGCACGACCGGCGTGCAACTAAGTATAAATCATTATTACCTTTATGATAACCTGATGAATGCTGTAGGTGCGTAGACTGGCACATATCCCTTTAAAACGTATTTAATAAAGCAGCATGGGCTGAATTTGACAGACAATCAAAAGAAAAGGAGTGGTTTTAATGAGGACTTAGCTATGGGATTTGCTGTCAACCCTGGCCAAGACTGGCCCCCTGTGGGTGGTCGTATGCCAACTGCGAGTGGGAACGCACAAGAATCCCAGGCCACCGTGATTTGGCCCTGGTACCACATGACAGTGCTCCTGCTGGCTTAGATTTGGGGCTGATGAGTCATATCTTACATAATTGTCTTTTCCGACAAATTACTTATTCATGGCTTTGTGTGGCGTGCTGTGGCAGTTAAGGTACAAGGCCACTTGCAATGCATCACCTGCGAGTGCCGTGGCGCAAACATTCTGTGCTGGGCAGTACCCTCATCAAATCCTGAAATAGAGCAATCTTGGCAGCCATCTGAACCAGAATTATTCCCAAAAATCTGAATTATTTTTTACTGTCTGAGTGTCTGGTATGTTTGCACATGAGAGGAATGTATCTCTTTGAGGTTGGTGCGCCTCACTGAATAACAAAAGTATTAAGAAATATTTGTGCAGTAAGTTGTCCAAAAACAATTCGCAATAGAGAGAGACTGATATGGGCAACATGGGTAGATGGATAAATATGAATTATTGCACAATGTTGTATCTCTTGACTGAAGGTGGCTTTTGGAAGAGGTGCCATCTTGTGTGAGAGGAGATTTTTCTTTCTCTGTGCTGGAGCAGCACAGGTCTATGGATCCACAGATGTTCTATCAGCACTTAACTCCTCTTCACATTCAGTCTTCAGTCTGGTGATCCTAATGTTAGAATACATCTGACAGAAACATCTGGCCGTTTTGGCCCTCGGCTGTATGGCCGGTGACTGCAAGTCAGACGAAGTCTGTGATGGATTTCAGCGGTAGAAGGGAGACATACATCATAGCGGATGAGTTGATGAATTGAATACATAGGACCACAATGGAAAGCTTTAACGTCTTACTGTAGGCACATGCTGTTTACATTTCTGACTAATACAGTATTCAATCAATCAATCAAGTTGCTTAATGTTGCTTTGTGAAGAAGATGTGAGTGTAATGGTAGTGAGAAGGAGGTGGAGAAAGATACATTCAGATAAATGGGAGGGATTGTGGCGAGGATAAGCGAACATGAAAAGTTCTAAGTGGGTGTGAAATTGCAGGAAACATGTCAAGTCGTCTAGACTCTAGATAGGTTTGCATTATGGAAGATGGCAAACGGGAATGACGATGGAAAAAAAAGAATCACTTTTCTCTTCACAGAAGAATAACTGCCACGTAGTGATGGGCACATTTACAGCTCATAGAATAGGTAACAGTGAGGACGATAACGGCATGGCTGTCATGGCCAGCTCGGCTTCTCCGACCGCCACCTCAGAGAGGAAGGCAGCCATGGAAACTGCCCAGACTGACTTTACGGCCCCATAAAGCAGGATGCCTGCCCTGACCACTTCCTCTCCATATGGCTGGGTTGCATCTGGTCTGTCCCTTAATGAAGAGCAGAAATATAGTGTAAGATTATCACCGCATGAGATCTCTATTTACCAGCTGACACACATGACCAACTGTCAAACTACCAGAAGGCTCACTGAAACAAAAGGTTTTATTGAGCAGCTCTCTGCTGCCCTCTTCTGACAAATGTAAGTTATTGCATTGAGAATACAAGACTATTGGATCACCTACTCTACATTATGTGTACTGGAAGTGTATTTCCAGATGGGTGAGAGTGTGGAAATGTAACTGTGCGTCCCTTTTCCCCTATAATTTTCATAAAACCACCAATGGTTGTGTATTTGATGCAGCTGTTTGCTGCTTCTCTTTCTCTCTCTGTCCATCACTTCAACCTATCCATTCCTCTGACTGTGTGTGTCTGTCTGTCTGTATCTGTCTCTTTTTTACGCTCTTTTTTTCTCCACTCTCTCTCAGGGCCAGGCAGACCTGCTGAAACATGCTAAGAGCGAGGCATTGGACACCCTGCGTCAGATCCACTGTGCAGCTCAGTCCTGTGGCCTCAGTAAGAACGGAGCAGCTTCCCCACAGCTACAGCACCAGCCTCCTCCTCCGCCTCCTCCCCCCCCTCCTCCTCCTCCTCCTTACCAGCAACAGCCACAGCAAACCCAGCTACCATCTCAGCCTCAAGTCCAGGTCCAGACCCAGGCTCACATCCAGGCCCTGGCTCATCCACAGCAGCCGCCCCTGCAGCACTCCCAACCTCAGTCTCAACCCCAAACATTACCTCAGGCATACCTTCATGTCCAGCCCCAGCCTCAGTCCCAGATTCCAGTTCCCCCACTGGCTCAAGCCGCCCCTCAGCCTGCGGCTTTCCTGCAAACCCAGCAGTTCCATCACCAGGCCCAGCAGCCCAAGGCCGCAGGTCCCCAGGAAACTATTCCTGAGGAGCTGGTCGGTAACCATCCTGTTGGATCCTGCTGACCCGCAGCCTGTACCCACAGAGCATCCCACCCGCTGAGAGACAGAGAGAGGCAGATGAAGGAAGAAGAGGAGAGGGAGAAGGCAAGCATGGCTGAAAGGGAGAGGCAGATCGAGGAAGTAAGGGAGAGAGTAAAGGAGATGATGGCCACAAAGAAAGCAAGGAGAGTTAGGAGCGAGACGCGTGTCTGAGGGCGATGTTTTTGTTGCGTCTGTGGCAAGAGCATGGCGGCCAAAGCAGAGAAGAGAAAAGACTGACCTCGCATTCCCCTCACAAACAGCTCTAGAGCACTGGACCTTACAGACTGTAATACCTGTAGCTTGAAAAGGGAGGTAACTCCTATTTGAGCCAGTAGGCTCTGGTCTCTTCTCTCTTCTCTGGTCTTTCGCTCTCTCTCGACTGGTTTGACCGTGAGTCTTTGTTCAGGCGTTGGGCAGCCAGTCAGTGAGTCTCTAGTGTCTCTAGTCTCTCTCTGGGCGTTGGTGGTTACACAAAGTCCACAAATACTCTAGCTCTGTGGGTACAGGTTTTACTGCACATTGACATTTCATACCCGTAGATGTTTGCTGTTGGATTTCCCCAGAACTCCTCGGCATCAAGCTTTTGTTTCTTTGTGCTCACCCTTCACTTCCTGCCTTTTCCATGTGAGACGCATAACGTTACATGCGGACCTTTGCCCCTCTTCTCCACTGAGGCGGTCATTTTTAAGTGCACACAAGGTAGAGGAGACTGACACAACTTAGGTATCTGTGTAGCCATCGTAGATGACCATTACAGTACAAATTGTGGAGCACACACAACACAACACAACCTGCAAGTCTGAATGCTCTCTCGAATAACCTTGCACATCTTCACAGTGTCATTCCGTAGGATTTGAGTTCATCTTAATGGTGATTTAAACTTAGTTGCATGTCGTGTCGCACATCGAAAATCTATAAGCTCACAACGCATCGTTGAGCGACACATTGTGAGCTTGTAGAATGGCAATTTTCGGTATGCAACCAAGTATAAATCAAGGCTTATACTCTTCACTCCTGGACTCTGTCCGTAGTGTTTCTTTATTTCCTTCCCAGGGGCTGTGTGTGCGTGATGTTGAGTTGAGTCAGTGTTTTGGTCCCCAGGGTGGAGCTAGTCCACGCTGAGTGGCAGAGTGTATACCAGCCAATCACAACTAGAACATTCTACCCCTCCTTAGAAACCAAGGGTCCAGGGTCAATGTTCACATGGTACTGCTGATAAACACCTACACAGAAAAAGAGGCAACGTAAATATAGATGTATATGTACGTATGTAAAATGTCTGAAGGAAACATGTATTGCTATTAATAATTCTTGCAGATACAAACAATAATATTATCATTGTTGTTAGTTATATTGATATCATTATTATTTTATAAACTTTACTTCTGCGTAAACAGCAAATTGATAACTATCGTTTAGTGGTGCAGATCAGGTGTGTACAAACTGGGATAGGAATTACGGGTTAGCACCGTCCACAACTTGGGGTGGGTGGGTTGGTAGTTCAAAGTTTCACTTCTAAGTGAGTGTGGATTCTGTTAGAGCTCTTTTAAGTGGCCCATTAAAACTGGCTTCATTGTTAATCCTGTCTCCTCTTTTTCTTTTCACTTATAATGTTACAACAGAACCTGTGGGTCACAACAGCGTTATGAGCTTGTAGATGTGCTATTTTTTACATTATGTGTCTGTGGAACTGAGTCAAACAAAATGTAATGCCTCAACTCTAGGGGGGACTGAAAATTATATGATTATTTTGGGGGGTCGCAGCTTCAAAAGATTGAGAACCAATGGTGTAGAATACACATGAACCCTCATTAGAATGACTTTTGACTGAGACTCAAATTAGAAACAGTGTGTGATTTTTTACTTTTGACATCTGGCCAAAAAGTAGTTAGTGAAAGTTCCAGATAAGTGTCCTGGTGATGGATCCCTGTCAGGTAACTAATTAAGGGATGACAGACCAGACACAAACCCTTCAAATGAACAGAAACAGGAACATTATTTATGTAATGTTTGTGGTCACTTTGATGTCCAGGTAAACTTTGGCTGCTGTAGACAAATATTAAATCAGTGGTTGTGTGGTTTTCTGCAAGCTTCAATTGATTCATGGAATACTTTATTAACAAGTTAGGAAACAAGCCCCGGGGGGCTTGTTTTCATTGTAGTCCATAGAGCACTGTCATTTTAGTTGTTGCTATATATATATAGCATCAATATATATATACTGTATAACTAGTTTTTAATTCTTTGAATACATTTTTCCCCCCTGAAACTTAGGTTAGTATTTAGAAGGATTTTTTAGAATCGGCCTCAGGTCTAAATGGGATAGTTGACTACTCTGTTTAATCACAATTTTTGCCTGGTCTTTAATTGGCACCTGCAGCAGTACCTCAGGGCTCTGTGTGGGGAGTATACTTTATCTTGACTTCTGTGCGAAATCAATAGACCAAATCATCATGACATCACTACAAACAAAAGGAAGCCTGCAGTGCATTGGAGCAGTATTATTCATTAACCTAATCTTCTAAACCAACCTTCTTCGCCTAATTTCTGGAAGCACAGGATACTTATGATTGATTATTAGAAATATATTATTTAATTCTAAATATCCACCGGTTGACAAAGAGACCTAGCTAATGTTTAAAACAGAAGGAGGGAGCGCTGCCTCTTGGTAGGAACAAAAAACAAAGTTCTGCTTGTGGTGACGCAGACTGCAGTCAGACTGCTGTCCTGTTTCGGGAAGAGGACAGAAGAGGGCGCTGAAGAGCCGTAGGGCCAGGCTGGCTTCACCCTATTTTATTTACTCCACTGCGCCCTCTAACGATCTGGTCAATGGTCATTTAAATTGACCAGATCTGTAGAGTGCACAGTGGAGTAAATAAATGAATTTCCATCTGGCGGACATATTTTATTTTCTGCCCAAAAGGTGTATTATACAGAGAAGGTGGGGTGCTGAGAGGCTTCCCACCATGGAGAATAGACTGTCAACAACACAGTGAGTAGTGAAGGTGAGTAGTGAAGTAGTTTTGTTTATTGTTTACTAAAGACTGGCAGAGCATTAGAGAGAACTCACTAACACTCTGGACCAGGGAGCTTCACCCCCATAGCACGGCCTGCCTGATTGAACAGAAAGAAGAGACAGCGTTGGGAACGTCGTCATGTGGGTAGCCTACATTGGACTGCATGGTCTGGACTGGGACTGTTTTCAAACGTTAGTAGATTTTTCCACAAGTTTCCTAGGGGTTGTGGGCATCACTTCCTGTCGATTTGATTGGACTGGATGGATTGGATTTGATGGGATTTGATTGGATCAAATTGACAGGAAGTGATGCCCACAACGCCCAACTTGTGGATGCAGTGGTATTTCACAGTTCACTTTATATATGTTATTTTAACGTCTACTCAGGCTTTGGAGTGCACCCAGACAGTTTTTAAGTTGCTTGATTCAGATATATTTGGTATTCAAACTTTTTCCTCCGGTGCGTTGTCCTCTTAAAACATTAGACATTTGGAAAGTGAAGGGTCCCACTCACTCACACATGACATGTCATATCAGTCACCAGAACCAGGGACATACAGTATTGTTTTCAATGAGTCGAATATGGTTACAATAGTTTTATATAGCAATTGGTTGTGTGTCTGATAAATCAAATATCGAAATATTGAATCAAACAGCTTAGTAACTGTCTAGTGCACACAAAAGCCAGAGTAAACGCTATGACCTCAGAAGTGTTTTAAAGAGAAATAGCCTACCTTTAAGTGCCTCGATGTTTCGGCAGTAATGGCTCGGTAATTCTCAATAGACTTATCAGCCGTTGTGGGGGGGTTAAGATTCTGGCCCGGTCAACGTGGTTAGAATTCACCATACGCCAGTGGTACAGGCTGCCCTCTAGTGGCACAAAACTAAAACTAAAACATCAGTGATCAGTGAGAATAAAGGTTTACGCTACTACTTACGCTGTTTGCCTCTTTCTTATATTATTTGACAATTTGGCCAATTAAAGGTAGGGTAAGTGATATGTTTGGGTATTTTTTGTTTTGTTTTGTTAAAAAAGGTTAAAGTACGATAGTAATTATTGCTACAGAGCGTTTGTTTGGTCACAGGGGTCTCTCCAGCTCAAACAGAATATAGTACATTTTCAGGTAGGTGACACAATTTAAGCCAATCAGGAGAGAGCACTGGAAATGTATTTTCTGTTTAATATTAAAAATAGCTATTTTACACGTATTTTAACAAAAGCAAATCACTTACCCTACCTTTAATGTTAGACCATTTTTTATAGTTTGTTGATTATTTTTGATGCAGTGATAGTGTTTTTCCTTTCTCTCTTACTTTTTTGGGGGTATTTAAAAAGGTCTTTAAAGTCCTTAAATTGTCACTTCTCTGACATCTGGTAAAATTTAGTAAAAATACTAAAATAGCTAAAATACAGAAAATTAATGGTCATTAAGTTCATAAGGTATAATTTCTAATTTCATGATATAAATACATATTTTGGGTTATAATTGATTTCATGTAAGGTTAAAAATGTAAAACATGATGTGATTAAAATTTCTGGGGTGGAACAAAAGTTCCCTGTCTGTCAGTAGCACTACACCAGACTAGCCCTGAAATACTGTCATACCATGACAGTCATGGAGCCCAGAGTTCCTGATTTTTGATTTTCTTTTACATTGCCAACTCTCACATGTACATAAACGTTCAGGTTTCAAACATAAAGTGCTTACCCAAGTGCCACGGATGTTACAAGGTGATCCGTACCACGATAAGTACCCGTATCTCCCGTATTGTTCAATAAAAAGCATTTTAATGCCATCGCCGGCCATTTTCTTTCTTTTTTTTGGTAATATATCAGTGTAATACACCTCCCAACCATTAGTGTCGCATAGTTGAAAGCAACGGACGAAATTTGGAGAAAATGGCTGGCGATCGGATTAAAATACTTTTTATTGAACAATACGGGAGATACAGTAAGTTTATCGTGGTACGGATCACCTTGTAACATCCGTGGCACTTAGTTAAGCACTTTATATTTGAAATCTGAACGTTTATGTAGATGTGAGAGTTTGCAATGTAACATTTAACTTAATTTAATGTAAATTGAAAACCAGAACCATAGCTACACATCGGACCCTTATTGATTGACGCATGATTGCATGTCATTGCTGACAGGTGGTGCAAACAAACCTGGTCGACTATGCTCTGTTAACATGCAGTTTATTGTGATATCGCGCTGCTAAAGTTATTTAAGACGTCTGAAACCAAGGACAAACGGTCAAAAAGACATTCTAAGGACTTTAACAAACCAAAGAACGAAGAACCTCTTTTCCACACAACAGGCCAATGAGGTATTCTGTTTTGATCTCACTTTGATGTTGCCGCTGTGTTTGATGGACACTCATCACATTTCTCCATGTCATTGTATTTTTTATTTATGTATGCTTTGGTCTATGTACTGTGCAAGTTGTTGATTGTGTGCTTTTTTTTTTTTTACTCCACTACATTTATTTGAAAACTTTAGTTACTAGTTACTTTGATTATTATTACAAAACATACATTAACCACTTCAGCTCTGTATACATTTTGGCCATTTGAAAATAGCCCATCTACAAACTCACAATGCATTGTGAGCTTGTAGATCTGCTAAATTCAAAAGATTTCTATGCATTTGAAAACTTGAAATGGGACATTCTGCATGAGTACATTTACTTTTGGTATTTTAAGTACATGTCTCTCTCTCTCTCTCTCTCTCCAGCTTCCATGTCTGTCTCTCTCTCTCTCTCTCTCTCTCTCTCTCTCTCTCTCCAGCATCCATGTCTCTCTCCAGTATCCATCTCTCTCTCTCTCTCTATCTCTCTCTCTCTCTCTCTCTCTCTCTCTCTCTCTCTCTCTCTCTCTCTCTCTCTCTCTCTCTCTCTCTCTTTTGTACTTTTACTAAAGTAAATGTTAAAAAGTCCCAGAGACACTGCCAGGCGCGCTCCCAAAGCGCGTGCATGAGCGCACCCCGCAGGCACAGAACGGGAGCGCGGGCGCACCTGTCAATCACTAGTGACTCTGTTTCACTGTGCCTGCAGAGGAGTTTGTCTCCCCCGCGACGGACTCTTTCTAGTATTATTATATACTCCTTTCTAATACTATATCCTTAACCTGTGTGCGTCATTGAACAACCGTGAGTTGTGCTTTATGTTTGATATATGTTTCACCATTATTATGGCTGGCATATTCTGTTTTAGTGTAACTTTGTGCCACTGTTTGTGCCATTTAATCTCTGTGGACTGACGCTATTTTTGGTTGATTGTTAGGTTAATTCCTGTCATTATAGTTTACCTACATTTACCTATAATCTGCCTACATGCATAATTTATGTGTATTTATGTGTTTGGACACAGAGGGAGTTTGTAATGTCCTTACTGTAGCTCCATGCACGGATGCTCTGCTCAATTAATCACTTGTTGCTAACACCTGGCTGCAATAGGCCTCGTTAAGGGTCCCCTTTGATGTTGCTGCTGTGTATGTGATTACCCTGTTTAGCTTATTGACCCATTTGCCTGTGTTTTGTTTCATCATGTTTGTGACTGATGCCATGTTTAGTGCAGTATGCAGAACTGACTGTATGTACTCCTGATTTATTTCAGACCACACACACCCAATACCTGTACCTGTGCTATCTGTATGCTGCCCTTTATTAAGCCTTCAGTAAATGGTTTAAACTCCCAAGTGCCTCCTTGTGTTCTGACCGACACTCCAGAGCGAGTACTGACTTTACTATTACCAGCACCTATCCCTTTCCTTCAGTAAATTTAGAATCCCAGACTTTTACTTTTAACAGAGTATTTCTATATTGCAGTATTGATACTTTTACTTAAAGTTGTACAGTGCAAATTAAAAAAAAACGATTTTTAGCAGCCTCTGCTGGTCATTACTGTCACTACAGGCCGTTTGTTTATTACTGCCAGAATTCCATTCGTTTTCACCGGAAGACGGAAGTGTTTCAAAAAGCGTTCTTTTCATTGTTTTATACGATCTGTGGATCGTTTCTCTTAGCCAGTGGAGCTTTAGTTACCGTGAGCTGTGTTTTCTTTTGCTGTTGTTTTTCGTTCTTCAAATCATACAATCTCTTAAAATCAGCGTGAGTTTCCTTTTTGTTAATAGCGTGGTAGTTCCTGGCCAAACAGGAAAACGGCGCGGTAGTTACTGGCCAAACAGGAACCCGGTGAATTTCCGCTTACATTTTCCGGCCAGATGACGTCATTTTCGAGGGAAAGTCAACCCCGACAGCGTTCAATAGAAAATATATTAATAAAAGGCTTTCGGGGGTGAAATTCATGGAGTGGGTGTTGTGAGACATTTGCCACTCACAAAAGATATACAATTTAACTTTAGTTTTACTGAAAACGTTACCTAGTATTACTTTAAGTAAAAAATGTGAGTACTTTTCCGACCCAGGCCCGGTTACAGCCAGTAGTACTAGGGTGGGCAGGCAGAAATGTTAGGTGGGCGACCCCTTAGGTGCGCAGCCGGATTTTTCCCCCCCGAAATGCATAGAACATCTATCTATCTATCATATCAGGTGTTACCTTTTGTCTGACCTCTACTCTGAAACCTGCCTGGCTTGGTTGAACCTGCCAGGGGTATGACCCCTGCCGGTATAGACCCCAGGGTCATGGAGGCACACAAGCCTCCCCACCACAGCAAGGTAGCAACACAGGGGTGTCTGTCTGTCTGTCTGTCTGTCTGTCTGTCTGTCTGTCTGTCTGTCTGTCTGTCTGTCTATCTATCTATCTATCTATCTATCTATCTATCTATCTATCTATCTATCTATCTATCTATCTATCTATCTATCTATCTATCTATCTATCTATCTATCTATCTATCTATCTATCTATCTACATCTCACCCTGTCTGTCTGTCTGTCTCACCATATCATGTCTGTGTCTGCTTCGCCATATCATGTCATGGCTCTGTCGAGGATGTTAAGCAGGGATCTTTTGAGAGACAGAGAGGGGGTGACTGATGGTGGGGTTATCAGAATCTGTATTTTCTAAATTTTGGGGGGTCAAAACCCCCCGAAATGCATAGAAAACTATGCATTATACCCGTAACAATACAAACACATTGGTCTTACGCCTGCATTAGGCTACTACATCACACTTACTGTAACATGGTTGTAACAAGTTCTATTCAGACCATAATCACAAGGAAATTCAATGCAATGCTTCAGCCATACGTCAGATATGTATTGTCTACGTATGTATGTTTTGCAGTTTGATATTGGCAGTTGTTTGCAAAATGTGAAAAAGTAAATAATTAAAGTATGCTTTGGAAAAGGGTATGAAATAAGTAGGCTATACATGATGATTTGAACCTCCAAAATGTACCCTTCACCTTATTGTTTATGCCATAATGACATCCACAGGCTTTATAGCAATTGTTCAAATGAGGCCTTAAATGTGAAATGTTCAACAAGCATGTTCAAATCGGATACAGGATAGGTGGGCACTAGGGACATCTGGGCACCTTGATGTACAATTGTCTATTTTGTACAAAATGTTGAAAAAATACATGATGTGAACATGCACGGTACATCATTAATAGACTTGATGTTATCCTTCACGGTACACGCACGCACGCACACACGCACACAGAGGGAGTGCAGCCTACCTGCTGCAGCAGCCGCAGGGGGAGGAGGAGAGGACACAGCTCATTCTTTCAGAATACCCACATAGTTTTGGGGCCATGAAGCACGTTGGCTGTTATGCTTTTGTAGCTCAGTCCGTGTCTAACTAACAGTGATGCTATGCTCATTTGAGAAGTGGTTGCTCTCTATTTTAATGACGTGACACGCACGTCGCTTAACACCTACAGTACAGGTCACACAATGGACAATTGATATGCATATAGGCTAATTCCTATGTTAATGTACCTGGCGTGAGTCGGGAGCCTTTGTAAACTTTGATGAAGTGTGAATTTAAAGTAGTTTTAAATCCATGCGTGTGCCTGCGCGTCCCCCTGGCCAAATAAGTGGTTGCTCGGCGTGCAACCCCGTCCACTGAGCATTGCACCCCTGCTAACTAACTATAAGCTAGTATGATATACTACCTCACATGCAGCAACTTATTTTCGGTAGAGCAATGTTAGATGCATGCACCTTTATTGTGTTTCGACGGCTGAGCATGTCTGTACTCTGTGCCGTCGGCATGTTATGAAACCTCCCTGTGACATACAGTAGTCTGGTCCATAGTGTTAGAGTTCTAACATGTTATAAACCTCCCTGTGACGTACAGTAGCTCTGGTCCATAGTGTTAGAGGGAGTTGGTGCTAAAGAGTTGTGTCGTACGGACACAAGGACTGAGGTGCAGAAGGCTCTGAAACATCTCCACTCACGGGGCTTAACACAGTTTTTCTTCCCACAAACAAAATAGAGCGCCGAAGTCTGACGTCACTGCCAGTAGAGGGCCAGTAGACGGCGCTGTTCCAGGGTTCGTGGCTTTATTTTTTGTGTTGAAATCCCCATTTGGGAATCTTAGATCACGTCATATAAGAACTGCGTTCCAAACATAAACACACCACTCTGGCGTTTTTGTCAGGGGGGTGGCTGAGAAAGAAGTAAGGAAGAGGCCCAATTCATTCCCAATATGGCTGCTGTGCATAGAGCCTATTGCAGTATTGAAGTGTGTGTGTGTGTGTGTGTGTGTGTGTTAGTGAGGCGCGGGTTGACCCGTAACCCGCGGGACCCGCGGGTCAAGTCAGAATTTCGGAGGCAATTATGCGGCCTGCGGGTCAGCCGCTCTCACACGCAAAAAAAAATCAAAAAATCACATGCTCTTGTTTTGTCTTTATTCCTAATAAGAATAATAACAATAAAACAGTTTGAATACACTTGGGGATTATTTTCTAACCATGATTTTACAGAATAAAAAAAAGGTCGCGGGGCGGGTTGAGCCATATATTTATATATGGGTTCGCGGGGCGGGTTGAGGCGGGTTGGGTTCCGTCGCGGGGCGGGGCGGGTCATGAAAAAACCCGACCCGCGCATCACTAGTGTGTGTGTGTATATATTAGTAGAGTGAAAGAAGAGCGTACCAAATGCACTCTTTACAGGTCCGTTTTATCAAGTATAGAGGGTTAAGACAAGTGGTACTGGATTTGACGCTCAACAAAAGCTAATTAATCCTTGTGGATAACGGAGGACAATTTCACAATAAATTAAAACTCTGCGATAACGATTATTGTGAGTGTTTTTAATGATGTGATGTGAACAAGTATCGCCCCATCCCTAGTTGTGACAGGATACAGTATGCATATTGCCTCACTTCCACTATATACATGTATATGTATATTGCATAAACTTGTGTTGCTGATTAAAGCTTTTCATAGATGTTGGTTTCATGTTAATATGTATTTTCAGAGATTTAACCACTTAAACCATCAACACTAAGTAAACGTTCACTCTGTACTTAGTCTGCTCTTTTCCCCCTATCTTTGTCGAAAATAGCCGATCTACAAGCTCACAAAGCCTCGCAGCGCACAACGGCGTTGTAGATCGGCTATTTTCGGCTAATGTTCCCCTCAGAATAGGGATGCTAGCCAGGTTTAGAGTGGTTAATGTAAAAACGAAAATCCTATCACACAAAGATTTGGCGGACCCCCTGTAGTAACTCCGAGGACCCCCTGTTGAAGACCTGCTCTAATGTGTTGTAACTATGCACATATATGTGTCTGTGCGCCGATGGATGCCTGTTGATGCTGTGTTTGCCACAACCTTGTACGGCACTTTGCTCAGCTTCTGTTGTTTATTAAATGTGCTCTATAAATAAAGTTTGATTCCATATACTAGGCTGTGTATGTTGTGACAGGATACAATCTAAGTATATATCTGGCTCTTGGTCACTTGAATTAATATTTGTTTCTTACTTTATTTCTCAGAGTGGAGACGGACTGTGCCGATGTTGTTCTTGTGCCATAAATGCCCAGATGACTGAGGCTCTCACCTACAGTATAACACCCTCCCAGACACCAGAAGACTGAGGTTCTCACCTACAGTATAACACCCTCCCAGACACCAGGCTGACTGAGGTTCTCACCTACAATATAACACCCTCCCAGACACCAGAATGACTGAGGTTCTCACTGGTTCTTGCGCTTCGTGCATACAGTACAGTATGTGCCGCTACGCTGCGATCGGTCGGGTTCTTGCGTGGTATTTGCGCATATCAGTATAGTATGTGCCGCTACGCTGCAATCGTTGGTCGGGTTCTTGCACGGTATTTGCGCATATCAGTACAGTATGTGCCGTTACGCTGCGATCGGTCTGTCGGGTTCTTAAGCAGTATTGTCGCGCATATCAGTACATTATGTGCCGCCACGCTGCGATCGGTCGGGTCTTTGCTACGGTATTGTCGCGCATATCAGTACAGGATGTGCCGTCACGATGCGATCGGTCGGGTCCTTGCTGCGGTATTGTCGCGCATTTCAATACCGTATGTGCCGTCACGCTGCGATCGGTCGGGTTTTTGCTAAGGTATTGTCGCGCATATCAATACAGTATGTGCCGTCGCGCTGCAATCGGTAGGGTCCTTGCGCCGGTATTGTGGCGCATGTCAGTAAAGTATGCGCCGTCACGCTACGCTGCGGTCGTCGTCGGTCGGGTCCTTGCGCCGGTATTGTGGCGCATGTCAGTACAGTATTCGCTGTCACGCTACGCTGCATGTCAGTACAGTATGCGCCGTCACGCTATGCTGCGATCGTCGCCGTTCGGGTCCTTGCGCCGGTATTTTGACGCATGTCAGTACAGTATGCGCCGTCACGCTACGCTGCGATCGTCGTCGGTCGTGTCCTTGCGCCGGTATTGTGGCGCATGTCAGTATAGTATGCGCCGTCACGATACGCTGCGAACGTCGTCGGTCGGGTCCTTGCGCCGGTATCGTGGCGCATGTCATTACAGTATGCGCCGTCACGCTACGCTGCGATCGTCGTCGGTCGATTGGATCCTTGCGCCGGTATTGTGGCACATGTCAGTACAGTATGCGCCGTCACCTACGCTGCGATCGTCGTCGGTCGGGTCCTTGCGCCGGTATTGTGGCGCATGTCAGTACAGTATGCGCCGTCACGCTACGCTGCGATCGTCGTCGGTGGGTTGGATCCTTGCGCCGGTATTGTGGCGCATGTCAGTACAGTATGCGTCGTCACGCTACGCTGCGATCGTCGTCGGTCGGGTCCTTGCGCCGGTATTGTGGCGCATGTCAGTACAGTATGCGCTGTCACGCTACGCTGCATATCAGTACAGTATGCGTCATCACGCTACGCTGCGATCGTCGTCGTTCGGGTCGTTTTCTGCCGTATTGTGGCGCATATCAGTACATTATGTGCCGTCACGCTATTGCGCCGTCGTCGGTCGGGTCGTTTGTGCGTCCGTACGCCTAGCCCCGGTCATGGACGCGTCGAACACTTGTTTGGCGACGTGTCGACACTCGCGTCGACCACTTGTTGGCGACGTGTGCTGTCCTGTGGCCGGGGCTGGGCGTACGGACGCGCAAACGACCCGACCGATGACGGCGCAATAGCGTGACGGCACATACTGTACTGATATGCGCCACAATCAGTATCAGTACAGTATGTGCCGTCGTCGGTCGGGTCGTTTGCTGCCGTATTGTGGCGCATATCAGTACATTATGTGCCGTCACGCTATTGCGCCGTCGTCGGTCGGGTCGTTTGCGCGTCCGTACGCCTAGCCCCGGTCATGGACGCGTCGAACACTTGTTTGGCGACGTGTCGACACTCGCGTCGACCACTTGTTGGCGACGTGTGCTGTCCTGTGGCCGGGGCTGGGCGTACGGACGCGCAAACGACCCGACCGACGACGGCGCAATAGCGTGACGGCACATACTGGACTGATAGGCGCCACAATCAGTATCAGTACAGTATGTGCCGTCGTCGGTCGGGTCGTTTGCTGCCGTATTGTGGCGCATATCAGTACATTATGTGCCGTCACGCTATTGCGCCGTCGTCGGTCGGGTCGTTTGCGCGTCCGTACGCCTAGCCCCGGTCATGGACGCGTCGAACACTTGTTTGGCGACGTGTCGACACTCGCGTCGACCACTTGTTGGCGACGTGTGCTGTCCTGTGGCCGGGGCTGGGCGTACGGACGCGCAAACGACCCGACCGACGACGCCGCAATAGCGTGACGGCACATACTGTACTGATATGCGCCACAATCAGTATCAGTACAGTATGTGCCGTCGTCGGTCGGGTCGTTTGCTGCCGTATTGTGGCGCATATCAGTACATTATGTGCCGTCACGCTATTGCGCCGTCGTCGGTCGGGTCGTTTGCGCGTCCGTACGCCTAGCCTCGGTCATGGACGCGTCGAACACTTGTTTGGCGACGTGTCGACACTCGCGTCGACCACTTGTTGGCGACGTGTGCTGTCCTGTGGCCGGGGCTGGGCGTACGAACGCGCAAACGACCCGACCGACGACGGCGCAATAGCGTGACGGAACAAACTGTACTGATATGCGCCACAATCAGTATCAGTACAGTATGTGCCGTCGTCGGTCGGGTCGTTTGCTGCCGTATTGTGTCGCATATCAGTACATTATGTGCCGTCACGCTATTGCGCCGTCGTCGGTCGGGTCGTTTGCGCGTCCGTACGCCTAGCCCCGGTCATGGACGCGTCGAACACTTGTTTGGCGACGTGTCGACACTCGCGTCGACCACTTGTTGGCGACGTGTGCTGTCCTGTGGCCGGGGCTGGGCGTACGGACGCGCAAACGACCCGACCGACGACGGCGCAATAGCGTGACGGCACATACTGTACTGATATGCGCCACAATCAGTATCAGTACAGTATGTGCCGTCGTCGGTCGGGTCGTTTGCTGCCGTATTGTGGCGCATATCAGTACATTTTGTGCCGTCACGCTATTGCGCCGTCGTCGGTCGGGTCGTTTGCGCGTCCGTACGCCTAGCCCCGGTCATGGACGCGTCGAACACTTGTTTGGCGACGTGTCGACACTCGCGTCGACCACTTGTTGGCGACGTGTGCTGTCCTGTGGCCGGGGCTGGGCGTACGGACGCGCAAACGACCCGACCGACGAAGGCGCAATAGCGTGACGGCACATACTGTACTGATATGCGCCACAATCAGTATCAGTACAGTATGTGCCGTCGTCGGTCGGGTCGTTTGCTGCCGTATTGTGGCGCATATCAGTACATTATGTGCCGTCACGCTATTGCGCCGTCGTCGGTCGGGTCGTTTGCGCGTCCGTACGCCTAGCCCCGGTCATGGACGCGTCGAACACTTGTTTGGCGACGTGTCGACACTCGCGTCGACCACTTGTTGGCGACGTGTGCTGTCCTGTGGCCGGGGCTGGGCGTACGGACGCGCAAACGACCCGACCGACGACGGCGCAATAGCGTGACGGCACATACTGTACTGATATGCGCCACAATCAGTATCAGTACAGTATGTGCCGTCGTCGGTCGGGTCGTTTGCTGCCGTATTGTGGCGCATATCAGTACATTATGTGCCGTCACGCTATTGCGCCGTCGTCGGTCGGGTCGTTTGCGCGTCCGTACGCCTAGCCCCGGTCATGGACGCGTCGAACACTTGTTTGGCGACGTGTCGACACTCGCGTCGACCACTCGTTGGCGACGCGTGCTGTCCTGTGGCCGGGGCTGGGCGTACGGACGCGCAAACGACCCGACCGACGACGGCGCAATAGCGTGACGGCACATACTGTACTGATATGCGCCACAATCAGTATCAGTACAGTATGTGCCGTCGTCGGTCGGGTCGTTTGCTGCCGTATTGTGGCGCATATCAGTACATTATGTGCCGTCACGCTATTGCGCCGTCGTCGGTCGGGTCGTTTGCGCGTCCGTACGCCTAGCCTCGGTCATGGACGCGTCGAACACTTGTTTGGCGACGTGTCGACACTCGCGTCGACCACTTGTTGGCGACGTGTGCTGTCCTGTGGCCGGGGCTGGGCGTACGAACGCGCAAACGACCCGACCGACGACGGCGCAATAGCGTGACGGCACATACTGTACTGATATGCGCCACAATCAGTATCAGTACAGTATGTGCCGTCGTCGGTCGGGTCGTTTGCTGCCGTATTGTGTCGCATATCAGTACATTATGTGCCGTCACGCTATTGCGCCGTCGTCGGTCGGGTCGTTTGCGCGTCCGTACGCCTAGCCCCGGTCATGGACGCGTCGAACACTTGTTTGGCGACGTGTCGACACTCGCGTCGACCACTTGTTGGCGACGTGTGCTGTCCTGTGGCCGGGGCTGGGCGTACGGACGCGCAAACGACCCGACCGACGACGGCGCAATAGCGTGACGGCACATACTGTACTGATATGCGCCACAATCAGTATCAGTACAGTATGTGCCGTCGTCGGTCGGGTCGTTTGCTGCCGTATTGTGGCGCATATCAGTACATTTTGTGCCGTCACGCTATTGCGCCGTCGTCGGTCGGGTCGTTTGCGCGTCCGTACGCCTAGCCCCGGTCATGGACGCGTCGAACACTTGTTTGGCGACGTGTCGACACTCGCGTCGACCACTTGTTGGCGACGTGTGCTGTCCTGTGGCCGGGGCTGGGCGTACGGACGCGCAAACGACCCGACCGACGACGGCGCAATAGCGTGACGGCACATACTGTACTGATATGCGCCACAATCAGTATCAGTACAGTATGTGCCGTCGTCGGTCGGGTCGTTTGCTGCCGTATTGTGGCGCATATCAGTACATTATGTGCCGTCACGCTATTGCGCCGTCGTCGGTCGGGTCGTTTGCGCGTCTGTACGCCTAGCCCCGGTCATGGACGCGTCGAACACTTGTTTGGCGACGTGTCGACACTCGCGTCGACCACTTGTTGGCGACGTGTGCTGTCCTGTGGCCGGGGCTGGGCGTACGCATGTCAGTACAGTATGCGCCGTCACGATACGCTGCAATCGTCATCGGTCGGGTCCTTGCGCCGGTATTGTGGCGCATGTCAGTACAGTATGCGCCGTCACGCTACGCTGCGATCGTCGTCGGTCGGTTGGATCCTTTCGCCGGTATTGTGGCGAATATCAGTACAGTATGCGCCGTCACGCTACGCTGCGATCGTCGTCGGTCGGTTGGATCCTTGCGCCGGTATTGTGGCGCATGTCAGTACAGTATGCGCCGTCACACTACGCTGCGATCGTTGTCGGTCGGTCGGTTGGATCCTTGCGCCGGTATTGTGGCGAATGTCAGTACAGTATGCACCGTCACGCTGCAATCGTCGTCGGTCGGTTGGATCCTTGCGCCGGTATTGTGGCGCATGTCAGTACAGTATGCGCCGTCACGCTACGCTGCGATCGTCGTCGGTCGGGTCCTTGCGCCGGTATTGTGGCGCATGTCAGTACAGTATGCGCCGTCACGCTACGCTGCGATCGTCGTCGGTCGGTTGGATCCTTTTGCCGGTATTGTGGCGAATGTCAGTACAGTATGCGCCGTCACGCTACGCTGCGATCGTCGTCGGTCGGTTGGATCCTTGCGCCGGAATTGTGCCGCATGTCAGTACAGCATGCGCCGTCACGCTACGCTGCAATCGTCATCGGTCGGGTCCTTGTGCCGATATTGTGGCGCATGTCAGTACAGTATGCGCCGTCACGCTACGCTGCGATCGTTGTCGGTCGGTTGGATCCTTTCGCCGGTATTGTGGTGTATGTCAGTACAGTATGTGCCATCACGCTACGCTGCGATCGTCGTCGGTCGGGTCCTTGCGCTGGTATTGTGGCGCATGTCAGTACAGTATGCGCTGTCACGCTGCATGTCAGTACAGTATGCGCCGTCACGCTACGCTGCGATCGTCGTCGGTCGGTTCTTTGCGCCGGTATTGTGCCTTATGTTAGTACAGTATGCGCCGTCACGATACGCTGCGATCGTCGTTGGTCGGGTCCTTGCGCCGGTATTGTGGCGCATGTCAGTACAGTATGCGCCGTCACGCTACGCTGCGATCGTCGTCGGTCGGTTAGATCCTTGCACAGGTATTGTGGCGCATGTCAGTACAGTATGCGCCGTCACGCTACGCTAAGATCGTCGTCGGTCGGGTCCTTGCACCGGTATTGTGGCGCATGTCAGTACAGTATGAGCTGTCACGCTGCATGTCAGTACAGTATGCGCTGTCACGCTACGCTGCGATCGTCGTCGGTCGGGTCTTTGCGCCGGTATTGTGCCTTATGTTAGTACAGTATGCGCCGTCACGATACGCTGCGATCGTCGTTGGTCGGGTCCTTGCGCCGGTATTGTGGCGCATGTCAGTACAGTATGCGCCGTCACGCTACGCTGCGATCGTCGTCGGTCGGTTGGATCCTTGCGCCGGTATTGTGGCGCATGTCAGTACAGTATGCGCCGTCACGCTACGCTGCGATCGTCGTCGGTCGGGTCCTTGCGCCGGTATTGTGGCGCATGTCAGTACAGTATGCGCCGTCACGCTACGCTGCGATCGTCGTCGGTCGGTTGGATCCTTGCGCCGGTATTGTGGCGCATGTCAGTACAGTATGCGCCGTCACGCTACGCTGCGATCGTCGTCGGTCGGTTGGATCCTTGCGCCGGTATTGTGGCGAATGTCAGTACAGTATGCGCCGTCACGCTACGCTGCGGTCGGTTGGATCCTTGCGCCGGTAATGTGGCGCATGTCAGTACAGTATGTGCCGTCACGCTACGCTGCGATCGTCGTCGGTCGGTTGGATCCTTGCGCCGGTATTGTGGCGAATGTCAGTACAGTATGCGCCGTCACGCTACGCTGCGGTCGGTTGGATCCTTGCGCCGGTAATGTGGCGCATGTCAGTACAGTATGCGCCATCACGCTACGCTGCGATCGTCGTCGGGTCCTTGCACCGGTATTGTGGCGCATGTCAGTACAGTATGCGCTGTCACGCTGCATGTCAGTACAGTATGCGCCGTCACGCTACGCTGCGATCGCCGTCGGTCGGTTGGATCCTTTCGCCGGTATTGTGGTGCATGTCAGTACAGTATGCGCCATCACGCTACGCTGCGATCGTCGTCGGTCGGGTCCTTGCGCCGGTATTGTGGCGCATGTCAGTACAGTATGCGCTGTCACGCTGCATGTCAGTACAGTATGCGCCGTCACGCTACGCTGCGATCGTCGTCGGTCGGGTCTTTGCGCCGGTATTGTGGCGCATGTCAGTACAGTATGCGCCGTCACGCTACGCCGCGATCGTCGTCGGTCGGTTGGATCCTTGCGCCGGTATTGTGGCGCATGTCAGTACAGTATGCGCCGTCACGCTATGCTGCGATCGTCGTCGGTCGGGCTGCGATTGTCGTCGGTCGGTTGGATCCTTGCGCCGGTATTGTGGCGCATGTCAGTACAGTATGCGCCGTCACGCTATGCTGCGATCGTCGTCGGTCGGGTCCTTGCGCCGGTATTGTGGAGCATGTCAGTACAGTATGCGCCGTCACGCTACGCTGCGATCGTCGTCGGATCCTTGCGCCGGTATTGTGGCGAATGTCAGTATAGTATGCGCCGTCACGCTACGCTGCGATCGTCGTCGGTCGGGTCCTTGCGCCGGTATTGTGGCGCATGTCAGTACAGTATGCGCTGTCACGCTGCATGTCAGTACAGTATGCGCCGTCACGCTACGCTGCGATCGTCGTCGGTCGGTTGGATCCTTGCGCCGGTATTGTGGCGCATGTCAGTACAGTATGTGCCGTCACGCTACGCTGCGATCGTCGTCGGTCGGGTCCTTGCGCCGGTATTGTGGCGCATGTCAGTACAGTATGCGCTGTCACGCTGCATGTCAGTACAGTATGCGCCGTCACGCTACGCTGCGATCGTCGTCGGTCGGTTGGATCCTTGCGCCGGTATTGTGGCGCATGTCAGTACAGTATGCGCCGTCACGCTACGCTGCGATCGTCGTCGGTCGGGTCCTTGCGCCGGTATTGTGGCGCATATCAGTACAGTATGCGCCGTCACGCTACGCTGTGATCGTCGTTTGTCGGTTTGATCCTTGCGCCGGTATTGTGGCGCATGTCAGTACAGTATGCGCCGTCACGCTACGCTGCGATCGTCGTCGGTCGGGTCCTTGCGCCGGTATTGTGGCGCATGTCAGTACAGTATGCGCTGTCACGCTACGCTGCATGTGAGTACAGTATGCGCCGTCACGCTACGCTGTGATCGTCGTCGGTCGGTCCTTGCGCCGGTATTGTGGCGCATGTCAGTACAGTATGCGCCGTCAGGCTAAGCTGCGATCGTCGTCGGTCGGCTCCTTGCGCCGGTATTGTGGCGCATGTCAGTACAGTATAAGCTGTCACGCTACGCTGCATGTCAGTACAGTATGCGCCGCCACGCTACGCTGCGATCGTTGTCCGTCGGGTCCTTGGGCCGGTATTTTGCCGCATGTCAGTACAGTATGCGCCGTCACGCTACGCTGCGATCGTCGCCGGTTTTGTTGGATCCTTGCGCCGGTATTGTGGCGCTTGTTTGTACAGTATGCGGCGTCACGATACGCTGCGATCGTCGTCGGTCGTGTCCTTGCGCCGGTATTGTGGCGCATGTCAGTACAGTATGCGCCGTCACGCTACGCTGCGATCGTCGTCGGTCGGTTGGATCCTTGCGCCGGTATTGTGGCGCATGTTTGTACAGTATGCGCCGTCACGATACGCTGCGATCGTCGTCGGTCGTGTCCTTGCGCCGGTATTGTGGCGCATGTCAGTACAGTATGCGCCGTCACGCTACGCTGCGATCGTCGTCGGTCGGTTGGATCCTTGCGCCGGTATTGCGGCGCAAGTCAGTACAGTATGCGCCGTCACGCTACGCTGCGATCGTCGTCGGTCGGTTGGATCCTTGCGCCGGTATTGTGGCGAATGTCAGTACAGTATGCGCCGTCGCACTACGCTGCGATCGTCGTCGGTTGGTTGGATCCTTGCGCCGGTATTGTGGCGCATGTCAGTACAGTATGCGCCGGCACGATACGCTGCGATCGTCGTCGGTCGGGTCCTTGCACCGGTATTGTGGCGCATGTCAGTACAGTATGCGCCGTCACGCTACGCTGCGATCGTCGTCGGTCGGTTGGATCCTTGCGCCGGTATTGTGGCGCATATCAGTACAGTATGCGCCGTCACGCTACGCTGATATCGTCGTCGGTCGGGTCCTTGCGCCGGTATTGTGGCGCATGTTTGTACAGTATGCGCCGTCACGATACGCTGCGATCGTCGTCGGTCGGGTCCTTGCGCCGGTATTGTGGCGCATGTCAGTACAGTATGCGCCGTCATGCTACGCTGATATTGTCGTCGGTCGGGTCCTTGCGCCGGTATTGTGGCGCATGTCAGTACAGTATGCGCCGTCACGCTACGCTGCGATCGCCGTCGGTCGGGTCCTTGCGCCGGTATTGTGGCGCATGTCAGTACAGTATGCGCCGTCACGCTACGCTGCGATCGTCGTCGGTCGGTTGGATCCTTGCGCCGGTATTGTTGCGAATGTCAGTACAGTATGCGCCGTCACGCTACGCTGCGATCATCGTCGGTTGGTTGGATCCTTTCGCCGGTATTGTGGCGCATGTCAGTACAGTATGCGCCGTCACGCTACGCTGCGATCGCCGTCGGTCGGGTCCTTGCGCCGGTATTGTGGCGCATGTCAGTACAGTATGCGCCGTCACGCTACGCTGCGATCGTCGTCGGTCGGGTCCTTGCGCCGGTATTGTGGCGCATGTCAGTACAGTATGTGCCGTCACGCTACGCTGCGATCGTCGTCGGTCGGTTGGATCCTTGCGCCGGTATTTTGGCTCATGTCAGTACAGTATGCGCCGTCACGCTACGCTGCGATCGTCGTCGGTCGGGTCCTTGCGCCGGTATTGTGGCGCATGTCAGTACAGTATGTGCCGTCACGCTACGCTGCGATCGTCGTCGGTCGGTTGGATCCTTGCGCCGGTATTGTTGCGAATGTCAGTACAGTATGCGCCGTCACGCTACGCTGCGATCATCGTCGGTTGGTTGGATCCTTTCGCCGGTATTGTGGCGCATGTCAGTACAGTATGCGCCGTCACGATACGCTGCGATCGCCGTCGGTCGGGTCCTTGCGCCGGTATTGTGGCGCATGTCAGTACAGTATGCGCCGTCACGCTACGCTGCGATCGCCGTCGGTCGGGTCCTTGCGCCGGTATTGTGGCGCATGTCAGTACAGTATGCGCCGTCACGCTACGCTGCGATCGTCGTCGGTCGGGTCCTTGCGCCGGTATTGTGGCGCATGTCAGTACAGTATGTGCCGTCACGCTACGCTGCGATCGTCGTCGGTCGGTTGGATCCTTACGCCGGTATTTTGGCTCATGTCAGTACAGTATGCGCCGTCACGCTACGCTGCGATCGTCGTCGGTCGGGTCCTTGCGCCGGTATTGTGGCTCATGTCAGTACAGTATGCGCCGTCACGCTACGCTGCGATAGTCGTCGGTCGGGTCCTTGCGCCGGTATTGTGGCGAATGTCAGTACAGTATGCGCCGTCACGCTACGCTGCGATCATCGTCGGTTGGTTGGATCCTTGCGCCGGTATTGTGGCGCATGTCAGTACAGTATGCGCCATCACGCTACGCTGCGATCGTCGTCGGTCGGGTCCTTGCGCCGGTATTGTGGCGCATGTCAGTACAGTATGCGCTGTCACGCTGCATGTCAGTACAGTATGCGCCGTCACGCTGCGATCGTCGTCGGTCGGGTGATTGCGCCGGTATTGTGCCTTATGTTAGTACAGTATGCGCCGTCACGATACGCTGCGATCGTCGTTGGTCGGGTCCTTGCGCCGGTATTGTGGCGCATGTCAGTACAGTATGCGCCGTCACGGTACGCTGCGATCGTCGTCGGTCGGTTGGATCCTTGCGCCGGTATTGTGGCGCATGTCAGTACAGTATGCGCCGTCACGCTACGCTGCGATCGTCGTCGGTCGGGTCCTTGCGCCGGTATTGTGGCGCATGTCAGTACAGTATGCGCCGTCACGCTACGCTGCGATCGTCGTCGGTCGGTTGGATCCTTGCGCCGGTATCGTGGCGAATGTCAGTACAGTATGCGCCGTCACACTACGCTGCGGTCGGTTGGATCCTTGCGCCGGTAATGTGGCGCATGTCAGTTCAGTATCCGCCGTCACGCTACGCTGCGATCGTCGTCGGTCGGTTGGATCCTTGCGCTGGTATTGTGGCGCATGTCAGTACAGTATGCGCCGTCACGCTACGCTGCGATCGTCGTCGGTCGGTTGGATCGTTGCGCCGGTATTGTGGCGCATGTCAGTACAGTATGCGCCGTCACGCTACGCTGCGATCGTCGTCGGTCGGGTCCTTGCGCCGGTATTGTGGCGCATGTCAGTACAGTATGTGCCGTCACGCTACGCTGCGATCGTCGTCGGTCGGTTGGATCCTTACGCCGGTATTTTGGCTCATGTCAGTACAGTATGCGCCGTCACGCTACGCTGCGATCGTCGTCGGTCGGGTCCTTGCGCCGGTATTGTGGCTCATGTCAGTACAGTATGCGCCGTCACGCTACGCTGCGATAGTCGTCGGTCGGGTCCTTGCGCCGGTATTGTGGCGAATGTCAGTACAGTATGCGCCGTCACGCTACGCTGCGATCATCGTCGGTTGGTTGGATCCTTGCGCCGGTATTGTGGCGCATGTCAGTACAGTATGCGCCATCACGCTACGCTGCGATCGTCGTCGGTCGGGTCCTTGCGCCGGTATTGTGGCGCATGTCAGTACAGTATGCGCTGTCACGCTGCATGTCAGTACAGTATGCGCCGTCACGCTGCGATCGTCGTCGGTCGGGTGATTGCGCCGGTATTGTGCCTTATGTTAGTACAGTATGCGCCGTCACGATACGCTGCGATCGTCGTTGGTCGGGTCCTTGCGCCGGTATTGTGGCGCATGTCAGTACAGTATGCTCCGTCACGGTACGCTGCGATCGTCGTCGGTCGGTTGGATCCTTGCGCCGGTATTGTGGCGCATGTCAGTACAGTATGCGCCGTCACGCTACGCTGCGATCGTCGTCGGTCGGGTCCTTGCGCCGGTATTGTGGCGCATGTCAGTACAGTATGCGCCGTCACGCTACGCTGCGATCGTCGTCGGTCGGTTGGATCCTTGCGCCGGTATCGTGGCGAATGTCAGTACAGTATGCGCCGTCACACTACGCTGCGGTCGGTTGGATCCTTGCGCCGGTAATGTGGCGCATGTCAGTTCAGTATCCGCCGTCACGCTACGCTGCGATCGTCGTCGGTCGGTTGGATCCTTGCGCTGGTATTGTGGCGCATGTCAGTACAATATGCGCCGTCACGCTACGCTGCGATCGTCGTCGGTCGGTTGGATCGTTGCGCCGGTATTGTGGCGCATGTCAGTAGTGTATGGGCCGTCACGCTATGCTGCGATCGTCGTCGGTCGGGTCCTTGCGCCGGTATTGTGGCGCATGTCAGTACAGTATGCTCCGTCACGCTACGCTGCGATCGTCGTCGGTCGGTCGGTTGGATCCTTGCGCCGGTATTGTGGCGAATGTCAGTATAGTATGCGCCGTCACGCTACGCTGCGATCGTCGTCGGTCGGGTCCTTGCGCCGGTATTGTGGCGCATGTCAGTACAGTATGCGCTGTCACGCTGCATGTCAGTACAGTATGCGCCGTCACGCTACGCTGCGATCGTCGTCGGTCGGGTCTTTGCGCCGGTATTGTGCCTTATGTTAGTACAGTATGCGCCGTCACGATACGCTGCGATCGTCGTTGGTCAGGTCCTTGCGCCGGTATTGTGGCGCATATCAGTACAGTATGCGCCGTCACGCTACGCTGCGATCGTCGTCGGTCGGTTGGATCCTTGCGCCGGTATTGTGGCGCATGTCAGTACAGTATGGGCCGTCACGCTACGCTGCGATTGTCGTCGGTCGGGTCCTTGCGCCGGTATTGTGGCGCATGTCAGTACAGTATGCGCCGTCACGCTACGCTGCAATCGTCGTTTGCCGGTATTGTGGCGCATGTCAGTACAGTATGCGCCGTCACGATACGCTGCGATCGTCGTCGGTCGGGTCCTTGCGCCGGTATTGTGGCGCATGTCAGTACAGTATGCGCCGTCACGCTACGCTGCGATCGTCGTCGGTCGGTTGGATCCTTGCGCCGGTATTGTGGCGCATGTCAGTACAGTATGCGCCGTCACGCTACGCTGCGATCGTCGTCGGTCGGGCTGCGATTGTCGTCGGTCGGTTGGATCCTTGCGCCGGTATTGTGGCGCATGTCAGTACAGTATGCGCCGTCACGCTATGCTGCGATCGTCGTCGGTCGGGTCCTTGCGCCGGTATTGTGGCGCATGTCAGTACAATGCGCCGTCACGCTACGCTGCGATCGTCGTCGGATCCTTCGCCGGTATTGTGGCGAATGTCAGTATAATATGCGCCGTCACGCTACGCTGCGATCGTCGTCGGTCGGGTCCTTGCGCCGGTATTGTGGCGCATGTCAGTACAGTATGCGCTGTCACGCTGCATGTCAGTACAGTATGCGCCGTCACGCTACGCTGCGATCGTCGTCGGTCGGTTGGATCCTTGCGCCGGTATTGTGGCGCATGTCAGTACAGTATGCGCCGTCACGCTACGCTGCGATCGTCGTCGGTCGGGTCCTTGCGCCGGTATTGTGGCGCATATCAGTACAGTATGCGCCGTCACGCTACGCTGCGATCGTCGTTTGTCGGTTTGATCCTTGCGCCGGTATTGTGGCGCATGTCAGTACAGTATGCGCCGTCACGCTACGCTGCGATCGTCGTCGGTCGGGTCCTTGCGCCGGTATTGTGGCGCATGTCAGTACAGTATGCGCTGTCACGCTACGCTGCATGTGAGTACAGTATGCGCCGTCACGCTACGCTGTGATCGTCGTCGGTCGGGTCCTTGCGCCGGTATTGTGGCGCATGTCAGTACAGTATAAGCTGTCACGCTACGCTGCATGTCAGTACAGTATGCGCCGCCACGCTACGCTGCGATCGTTGTCCGTCGGGTCCTTGGGCCGGTATTTTGCCGCATGTCAGTACAGTATGCGCCGTCACGCTACGCTGCGATCGTCGCCGGTTTTGTTGGATCCTTGCGCCGGTATTGTGGCGCATGTTTGTACAGTATGCGGCGTCACGATACGCTGCGATCGTCGTCGGTCGTGTCCTTGCGCCGGTATTGTGGCGCATGTCAGTACAGTATGCGCCGTCACGCTACGCTGCGATCGTCGTCGGTCGGTTGGATCCTTGCGCCGGTATTGTGGCGCATGTTTGTACAGTATGCGCCGTCACGATACGCTGCGATCGTCGTCGGTCGTGTCCTTGCGCCGGTATTGTGGCGCTTGTCAGTACAGTATGCGCCGTCACGCTACGCTGCGATCGTCGTCGGTCGGTTGGATCCTTGCGCCGGTATTGTGGCGCAAGTCAGTACAGTATGCGCCGTCACGCTACGCTGCGATCGTCGTCGGTCGGTTGGATCCTTGCGCCGGTATTGTGGCGAATGTCAGTACAGTATGCGCCGTCGCGCTACGCTGCGATCGTCGTCGGTTGGTTGGATCCTTGCGCCGGTATTGTGGCGCATGTCAGTACAGTATGCGCCGGCACGATACGCTGCGATCGTCGTCGGTCGGGTCCTTGCACCGGTATTGTGGCGCATGTCAGTACAGTATGCGCCGTCACGCTACGCTGCGATCGTCGTCGGTCGGTTGGATCCTTGCGCCGGTATTGTGGCGCATATCAGTACAGTATGCGCCGTCACGCTACGCTGATATCGTCGTCGGTCGGGCCCTTGCGCCGGTATTGTGGCGCATGTTTGTACAGTATGCGCCGTCACGATACGCTGCGATCGTCGTCGGTCGGGTCCTTGCGCCGGTATTGTGGCGCATGTCAGTACAGTATGCGCTGTCACGCTACGCTGCATGTGAGTACAGTATGCGCCGTCACGCTACGCTGTGATCGTCGTCGGTCGGGTCCTTGCGCCGGTATTGTGGCGCATGTCAGTACAGTATGCGCCGTCACGCTACGCTGATATTGTCGTCGGTCGGGTCCTTGCGCCGGTATTGTGGCGCATGTCAGTACAGTATGCGCCGTCACGCTACGCTGCGATCGCCGTCGGTCGGGTCCTTGCGCCGGTATTGTGGCGCATGTCAGTACAGTATGCGCCGTCACGCTACGCTGCGATCGTCGTCGGTCGGTTGGATCCTTGCGCCGGTATTGTTGCGAATGTCAGTACAGTATGCGCCGTCACGCTACGCTGCGATCATCGTCGGTTGGTTGGATCCTTTCGCCGGTATTGTGGCGCATGTCAGTACAGTATGCGCCGTCACGATACGCTGCGATCGCCGTCGGTCGGGTCCTTGCGCCGGTATTGTGGCGCATGTCAGTACAGTATGCGCCGTCACGCTACGCTGCGATCGTCGTCGGTCGGGTCCTTGCGCCGGTATTGTGGCGCATGTCAGTACAGTATGCGCTGTCACGCTACGCTGCATGTCAGTACAGTATGCGCCATCACGCTGCGATCATCGTCGGTCGGGTCCTTGCACCGGTATTGTGGCGCCTGTCAGTACAGTATGCGCCGTCACGCTACGCTGCGATCGTCGTCGGTCGGGTTCTTGCGCTGGTATTGTCGCGCATATCAGTACAGTATGTGCCGTCACACTGCGATCGTTCGGGTCCTTGCTGCGGTATTGCCTCGCATATCAGTACAGTATGCGCCGTCACGCTACGCTGATATCGTCGTCGGTCGGGTCCTTGCGCCGGTATTGTGGCGCATGTTTGTACAGTATGCGCCGTCACGATACGCTGCGATCGTCGTCGGTCGGGTCCTTGCGCCGGTATTGTGGCGCATGTCAGTACAGTATGCACCGTCACGCTACGCTGCGATCGTCGTCGGTCGGGTCCTTGCGCCGGTATTGTGGCGAATGTCAGTACAGTATGCGCCGTCACGCTACGCTGCGATCGTCGTCGGTCGGTTGGATCCTTGCGCCGGTATTGTTGCGAATGTCAGTACAGTATGCGCCGTCACGCTACGCTGCGATCATCGTCGGTCGGTTGGATCCTTGCGCCGGTATTGTGACGCTTGTCAATACAGTATGCGCCGTCACGATACGCTGCGATCGTCGTCGGTCGGTTGGATCCTTGCGCCGGTATTGTGGCGCATGTCAGTACAGTATGCGCCGTCACGCTACGCTGCGATCGCCGTCGGTCGGGTCCTTGCGCCGGTATTGTGGCGCATGTCAGTACAGTATGCGCCGTCACGCTACGCTGCGATCGTCGTCGGTCGGTTGGATCCTTGCGCCGGTATTGTTGCGAATGTCAGTACAGTATGCGCCGTCACGCTACGCTGCGATCATCGTCGGTTGGTTGGATCCTTTCGCCGGTATTGTGGCGCATGTCAGTACAGTATGCGCCGTCACGCTACGCTGCGATCGCCGTCGGTCGGGTCCTTGCGCCGGTATTGTGGCGCATGTCAGTACAGTATGCGCCGTCACGCTACGCTGCGATCGTCGTCGGTCGGGTCCTTGCGCCGGTATTGTGGCGCATGTCAGTACAGTATGTGCCGTCACGCTACGCTGCGATCGTCGTCGGTCGGTTGGATCCTTGCGCCGGTATTTTGGCTCATGTCAGTACAGTATGCGCCGTCACGCTACGCTGCGATCGTCGTCGGTCGGGTCCTTGCGCCGGTATTGTGGCGCATGTCAGTACAGTATGTGCCGTCACGCTACGCTGCGATCGTCGTCGGTCGGTTGGATCCTTGCGCCGGTATTGTTGCGAATGTCAGTACAGTATGCGCCGTCACGCTACGCTGCGATCATCGTCGGTTGGTTGGATCCTTTCGCCGGTATTGTGGCGCATGTCAGTACAGTATGCGCCGTCACGATACGCTGCGATCGCCGTCGGTCGGGTCCTTGCGCCGGTATTGTGGCGCATGTCAGTACAGTATGCGCCGTCACGCTACGCTGCGATCGCCGTCGGTCGGGTCCTTGCGCCGGTATTGTGGCGCATGTCAGTACAGTATGCGCCGTCACGCTACGCTGCGATCGTCGTCGGTCGGGTCCTTGCGCCGGTATTGTGGCGCATGTCAGTACAGTATGTGCCGTCACGCTACGCTGCGATCGTCGTCGGTCGGTTGGATCCTTACGCCGGTATTTTGGCTCATGTCAGTACAGTATGCGCCGTCACGCTACGCTGCGATCGTCGTCGGTCGGGTCCTTGCGCCGGTATTGTGGCTCATGTCAGTACAGTATGCGCCGTCACGCTACGCTGCGATAGTCGTCGGTCGGGTCCTTGCGCCGGTATTGTGGCGAATGTCAGTACAGTATGCGCCGTCACGCTACGCTGCGATCATCGTCGGTTGGTTGGATCCTTGCGCCGGTATTGTGGCGCATGTCAGTACAGTATGCGCCATCACGCTACGCTGCGATCGTCGTCGGTCGGGTCCTTGCGCCGGTATTGTGGCGCATGTCAGTACAGTATGCGCTGTCACGCTGCATGTCAGTACAGTATGCGCCGTCACGCTGCGATCGTCGTCGGTCGGGTGATTGCGCCGGTATTGTGCCTTATGTTAGTACAGTATGCGCCGTCACGATACGCTGCGATCGTCGTTGGTCGGGTCCTTGCGCCGGTATTGTGGCGCATGTCAGTACAGTATGCGCCGTCACGGTACGCTGCGATCGTCGTCGGTCGGTTGGATCCTTGCGCCGGTATTGTGGCGCATGTCAGTACAGTATGCGCCGTCACGCTACGCTGCGATCGTCGTCGGTCGGGTCCTTGCGCCGGTATTGTGGCGCATGTCAGTACAGTATGCGCCGTCACGCTACGCTGCGATCGTCGTCGGTCGGTTGGATCCTTGCGCCGGTATCGTGGCGAATGTCAGTACAGTATGCGCCGTCACACTACGCTGCGGTCGGTTGGATCCTTGCGCCGGTAATGTGGCGCATGTCAGTTCAGTATCCGCCGTCACGCTACGCTGCGATCGTCGTCGGTCGGTTGGATCCTTGCGCTGGTATTGTGGCGCATGTCAGTACAGTATGCGCCGTCACGCTACGCTGCGATCGTCGTCGGTCGGTTGGATCGTTGCGCCGGTATTGTGGCGCATGTCAGTACAGTATGCGCCGTCACGCTACGCTGCGATCGTCGTCGGTCGGGTCCTTGCGCCGGTATTGTGGCGCATGTCAGTACAGTATGTGCCGTCACGCTACGCTGCGATCGTCGTCGGTCGGTTGGATCCTTACGCCGGTATTTTGGCTCATGTCAGTACAGTATGCGCCGTCACGCTACGCTGCGATCGTCGTCGGTCGGGTCCTTGCGCCGGTATTGTGGCTCATGTCAGTACAGTATGCGCCGTCACGCTACGCTGCGATAGTCGTCGGTCGGGTCCTTGCGCCGGTATTGTGGCGAATGTCAGTACAGTATGCGCCGTCACGCTACGCTGCGATCATCGTCGGTTGGTTGGATCCTTGCGCCGGTATTGTGGCGCATGTCAGTACAGTATGCGCCATCACGCTACGCTGCGATCGTCGTCGGTCGGGTCCTTGCGCCGGTATTGTGGCGCATGTCAGTACAGTATGCGCTGTCACGCTGCATGTCAGTACAGTATGCGCCGTCACGCTGCGATCGTCGTCGGTCGGGTGATTGCGCCGGTATTGTGCCTTATGTTAGTACAGTATGCGCCGTCACGCTACGCTGCGATCGTCGTCGGTCGGGTCCTTGCGCCGGTATTGTGGCGCATATCAGTACAGTATGCGCCGTCACGCTACGCTGCGATCGTCGTTTGTCGGTTTGATCCTTGCGCCGGTATTGTGGCGCATGTCAGTACAGTATGCGCCGTCACGCTACGCTGCGATCGTCGTCGGTCGGGTCCTTGCGCCGGTATTGTGGCGCATGTCAGTACAGTATGCGCTGTCACGCTACGCTGCATGTGAGTACAGTATGCGCCGTCACGCTACGCTGTGATCGTCGTCGGTCGGGTCCTTGCGCCGGTATTGTGGCGCATGTCAGTACAGTATAAGCTGTCACGCTACGCTGCATGTCAGTACAGTATGCGCCGCCACGCTACGCTGCGATCGTTGTCCGTCGGGTCCTTGGGCCGGTATTTTGCCGCATGTCAGTACAGTATGCGCCGTCACGCTACGCTGCGATCGTCGCCGGTTTTGTTGGATCCTTGCGCCGGTATTGTGGCGCATGTTTGTACAGTATGCGGCGTCACGATACGCTGCGATCGTCGTCGGTCGTGTCCTTGCGCCGGTATTGTGGCGCATGTCAGTACAGTATGCGCCGTCACGCTACGCTGCGATCGTCGTCGGTCGGTTGGATCCTTGCGCCGGTATTGTGGCGCATGTTTGTACAGTATGCGCCGTCACGATACGCTGCGATCGTCGTCGGTCGTGTCCTTGCGCCGGTATTGTGGCGCTTGTCAGTACAGTATGCGCCGTCACGCTACGCTGCGATCGTCGTCGGTCGGTTGGATCCTTGCGCCGGTATTGTGGCGCAAGTCAGTACAGTATGCGCCGTCACGCTACGCTGCGATCGTCGTCGGTCGGTTGGATCCTTGCGCCGGTATTGTGGCGAATGTCAGTACAGTATGCGCCGTCGCGCTACGCTGCGATCGTCGTCGGTTGGTTGGATCCTTGCGCCGGTATTGTGGCGCATGTCAGTACAGTATGCGCCGGCACGATACGCTGCGATCGTCGTCGGTCGGGTCCTTGCACCGGTATTGTGGCGCATGTCAGTACAGTATGCGCCGTCACGCTACGCTGCGATCGTCGTCGGTCGGTTGGATCCTTGCGCCGGTATTGTGGCGCATATCAGTACAGTATGCGCCGTCACGCTACGCTGATATCGTCGTCGGTCGGGCCCTTGCGCCGGTATTGTGGCGCATGTTTGTACAGTATGCGCCGTCACGATACGCTGCGATCGTCGTCGGTCGGGTCCTTGCGCCGGTATTGTGGCGCATGTCAGTACAGTATGCGCTGTCACGCTACGCTGCATGTGAGTACAGTATGCGCCGTCACGCTACGCTGTGATCGTCGTCGGTCGGGTCCTTGCGCCGGTATTGTGGCGCATGTCAGTACAGTATGCGCCGTCACGCTACGCTGATATTGTCGTCGGTCGGGTCCTTGCGCCGGTATTGTGGCGCATGTCAGTACAGTATGCGCCGTCACGCTACGCTGCGATCGCCGTCGGTCGGGTCCTTGCGCCGGTATTGTGGCGCATGTCAGTACAGTATGCGCCGTCACGCTACGCTGCGATCGTCGTCGGTCGGTTGGATCCTTGCGCCGGTATTGTTGCGAATGTCAGTACAGTATGCGCCGTCACGCTACGCTGCGATCATCGTCGGTTGGTTGGATCCTTTCGCCGGTATTGTGGCGCATGTCAGTACAGTATGCGCCGTCACGATACGCTGCGATCGCCGTCGGTCGGGTCCTTGCGCCGGTATTGTGGCGCATGTCAGTACAGTATGCGCCGTCACGCTACGCTGCGATCGTCGTCGGTCGGGTCCTTGCGCCGGTATTGTGGCGCATGTCAGTACAGTATGCGCTGTCACGCTACGCTGCATGTCAGTACAGTATGCGCCATCACGCTGCGATCATCGTCGGTCGGGTCCTTGCACCGGTATTGTGGCGCCTGTCAGTACAGTATGCGCCGTCACGCTACGCTGCGATCGTCGTCGGTCGGGTTCTTGCGCTGGTATTGTCGCGCATATCAGTACAGTATGTGCCGTCACACTGCGATCGTTCGGGTCCTTGCTGCGGTATTGCCTCGCATATCAGTACAGTATGCGCCGTCACGCTACGCTGATATCGTCGTCGGTCGGGTCCTTGCGCCGGTATTGTGGCGCATGTTTGTACAGTATGCGCCGTCACGATACGCTGCGATCGTCGTCGGTCGGGTCCTTGCGCCGGTATTGTGGCGCATGTCAGTACAGTATGCACCGTCACGCTACGCTGCGATCGTCGTCGGTCGGGTCCTTGCGCCGGTATTGTGGCGAATGTCAGTACAGTATGCGCCGTCACGCTACGCTGCGATCGTCGTCGGTCGGTTGGATCCTTGCGCCGGTATTGTTGCGAATGTCAGTACAGTATGCGCCGTCACGCTACGCTGCGATCATCGTCGGTCGGTTGGATCCTTGCGCCGGTATTGTGACGCTTGTCAATACAGTATGCGCCGTCACGATACGCTGCGATCGTCGTCGGTCGGTTGGATCCTTGCGCCGGTATTGTGGCGCATGTCAGTACAGTATGCGCCGTCACGCTACGCTGCGATCGCCGTCGGTCGGGTCCTTGCGCCGGTATTGTGGCGCATGTCAGTACAGTATGCGCCGTCACGCTACGCTGCGATCGTCGTCGGTCGGTTGGATCCTTGCGCCGGTATTGTTGCGAATGTCAGTACAGTATGCGCCGTCACGCTACGCTGCGATCATCGTCGGTTGGTTGGATCCTTTCGCCGGTATTGTGGCGCATGTCAGTACAGTATGCGCCGTCACGCTACGCTGCGATCGCCGTCGGTCGGGTCCTTGCGCCGGTATTGTGGCGCATGTCAGTACAGTATGCGCCGTCACGCTACGCTGCGATCGTCGTCGGTCGGGTCCTTGCGCCGGTATTGTGGCGCATGTCAGTACAGTATGTGCCGTCACGCTACGCTGCGATCGTCGTCGGTCGGTTGGATCCTTGCGCCGGTATTTTGGCTCATGTCAGTACAGTATGCGCCGTCACGCTACGCTGCGATCGTCGTCGGTCGGGTCCTTGCGCCGGTATTGTGGCGCATGTCAGTACAGTATGTGCCGTCACGCTACGCTGCGATCGTCGTCGGTCGGTTGGATCCTTGCGCCGGTATTGTTGCGAATGTCAGTACAGTATGCGCCGTCACGCTACGCTGCGATCATCGTCGGTTGGTTGGATCCTTTCGCCGGTATTGTGGCGCATGTCAGTACAGTATGCGCCGTCACGATACGCTGCGATCGCCGTCGGTCGGGTCCTTGCGCCGGTATTGTGGCGCATGTCAGTACAGTATGCGCCGTCACGCTACGCTGCGATCGCCGTCGGTCGGGTCCTTGCGCCGGTATTGTGGCGCATGTCAGTACAGTATGCGCCGTCACGCTACGCTGCGATCGTCGTCGGTCGGGTCCTTGCGCCGGTATTGTGGCGCATGTCAGTACAGTATGTGCCGTCACGCTACGCTGCGATCGTCGTCGGTCGGTTGGATCCTTACGCCGGTATTTTGGCTCATGTCAGTACAGTATGCGCCGTCACGCTACGCTGCGATCGTCGTCGGTCGGGTCCTTGCGCCGGTATTGTGGCTCATGTCAGTACAGTATGCGCCGTCACGCTACGCTGCGATAGTCGTCGGTCGGGTCCTTGCGCCGGTATTGTGGCGAATGTCAGTACAGTATGCGCCGTCACGCTACGCTGCGATCATCGTCGGTTGGTTGGATCCTTGCGCCGGTATTGTGGCGCATGTCAGTACAGTATGCGCCATCACGCTACGCTGCGATCGTCGTCGGTCGGGTCCTTGCGCCGGTATTGTGGCGCATGTCAGTACAGTATGCGCTGTCACGCTGCATGTCAGTACAGTATGCGCCGTCACGCTGCGATCGTCGTCGGTCGGGTGATTGCGCCGGTATTGTGCCTTATGTTAGTACAGTATGCGCCGTCACGATACGCTGCGATCGTCGTTGGTCGGGTCCTTGCGCCGGTATTGTGGCGCATGTCAGTACAGTATGCGCCGTCACGGTACGCTGCGATCGTCGTCGGTCGGTTGGATCCTTGCGCCGGTATTGTGGCGCATGTCAGTACAGTATGCGCCGTCACGCTACGCTGCGATCGTCGTCGGTCGGGTCCTTGCGCCGGTATTGTGGCGCATGTCAGTACAGTATGCGCCGTCACGCTACGCTGCGATCGTCGTCGGTCGGTTGGATCCTTGCGCCGGTATCGTGGCGAATGTCAGTACAGTATGCGCCGTCACACTACGCTGCGGTCGGTTGGATCCTTGCGCCGGTAATGTGGCGCATGTCAGTTCAGTATCCGCCGTCACGCTACGCTGCGATCGTCGTCGGTCGGTTGGATCCTTGCGCTGGTATTGTGGCGCATGTCAGTACAGTATGCGCCGTCACGCTACGCTGCGATCGTCGTCGGTCGGTTGGATCGTTGCGCCGGTATTGTGGCGCATGTCAGTACAGTATGCGCCGTCACGCTACGCTGCGATCGTCGTCGGTCGGGTCCTTGCGCCGGTATTGTGGCGCATGTCAGTACAGTATGTGCCGTCACGCTACGCTGCGATCGTCGTCGGTCGGTTGGATCCTTACGCCGGTATTTTGGCTCATGTCAGTACAGTATGCGCCGTCACGCTACGCTGCGATCGTCGTCGGTCGGGTCCTTGCGCCGGTATTGTGGCTCATGTCAGTACAGTATGCGCCGTCACGCTACGCTGCGATAGTCGTCGGTCGGGTCCTTGCGCCGGTATTGTGGCGAATGTCAGTACAGTATGCGCCGTCACGCTACGCTGCGATCATCGTCGGTTGGTTGGATCCTTGCGCCGGTATTGTGGCGCATGTCAGTACAGTATGCGCCATCACGCTACGCTGCGATCGTCGTCGGTCGGGTCCTTGCGCCGGTATTGTGGCGCATGTCAGTACAGTATGCGCTGTCACGCTGCATGTCAGTACAGTATGCGCCGTCACGCTGCGATCGTCGTCGGTCGGGTGATTGCGCCGGTATTGTGCCTTATGTTAGTACAGTATGCGCCGTCACGATACGCTGCGATCGTCGTTGGTCGGGTCCTTGCGCCGGTATTGTGGCGCATGTCAGTACAGTATGCTCCGTCACGGTACGCTGCGATCGTCGTCGGTCGGTTGGATCCTTGCGCCGGTATTGTGGCGCATGTCAGTACAGTATGCGCCGTCACGCTACGCTGCGATCGTCGTCGGTCGGGTCCTTGCGCCGGTATTGTGGCGCATGTCAGTACAGTATGCGCCGTCACGCTACGCTGCGATCGTCGTCGGTCGGTTGGATCCTTGCGCCGGTATCGTGGCGAATGTCAGTACAGTATGCGCCGTCACACTACGCTGCGGTCGGTTGGATCCTTGCGCCGGTAATGTGGCGCATGTCAGTTCAGTATCCGCCGTCACGCTACGCTGCGATCGTCGTCGGTCGGTTGGATCCTTGCGCTGGTATTGTGGCGCATGTCAGTACAATATGCGCCGTCACGCTACGCTGCGATCGTCGTCGGTCGGTTGGATCGTTGCGCCGGTATTGTGGCGCATGTCAGTAGTGTATGGGCCGTCACGCTATGCTGCGATCGTCGTCGGTCGGGTCCTTGCGCCGGTATTGTGGCGCATGTCAGTACAGTATGCTCCGTCACGCTACGCTGCGATCGTCGTCGGTCGGTCGGTTGGATCCTTGCGCCGGTATTGTGGCGAATGTCAGTATAGTATGCGCCGTCACGCTACGCTGCGATCGTCGTCGGTCGGGTCCTTGCGCCGGTATTGTGGCGCATGTCAGTACAGTATGCGCTGTCACGCTGCATGTCAGTACAGTATGCGCCGTCACGCTACGCTGCGATCGTCGTCGGTCGGGTCTTTGCGCCGGTATTGTGCCTTATGTTAGTACAGTATGCGCCGTCACGATACGCTGCGATCGTCGTTGGTCAGGTCCTTGCGCCGGTATTGTGGCGCATATCAGTACAGTATGCGCCGTCACGCTACGCTGCGATCGTCGTCGGTCGGTTGGATCCTTGCGCCGGTATTGTGGCGCATGTCAGTACAGTATGGGCCGTCACGCTACGCTGCGATTGTCGTCGGTCGGGTCCTTGCGCCGGTATTGTGGCGCATGTCAGTACAGTATGCGCCGTCACGCTACGCTGCAATCGTCGTTTGCCGGTATTGTGGCGCATGTCAGTACAGTATGCGCCGTCACGATACGCTGCGATCGTCGTCGGTCGGGTCCTTGCGCCGGTATTGTGGCGCATGTCAGTACAGTATGCGCCGTCACGCTACGCTGCGATCGTCGTCGGTCGGTTGGATCCTTGCGCCGGTATTGTGGCGCATGTCAGTACAGTATGCGCCGTCACGCTACGCTGCGATCGTCGTCGGTCGGGCTGCGATTGTCGTCGGTCGGTTGGATCCTTGCGCCGGTATTGTGGCGCATGTCAGTACAGTATGCGCCGTCACGCTATGCTGCGATCGTCGTCGGTCGGGTCCTTGCGCCGGTATTGTGGCGCATGTCAGTACAATGCGCCGTCACGCTACGCTGCGATCGTCGTCGGATCCTTCGCCGGTATTGTGGCGAATGTCAGTATAATATGCGCCGTCACGCTACGCTGCGATCGTCGTCGGTCGGGTCCTTGCGCCGGTATTGTGGCGCATGTCAGTACAGTATGCGCTGTCACGCTGCATGTCAGTACAGTATGCGCCGTCACGCTACGCTGCGATCGTCGTCGGTCGGTTGGATCCTTGCGCCGGTATTGTGGCGCATGTCAGTACAGTATGCGCCGTCACGCTACGCTGCGATCGTCGTCGGTCGGGTCCTTGCGCCGGTATTGTGGCGCATATCAGTACAGTATGCGCCGTCACGCTACGCTGCGATCGTCGTTTGTCGGTTTGATCCTTGCGCCGGTATTGTGGCGCATGTCAGTACAGTATGCGCCGTCACGCTACGCTGCGATCGTCGTCGGTCGGGTCCTTGCGCCGGTATTGTGGCGCATGTCAGTACAGTATGCGCTGTCACGCTACGCTGCATGTGAGTACAGTATGCGCCGTCACGCTACGCTGTGATCGTCGTCGGTCGGGTCCTTGCGCCGGTATTGTGGCTTATGTCAGTACAGTATAAGCTGTCACGCTACGCTGCATGTCAGTACAGTATGCGCCGCCACGCTACGCTGCGATCGTTGTCCGTCGGGTCCTTGGGCCGGTATTTTGCCGCATGTCAGTACAGTATGCGCCGTCACGCTACGCTGCGATCGTCGCCGGTTTTGTTGGATCCTTGCGCCGGTATTGTGGCGCATGTTTGTACAGTATGCGGCGTCACGATACGCTGCGATCGTCGTCGGTCGTGTCCTTGCGCCGGTATTGTGGCGCATGTCAGTACAGTATGCGCCGTCACGCTACGCTGCGATCGTCGTCGGTCGGTTGGATCCTTGCGCCGGTATTGTGGCGCATGTTTGTACAGTATGCGCCGTCACGATACGCTGCGATCGTCGTCGGTCGTGTCCTTGCGCCGGTATTGTGGCGCTTGTCAGTACAGTATGCGCCGTCACGCTACGCTGCGATCGTCGTCGGTCGGTTGGATCCTTGCGCCGGTATTGTGGCGCAAGTCAGTACAGTATGCGCCGTCACGCTACGCTGCGATCGTCGTCGGTCGGTTGGATCCTTGCGCCGGTATTGTGGCGAATGTCAGTACAGTATGCGCCGTCGCGCTACGCTGCGATCGTCGTCGGTTGGTTGGATCCTTGCGCCGGTATTGTGGCGCATGTCAGTACAGTATGCGCCGGCACGATACGCTGCGATCGTCGTCGGTCGGGTCCTTGCACCGGTATTGTGGCGCATGTCAGTACAGTATGCGCCGTCACGCTACGCTGCGATCGTCGTCGGTCGGTTGGATCCTTGCGCCGGTATTGTGGCGCATATCAGTACAGTATGCGCCGTCACGCTACGCTGATATCGTCGTCGGTCGGGCCCTTGCGCCGGTATTGTGGCGCATGTTTGTACAGTATGCGCCGTCACGATACGCTGCGATCGTCGTCGGTCGGGTCCTTGCGCCGGTATTGTGGCGCATGTCAGTACAGTATGCGCTGTCACGCTACGCTGCATGTGAGTACAGTATGCGCCGTCACGCTACGCTGTGATCGTCGTCGGTCGGGTCCTTGCGCCGGTATTGTGGCGCATGTCAGTACAGTATGCGCCGTCACGCTACGCTGATATTGTCGTCGGTCGGGTCCTTGCGCCGGTATTGTGGCGCATGTCAGTACAGTATGCGCCGTCACGCTACGCTGCGATCGCCGTCGGTCGGGTCCTTGCGCCGGTATTGTGGCGCATGTCAGTACAGTATGCGCCGTCACGCTACGCTGCGATCGTCGTCGGTCGGTTGGATCCTTGCGCCGGTATTGTTGCGAATGTCAGTACAGTATGCGCCGTCACGCTACGCTGCGATCATCGTCGGTTGGTTGGATCCTTTCGCCGGTATTGTGGCGCATGTCAGTACAGTATGCGCCGTCACGATACGCTGCGATCGCCGTCGGTCGGGTCCTTGCGCCGGTATTGTGGCGCATGTCAGTACAGTATGCGCCGTCACGCTACGCTGCGATCGTCGTCGGTCGGGTCCTTGCGCCGGTATTGTGGCGCATGTCAGTACAGTATGCGCTGTCACGCTACGCTGCATGTCAGTACAGTATGCGCCATCACGCTGCGATCATCGTCGGTCGGGTCCTTGCACCGGTATTGTGGCGCCTGTCAGTACAGTATGCGCCGTCACGCTACGCTGCGATCGTCGTCGGTCGGGTTCTTGCGCTGGTATTGTCGCGCATATCAGTACAGTATGTGCCGTCACACTGCGATCGTTCGGGTCCTTGCTGCGGTATTGCCTCGCATATCAGTACAGTATGCGCCGTCACGCTACGCTGATATCGTCGTCGGTCGGGTCCTTGCGCCGGTATTGTGGCGCATGTTTGTACAGTATGCGCCGTCACGATACGCTGCGATCGTCGTCGGTCGGGTCCTTGCGCCGGTATTGTGGCGCATGTCAGTACAGTATGCACCGTCACGCTACGCTGCGATCGTCGTCGGTCGGGTCCTTGCGCCGGTATTGTGGCGAATGTCAGTACAGTATGCGCCGTCACGCTACGCTGCGATCGTCGTCGGTCGGTTGGATCCTTGCGCCGGTATTGTTGCGAATGTCAGTACAGTATGCGCCGTCACGCTACGCTGCGATCATCGTCGGTCGGTTGGATCCTTGCGCCGGTATTGTGACGCTTGTCAATACAGTATGCGCCGTCACGATACGCTGCGATCGTCGTCGGTCGGTTGGATCCTTGCGCCGGTATTGTGGCGCATGTCAGTACAGTATGTGCCGTCACGCTACGCTGCGATCGTTGTCGGTCGGTTGGATCCTTGTGCCGGTATTGTGGCGCATGTCAGTACAGTATGCGCCGTCACGCTACGCTGCGATCGTCGTCGGTCGGGTCCTTGCGCCGGTATTGTGGCGCATGTCAGTACAGTATGCGCCGTCACGCTACGCTGCGATCGTCGTCGGTCGGTTGGATCCTTGCGCCGGTATTGTGGCGCATGTTAGTACAGTATGCGCCGTCACGCTAAGCTGCGATCGTCGTCGGTCGGGTCCTTGCGCCGGCATTGTGGCGCATGTCAGTACAGTATGCGCTGTCACGCTACGCTGCATGTCAGTACAGTATGCGCCGTCACATGTTAGTACAGTATGCGCCGTCACGCTAAGCTGCGATCGTCGTCGGTCGGGTCCTTGCGCCGGCATTGTGGCGCATGTCAGTACAGTATGCGCTGTCACGCTACGCTGCATGTCAGTACAGTATGCGCCGTCACGCTACGCTGCGATCGTCGTCGGTCGGTTGGATCCTTGCGCCGGTATTGTGGCGCATGTTAGTACAGTATGCGCCGTCACGCTAAGCTGCGATCGTCGTCGGTCGGGTCCTTGCGCCGGCATTGTGGCGCATGTCAGTACAGTATGCGCTGTCACGCTACGCTGCATGTCAGTACAGTATGCGCCGTCACGCTACGCTGCGATCGTTGTCCGTCGGGTCCTTGGGCCGGTATTGTGCCGCATGTTAGTACAGTATGCGCCGTCACGCTGCGATCGTCGTCGGTCGGGTCCTTGCGCCGGTATTGTGGCGCATGTCAGTACAGTATGCGCCGTCACGCTGCGATCGTCGTCGGTCGGTTGGATCCTTGCGCCGGTATTGTGGCGCATGTCAGTACAGTATGCGCCGCTACGCTGTGATCGTCGTCGGTCGGGTCCTTGCGCCGGTATTGTGGCGCATGTCAGTACAGTATGCGCTGTCACGCTACGCTGCATGTCAGTACAGTATGCGCCATCACGCTGCGATCGTCGTCGGTCGGGTCCTTGCACCGGTATTGTGGCGCATGTCAGTACAGTATGCGCCGTCACGCTACGCTGCGATCGTCGTCGGTCGGGTTCTTGCGCTTGTATTGTCGCGCATATCAGTACAGTATGTGCCGTCACACTGCGATCGTTCGGGTCCTTGCTGCGGTATTGCCTCGCATATCAGTACAGTATGCGCCTTCACGCTGCGATCGGTCGGGTGATTGCTGCGGTATTGTCGCGCATATCAGTACAGTATGTGCCGTCACGCTGCGATCGGTCGGGTCCTTGCTGCAGTATTGTCGCGCATATCAGTACAGTATGTGCCGTCGCGCTGCGATTGGTCGGGTCCTTACTGCGGTATTGTCACGCATATCAGTACAGTATGTGCCGTCACGCTGCGATCGGTCGGGTCCTTGCTGCTATTACAAACTCTCTTCTGTTTGTAATTTATGTAATATCTGCTTGCTTATGTTTGTAACATACAGTAAGTTTCATGTTGTCCCGTCAGTTTGTTTTGTCCCCCCCCCCTCCCCCCACCCTGATTGGTGGGGGGGGGGGGGGGTCCCCACTCTCGGCCTGCACCTTGTCGTGGTGAGTGGGCTTTAAACCAAGACAGGCCATTTAACCCATTAAAACCGGGAAAGTTTCTGTCTGTCTGTCTCTGTCTGTGTGGTATGTATAAAGTGTTTCAGAAATGTTTTAGTTTTCAGAACATTGGTTCTCAAAAATAGCAGATATACAAGCTTGCACACATCTTTTTTTTTTAAAGATTTTGGGGGGAAAAAGTGTTTGAATGATTTTTAATAATTTTGAGCTTTTTAACATCTGAGGGGGGGGTCCCTGGCACAACATTTTCAGATGGGAGGGGGGGTCAGTGGCCAAATATATATTAATTTGGGAAAATTAATTTGGGATTAATTTTGGGCCTCAGGTCTTGCACCAATATACAGTACAAGATGGAGTTGGTCTGCTGTGGCATGCGGGCAAAAGCCGAGTGCCGTACTGTACATAACCTTTTTCATGTCAGTACAGTATGCGCCGTCACACTACGCTGCAATCGTCATCGGTCGGGTCCTATGCCGGTATTTTGGCGCATGTCAGTACAGTATGCGCCGTCACGCTACGCTGCGATCGTCGTCGGTCGGTTGGATCCTTGCGCCGGTATTTTGGCGAATGTCAGTACAGTATGCGCCGTCACGCTACGCTGCGATCGTCGTTGGTCGATTGGATCCTTGCGCCGGTATTGTGGCGCATGTCAGTACAGTATGCGCCGTCACGCTATGCTGCGATCGTCGTCGGTCGGGTCCTTGCGCCGGTATTGTGGCGCATGTCAGTACAGTATGCGCCGTCACGCTACGCTGCGATAGTCGTCGGTCGGTTGGATCCTTGCGCCGGTATTGTGGCGCATGTCAGTACAGTATGCGCCGTCACGCTACGCTGCGATCGTCGTCGGTCCGGTCCTTGCGCCGGTATTGTGGCGCATGTCAGTACAGTATGCGCCGTCACGCTACGCTGCCGTCGTCGTCGGTCGGTTGGATCCTTGTGCCGGTATTGTGGCGCCTGTCAGTACAGTATGCGCCGTCACGCTACGCTGCGATCGTCATCGGTCGTGTCCTTGCGCCGGTATTGTGGCGCATGTCAGTACAGTATGTGCCGTCACGCTACGCTGCGATCGTCGTCGGTATGCGTATGCACAGTATGCGCCGTCACGCTGCGATCGTCGTCGGTCGGTTGGATCCTTGCGTCGGTATTGTGGCGCATGTCAGTACAGTATGCGCCGTCACGCTACGCTGCGATCGTCGTCGGTCGGGTCCTTGCGCCGGTATTGTGGCGCATGTCAGTACAGTATGCGCTGTCACGCTACGCTGCATGTCAGTACAGTATGCGCCGTCACACTGCGATCGTCGTCGGTCGGGTCCTTGCACCGGTATTGTGGCGCCTGTCAGTACAGTATGCGCCGTCACGCTACGCTGCGATCGTCGTCGGTCGGGTTCTTGCGCTTGTATTGTCGCGCATATCAGTACAGTATGTGCCGTCACACTGCGATCGTTCGGGTCCTTGCTGCGGTATTGCCTCGCATATCAGTACAGTATTTGCCTTCACGCTGCGATCGGTCGGGTGATTGCTGCGGTATTGTCGCGCATATCAGTACAGTATGTGCCGTCACGCTGCGATCGGTCGGGTCCTTGCTGCTATTACAAACTCTCTTCTGTTTGTAATTTATGTAATATCTGCTTGCTTATGTTTGTAACATACAGTAAGTTTCATGTTGTCCCGTCAGTTTGTTTTGTCCCCCCCCCCTCCCCCCACTGTCACAGCATTTTCAGATGGGAGGGGGGGTCAGTGGCCAAATATATATTAATTTGGAAAAATTAATTTGGGATTAATTTTGGGCCTCAGGTCTTGCACCAATATACATTACAAGATGGAGTTGGTCTGCTGTGGCATGCGGGCAAAAGCCGAGTGCCGTACTGTACATAACCTTTTTCATATTATGGGGCCAGGCTCTACAGAGCAAGGCTCCGTTTTATTATTGGCATTATTCTGTTTCTTCTGCCGTTTTTGCCAGTTCTGGCTTAACCGTGCATATGCTTTTTACGAAACTCGGCCATATGGTAGAGGGTCATGAAAAACTATCAAGAAATAATTCTCACAATCTTTCGTCAAAAGGTGGCGCTATAGCACTCAATTGAAAATGCCAACTTTGAACAGGTACAACTCATGCCCTGTTTGACATACAGCCATGAAACTTCGATACACACATGCGTCTCTTCATGCCGACAACTTTTGTGGTCTGACTTTTGACCTCTGACCTTTAGATCTCCCACCATCTCGAATTATATGAAAAATATTCATTGGCTCATAACTTCTGCATTTTATCACTTATGGAAAATCCGCCGCTATCGTTTTGTCGGCAAAGGTCATAAGTTCATGTGTAAAATGTTTCGTGCAGATTAGAGATAGGTTTTAACTATTGCAGTTTTATGAAAATTATTCATCTGCCCCTAACACATACATGCAAGACTCACATTTCTTTGAAACTTTGCTGTAATGTAGAGGGTCATTCCAAATATCACTGAAACCAATCTTACTCCAATTGGCCAAAGGGGGGCGCTATAGATTGTTTTTGAAAATGCTAACTTTAAACAGGCATAAGTCATGCCTCGTTTGGCCGAAAGTCGTGAAACTGGCTTCCACTTGTGCCTTGACTCATGAGGAACACATCTATCACTTTGACCAGTAAGCTCCGCCCTTAGATTGTCCTCAATTCTGAGCAGTTTGAAAAACACTTAAACTCAGGATTTTTCAGCTATTTGCATGAAACTGTATTATCTGTTTGAGCTCCTTTTTCACCGGTTAAGGTCCGTTGGTCCAATGGCTTCTCGCCAAAGCTACTGCCTTACAACCGCAAGGTCGCCAGTTCAAACATCACTTCAGGCAGACTTCATTTAAAGTGAATTGCAAACAGCATGACGTTATCAATGAATACATGTGCAATTGTTAAAGATGAGATGAAATGCTTATTTGAGATTATGTTTTTTCAATGTATGACATACTTCATTGTGAAAATAGCCGATCTACAATCTCGCAACGTTTTGTGAGCTTGTAGACGGCTACTTTCACTAGTTTGTTCCGAGGAGACTTATATTACAATTTCTCTATCGGTAGATGGTTAGGGAACCAGTGATCTAGAGTAGTTAGCAAAACAGAGGCTTGGTTCATCAGGGTCGGAAAGAGTTATATATATCAACAGACGCTGACAGGGTTACCATATGTCTAGCTCAATGAGAAGAAAGGCAGCCTGTGAGTCTGGAGGTCACCGGTTCGATCCCCGTCCCAGATGATGTGTTGAGGTGATCATGATTTGGCATTCGTAGGCTTACGCATAGTATTTCTTGAGGTTAAGGGTAGGCATAGTTTTACTGAGGTTAGGGTTAGTGAGGGTTTAAAATGCTCATTTGTTAATTGCATGGTCTTCTTTCTCTCAAGTTCAGTCTTCTATGTTTTTATGGCTTATTGTTCATATTACTTATCATTGCTTCTTTCTTTCTTCTCTCTGCAATCGCTGGCCCCGTATTATTGCTGCTTGCAGCTATATTTTGTATGTTGTCATCAATGTTTGTTTATTGGACAGACATACATACATACATACGGACACACGGACAAAGTCAGATATAGGAGTGGTTGGCACCACTCAAAAAACGCGACCCAGTGTCATATTGTATGTTTCCTTGATCCCAGGTGCAAACACGGAGACAGACAGGATGGAGTTGCAGTTATAGAATATAGATCTATCTATTCAGATACTCTTTGAGTGGAGCCGAATGCAGCAATGGTGGATCACAGCAGTGATGGCAGAGGCAGACGTCCAGGTTCAGATACAGGAGTGGAGCAGTGGTGGATATAGGGTCACAGCAGATCAGAGGCAGACTATATGTTTCATGGGAAACGTCCAGCACAACATTCTCTCTCTCTCTCTCTCTCTCTCTCTCTGTCTTGTACATCTCTCATCTTGAACATGTACACTGTCCAGTAAGTACTGTACAGCAGTGTGTACAGTACTTACGGGTCCCATCAAAGTGGTTGGCAATGGTGTCCAGGAAGGTGTTCTGAGGGGCAAGGAGGCCTTTCATCACAGGCATCTTGCCTGGGGATAAGAGAATATTGTAGACTCTTGTCACTTCATCCCCCAAGAGAATCTGAAAGAGATCACTGGTGAAACTGACCTCCACACAGCGCCAGGTATGGATGGCTTCTAGGTAATAGTTAAGTCAATCAACAATGGCAGACTTTCAAAACAAAGAGTCAGATAGAAGTTCTTCTACGGTCTTCTGCCTTCGTTCAAGAGAACCATCACTCAGCTTTGTCTCTGTGTGCCTCTGTGTGTCTCGTTGTCTCCGCCAGGAGACATTGTTTTCACTTTCCGTGAAACAAGCTAACGTTGGTCAAGCCTCACGTGACACGTGACAATACGGTGAAATAGTGTGATCTGATTGGCTAGTGACGTATAGCGGCCTATAAATACATGTGTCACTTTGAAAGAGGCACAGACTCTTTCGTGATTATTCCTGTCCTACCTCACTTTGAAAGAGGCACAGACTCTTTCATGATTATTCCTGTCCCACCTCACTTTGAAAGAGGCACAGACTCTTTCAAAGTGAGGTAGGACAGGAATAATCACGAAATGGCTGAGAAATTGCGGATACTGTAACAATTGGATAGGACACTTACACAGACAGGACGGATAGGACACTTACATAGACAGGACGGATAGGACACTTATACAGACAGGACGGATAGGACACTTATACAGACAGGACGGATAGGACACTTATACAGACAGGACGGATAGGACAGTTATACAGACGGATAGGACACTTGTGTCATGTTACTATGACACAGTAACATGTTCTATTTTTTGTAAGAATTAGAACATAAGAATTAGAACATTCCCAACATTCCCAACACAAGTCTGCTGGCGGAGACTTGTGCTCCGAGGAGCACTTTTTCTAGTTTATTTGTTTCTGTCTCTGAGCTCTATTCTGATGTCACACACAACACAAACCATTGTGGAACAACACCGTTTTTTGCATCCACACTAGTTACAAAGTTACAGCCTACCATTCATTTTCAATGGAAGCCATTGACATGAAGATACACTCTGTCGCTCCTCTTCCTCATCCACGTGCATTCTATGTTTAGGGTTTTTATTGAATAAATAGAATGTTATGGAGGGAGGGGGAAAGGGTTCCGGGGAGGGTCGCCGACCCTGGAGTCTTTGGGGAGGAGGACATTAGCGTAGTCGGCACGGCGAGCATGGACGGCCGTTAGCGTAGTCAGCACGGCACGCATGGACTGTTACCCCCCAGCAGGAACCTGAGAAAAGGGAGAGAGGGACAGAGAGAGAACAACGGAGGGAGGAACAGAGGGGGAAGAAGAGAGGAGTGGTGGAAAGCGCAACCTGTGGAGGTGAAACGGGGTGGTGGAGGGATGCAGAACGCTACGAGCTTGAAGTACGGATGTACAAAAGCGAGTAGGGGTGTCTGGGTAGTTCTGACAGGGTATAAATAGTGCCAGGTAGATTGGTAAGTGGGCGGAGTAAAGGTGTGTTCCTCCGCCTCCTGAACATCTGTTGTTGCAACGCCATTTCACAATGCAAAGAAACACACCTTTATGGAAAGTTTAGGGTTGTTATTGAATAAATAGAATCTAATGGAGGGGGGGTGTGGATGGGGGGAGGGGTTATTGAGGGGAGGACAGGAAAGAACACGGGGGGGAGAGTGAAGCGATGTTTGTGGAGCGAGGGTAGGCGATTCCACAGGCTCGGGTGCGGCCCGTGCGGGTGCTTCGGTGGCTCAGGTCGGGGAAGCCGTGAGGCGACCGTGGCCGTTTCTGAAACGCTGGCTCGGCGGCGTAGCTGGAATAGCCGACGGCATGTAGCTGTGAATGGGAGACAACGTCGCTCATTGGCGTTGTCAGCGTTCATTGATTGGATCTGATCTGACGCTGATGTTCAGCCAGGACGCGGTGATTTCTCAGCGCGACGGTAAACTGTGTCTCATGTTCCGCGTCGGCAACCTGCGGAACAGCCATATGGTATCCGCGCAGATCAGGTGCAAACTCATAAAGGTAAGGCAAACAAAGCGAGCAGATGCGTTCTGCGCCACAGCGCTATTTACTGACCATAAACTGACTGACCCCAAGATGCTTGTACTCAACCAAATCCCCAGTGTTTCTCAAACTTTTACATTTCAAGGACCCCCCTTAACTCTGACAGTGTAAAAATGAAACCAAATGGTTGCACACTGTCAGAGTTACAGACTTGTAAGGGTCAACTTTGAACCCCCTGAAGGCCCTGAGAGTCCCACTTTGATAACCACAACTTGTATCCAACCAAATCCCCAGAGTGCAGGCTTGGGGAAGTATTCAATTTAGGCATGGCGTGCAATTTATGAGCAAATCCCGTCCCCATGTAATTGGCTATTATACTGTGTCAGAGGGATCACATTATTGGTTCATAATGGAAATTTAAATGATGCAATCTTGCTGCTTTAGGTCCCACTGCTGTTCCATCTAGGAATTAGGTGACGTTTAGGGCAGAATATTTCCTCATCTCAGTCAAAATATGCTACGCAAATAGATTATTGAAATTGAAAGGTCCACAGCACAGATTATGTGTATTCACTCAGCCCTTGCGTGCCAGCTTGCATCCTCATTTCATCTAAAAGTTCAAGCCCAGGATGAGAAGGAACAGAAGATATTGCACATGAAAGACCAGGATAAATATTTTTGTTCCATGCTTAATTTAAGCAGGTCCCACACACATGTCTGCCTTGTTAAACAAAAAAGGCTTTAGATGGCATTATTATATAATCCATCACTGTGGCTGAGTGGCAGGGATGCAGAACGCTACGAGCTTGAAGTACGTATGTACAAAAGCGAGTAGGGGTGTCTGGGTAGTTCTGACAGGGTATAAATAGTGCCAGGTAGATTGGTAAGTGGGCGGAGTAAAGGTGTGTTTCTCCGCCTCCTGAACATCTGTTGTTGCAACGCCATTTCACTATGCAAAGAAACACACCTTTATGGAAAGTTTAGGGTTGTTATTGAATAAATAGAATCTAATGGAGGGAGGGGAAAGGGTTCCGAGGAGGGTGGCCGACCGATCCGGGTTCCTGGATAGTGTGTTAGCCTGTGGGTCCGCTGCACGAGCTGTGGAAAGAGAAAGGGGGGGTGTGGATGGGGGGAGGGGTTATTGAGGGGAGGACAGGAAAGAACACGGGGGGGAGAGTGAAGCGATGGTTGTGGAGCGAGGGTAGGCGATTCCACGGGCTCGGGTCCGGGTGCTTCGGTGGCTCAGGTCGGGGAAGCCGTGAGGCGAGCGGTGGCCGTTTCTGAAACGCTGGCTCGGCGGCGTAGCTGGAATAGCCGACGGGGAAGGCCGAGCTGCTCGGTGGTGTTGTTACCATGACTATTATACGTAAAAATCACACCCTGTGTGAAGTGAGTGGTGCCTTGCTTAGCTTGGCTAACATGTACAATCAGCCAAGCTAACATGTCCAGAGTTAGCTTGGCTGATGGCAATGATGTCACTTTGAAACATGTAGTCAATGTTTCAAAGTGACACACTTATTTATAGGGCTCTATTTCGTCATGCGTCTCGCTAGCCATCAAAGCACACCCTTTCAACATATTGTCACGAGATGCTTGACCAATGTTAGCCAATGTTAGCACACGGACATACAGACATACGGACACACAGACAAAGCCACGTATAGGAGTGGTTGCCTTCGGCACCACTCAAAAATGGGGGGGGGGGGGGTTGTAGCCTGGCTAGTGTTGTATTTGAGAATTTGTTTGGAAGTAATTACTAAAAGGTTTGGGAATGGAGTTGGGGTATATTTTTTAAAAGTGGAGCAGAGTGGTCAAGTCATTTTGAAAAAGTAACAGTTCTGACAAACCTTTTCTGAAGTAGGTAAATACTGTGGAGGTATAAATCATATGTTCAGAGGTATCAACTCAGTGGTTCTCAAAGTGGGGTCCAGGGACCCTCAGGGTTCCTTTAGGGGGTGTCAAATGATCCCTTACAGGTCTGTAACTCTGTGTGTACAAACATTTATACACTCTCAGAGTTACGGGGATCCTTGAAATTAAAAAGGTTGAAAACCACTGATTCTGAACCACTGACTATTATGTACTTATCTATCTATCCACAGTAGCCTATGTTCTAACTGAAATGTTAGAGCAATGATGACATCATTCCATGTAGCCTACTCATGTGTATCTCCTCCAGAATATTGGACAAGGGATTTTTTAAATCCACCTCAACCCTTGCTTGAAGGTGATTATTTCAAAGCTGTAACTAATGCTAAACTCACTCTTAAATATACACGAAAGCAATAAAAGTAAATATTAAAACAATATTTTTTTTTTATTCCAGGAATATTTGTCTTCATTTAAAAATACTATGCGCACAGAGGTGTGTGTGTGTGTGTGTGTGTGTGTGTGTGTGTGTGTGTGTGTGTGTGTGTGTGTGTGTGTGTGTGTGTGTGTGCGTGTGCGTGTGCGTGTGCACGTGAGCGTGCGTGCAGGTGTGTGTGCTTGCATTTACTCTAACTCCTTAGCTTCTCTGATGTAAAACCACTAAATTTAGGCACTAAGACACGCAGATTAATATCTTACATATACAGGAAGAGCAAAAAAACTGTGTTACGACTTGAGAGAGGGCTGAGGCTACTACCAAGAAGAATGCATTGAGGAGAGTAGAACGGAGGAGGGCGCAGAGAGAGAGAGAGAGAGAGAGAGCGCGCTCAGGAGGGAAGACTCTCAGAGAAGAGGCAGATGGGAGCAGAGGGCTGAGAGCAGAGGGATGCACCAGAGAGAAGCTTTCTTACAACAGGCAAAGCTGAGTGATGGTTCTCTTGAACGAAGGCAGAAGACCGTAGAAGAATTTCTATCTGACTCTTTGTTTTGAAAGTCTGCCATTGTTGATTGACTGAACTATTACCTAGAAGCCATCCATACCTGGCGCTGTGTGGAGGTCAGTTTCACCAGTGATCTCTTTCAGATTCTCTTGGGGAATGAAGTGACAAGAGTCTACAATATTCTCTTATTCCCCAGGCAAGATGCCTGTGATGAAAGGCCTCCTTGCCCCTCAGAACACCTTCCTGGACACCATTGCCAACCACTTTGATGGGACCCGTAAGTACTGTACACACTGCTGTACTTCCATTAGTAAGTCATTGCTCACTCACTCAGTGTACATGTTTTGGGAAAATTACAGGGGAGCATGTGTTAAAGTTGTCTACTGTGTGTATTTTACAACTTTAGAATGTATTTGAGCTACAGAATAGCAAACAGCAATGGTTCTGCATCCACTGCAACTACAATTGAGGAAACGACTGAAAGAACAGTAACACAGACAGTAAAATCCCCAATGTTAATTTAACTCTGAGAGTGTACATTTGGTTACATTTGTACACTCTCTGAGCTGCCAATGGATAAATTAACACAGAGGATTTTACTGTGTAGTTCCAGGTAAAAGGTGCAGCACAGTGGAGTATTATTCAAGAAATGTGAGTTACAGACTACTTTCAAAATACATTATTTATATCGCACATTTTGTACATTGGCCATATATGAACCCTAAAGTCCCTATTCTGGGGAGAACAATGAGCGAAAATTGCACATCTACAAGCTCACAACGCATCGTGTTACGATGCGTTGTGAGCTTGTAGATCGGCTATTTTTAATGAAGAGATTCGATATAGAGGGAGAAAAGAAGGTGGCCTAGTATAGGGGGGCTCCAGTCAAATACATACATAGGATGTAAGTGTTTAAAATGCTTTTTGTGCAAGGAGCCAAAGTATAATACCAATAATAATAAAATGTATTTATGTAGCTCTTATCAATACTAAGTTACCTTACAAAGTGCTTGACGCAAAACTGAAGAAAGAAAGTAGAATGAAATGACAGCAGACAGAATAGAAATGGATGCCGCTAGTTAATGTCTCAGCTAATCTCACAAAATGTAAATCTAGCACAGGTCCCAGTATAAATCTGAGACCTGTTTTAGTCAGCCTGCAATCCAACCTTGACTTCTGACCCAGATGTAGAGAAAGACTTGCTTGACCCAAAGTAATGCCTGTAGCCTAGAAATCTGAGCTGAGATGGTCAGGGAAAGGGACTGAGGTTATATAGCTGTCATATTGCAAGAAGAGGTGTCAATTTGGCCCTGCTGTTGCTTGTGCTTGATTTATACTCGAAAATAGCAGATCTACAAGCTCACAACGCGTTACTCAAAAGTGTGATGCTCCATTATTGTGATACATACAATTGTAAAATGCCGGGTTATATTTTCCAGAGTGTAGAATACTGTGGTTTGAATAATCCTAACTACCGTATTAGGAGCTGTGGGGAAGTGGGGTTAAGTGTCTTGCTCTGGAACACTTGTGATTACCAGACAGCCTCTCTCTACCCACTCAGCTACGGGCTGCCCATCAACAGGATGCTGTGTGGAGAAGTGGTTCTCAACCTATTCTGGATCAGGGCTCTCTTGAAAATCTTGAATGCGTTTGTGGCCCACCCATCTGACCGAACGGTCACTCAGAATGGGTGGGCCGTGTGCATTTTCAGATGTTTATTTTTTGATGATCAATCGATCGATTGTGTTCCATAATATACTTCAAGTATCTATTTATCAGTATAACAATGAAAACTATTTTTTCACAATGTTTTAAAGAAGAATTCTATAAATCTTTAGTTTTGCCAATTATTTGGGGTCCCACTTGCAGTATCCTTGCGGACCACCAGTGGGCCCCCACCCACAGGTTGAGATCCACTGGTGTGGCGCCTTCATTCTTCCTCTCTAGATCTCTAGCCACTACAGCTGTGATAGGTTTGTATTCAGTAAGATTGAGTTCATCACCTGAATTTCAGAGCTGATTATTTTTCTTCTTTTCTTTGACAATGTTCCTTTTTCCTTTTTCCTCATACTTTTTGCCACTTCACAATGTTCCCCTTTACTGATCCAATTCTATTGTTGAACTATTTTCTACTACGTTTTTTCCATCTCCTGGAAAGTAATGTTTTTTGACGTAGGATACATGGTTCCCGCCCGACAGTGACGATATGAATTATGTGCAAAATCAGAATGAAGTCACACCTCTCTCTCTCTCTCTCTCTCTCTCTCTCTCTCTCTTTCTCTCTCTCTCACACACACACACACACACACACACACACACACACACACAGAGTGCAGCAGACAGAGGTCTGGGTGGGTGTGCAGACAAAGAAGCTGAATGTTACAGTGGATTAAGGGGCTGTCTGATAAGAAATGACTTTGAGCAAGGACAAATTAAAACAAATTCAATATATATTGAATTTGTCACAATTTAACATGAACCCTAGTGTCCCTATTCTGTGCATGTCATACTAAGCGAACATTACGCAAAAATAACCAATCGACACACTCACAATGCGTTGAGGTTGTAGAGCTGTTATTTGTAGACGGAAAAAAGGAGGGGACCAAGAATAGACCCCTGTGCATAATAAAGGGTTTATTTTATTGATCTCTGTGGGTAAATGCAGGTTTAAAGTTTTTCTGTGAGGTTTATACCTTTTACATGAGAAAATGTTTACAGAAATGAAATCCACTCCTCAAACACTCTGTCTAAAAAAGAAAAAACTTAAACCCTCTATACTTAGAAAATGTTACTTAGTGTTTACTAATACTGTTCAGTTCTGTACTTGGTCTGCTCTTTTTCCACCTCTACACCAAATGTCTTCGCTCGAAAATAGCAACGCGTTGTAGAGCTTGTAGATCTGCGAATGTTCCCCCTGAATAAGGGGGACAATGATGATAAATGAATGAGCGCCCCTGGTGAGCAGATCTCCAACACATACTGACATGTGAGCCGGGAAGATAATTACAATGAATTATGTAGAGGCAAAGAGTCAATCAAATATTACCCATGAATCTTACTCAGCTATGCTCTTTGACATGTGTGGAGGGGAAAAAATCCCACTTAAATTATTAATCATTTCAATCACCAACTCCCAGCATAGGTTATTAATGACAGCTAAAGATATAATCTTGACATTTGGCCTAATACAGGTTAACATGAATTAATCATTGACTGAATGTTTAGCCATGTAAAGGGGTTGTAATTGCCACCACGTGGACAATATAGGGGTCAAAGTGAGGAGGTTTTGTCACAGACTCCAATATCTCCGAAGATATAAGCCCACTGCATGCTTGTCAGCTCTTTGTTATGCACCATTCCTGCAGGTCTGCACCACTGTAATTGACCGTGTGGGCGTTATGCCTAATTTATATTCCGCTGTGCGATGGTGTCCTGTGCCCAAAAATAGCTGATCTACAAGCTCACAGCAGGTCCCATTGCAACACATTGTGAGCTTGTAGATTGGCTTTCTGTGGCGCGGGACACCATCGTACGACTAAGTAAAAATCAGGCTTCAGAATTGCTGCTGCTTATCGACCGCTTAGCTTCTGCCAAAGATCATTTTGTGAAACGACACCCTGCATCCCTTCAAAAGAGATGCATTTCATTAATTTCATTCAATTGAAGCAGCTGTATTAAAGTACAAGGAAGAATGGAGCACGATAAAGATTGAGTCAAACTAGAATAAGCCAGCAACTAGTGACAAGCCTGAAAAAGTAAAAAAAAACATGAAATAACTAAGAAAAGAATTTCACCTACGCAATGATTCCCACTCCTCACAGTGCAACCTTGAATATTAAAATGTACTGTAGCAACATGTACTGGCAAAAAAATAGTTTTTAATCATCTTTTACATAACTGCACTATGCTGAGGCAATTTGGTCTTGCTTCGTACATGGTAATATTCTGTTATTCTGTTTGTATCTAATACAATTTAAACCACATTTACAGACACACAAAGTCAATCAAGTCTAATAAAGGCTGAGAGATAGTTGATGCACAACAAAAACAAAACAAATACTGTATTTCTTTCTTGGCTGAAGTAAGCTAAGTGTAACAGTGTGGATTTGGCATAGCTAATAATGGGGGAGCTGACAGGTGATTTTCAGAGTGGGATAATAACTGCCTCACTGTCTGTGGATTTACAGTAGGACACGAACCAAGTCTACAGAGTGAACTCCTGAGTGTTAATTGTAGGTTTTTACAGTGTGATGACCGTTGACGACGTTGAACACCCTTTAACTACATGAATCCTAGGCCAATTCTGGGCATGTCAAAAATTAGGATAACATTCGGCAACAGTCGAACATTTGCCAAAAATAGCAGATATTCACAACAGTGTCTTGTTATGAACTCACAACACTCATAATACGTAGAAACACATTGCAACACGTTATGAGTTTGTAGATCTGCTATTTTCAGTATATACATTGTCTGACGTTTTGGTCTTTCGACCTTCCTTGAGGAAGGTCGAAAGACCAAAACGTCAGTCAATGTATACTTGCACCTAAATAATAAAAGGCTTACAATGTCCGTGTTTCTCCAGCGTTGATCTCTTCTAAGACTAAGACTAAGATTTTGATATTTAGTCGACTAAGACTAGACTAAGAATAAACAATTTCAGATGACTAAAATAGGACTGAAACTATAAATGGTGTGTTATTCAAAAGACTAAGACTAAGACTAAATCATAATTTGCTGTTAAAATTAACACTGCCTGGGAGACTGTTCAATGGGTTTAAGTGGTTAAAATAGCAAAGCTTGGTTTGAGATTAGAATGTTTTGTCTTCCCAAACAAATGTAGTCTCATTTTTCGTCTGGTAGGTAATATGTGTGTTTGTGACCACACATTTATAGTAAATCTCAGCAATGAATTGTCTTTACAAACAATTCTGTATCCCGACAAATTAAATCAATGATTGGATCAATTAGTGCCTACATTTGCACCTGACAAGGAACAGCATCTTTGTAACCCCATAAATGCAAATAGCTTTGCCATATGATTTTACTGCACAAATTGCTATGGCAACACACACAACGGGTAGATAATTTCTTAATTTAGCCATTGTCGTGACACATTTTGTCTGTGTATTTTCCTCAATATAAAACCATAAAAGTCATCGAACTGCAGATTTCCTATCTGTTGGTATAATGAGCATTTCTCTTTCCTCAGTGGGAAAGCAAATGTATTATATTTTTTACAGGCAGGCAGGTCTGACTCCCAAAAAAAAATGTAAATCTAATAAAATGATGAAGGCTAATACATTCAAACAAACAACTTTGCCAGGTAATGGATTCTTTTCAGAGTATGGACGTTTTGTTTATATTACAATAATGGGAGTTTATTCAAAGACATGCCTAATTTATGTTCTTGCTCCGAAAATAGCATGTTTGTGACCGGTGAAAGGAGACACATTGGCTAGTAAATGACGGCTGAGACGCATTGTTATTCACAACAGGGCCTTGGATGCAGAACCCACATAGAGCAAATGCAATACAAGGGATGGGCTGAAAATGCATGGGGATGGTTCGGCACTTTGAAGATCGTGGCTGGGCAATTGGGGTTGGATTATATTACTCACACAACATTGTTGTGTTATTTGATTGTTTGCTTCCCAGACAGAATAAATAAATAAAATTACATAAATGATGGAACTTGAGGATGAGGACATTTCTTTCAGCGTTATTGCTGTCTACAGTACGTTGGGCTTTTCTTGTCATGCTTCTTCTGTCTGTCTGTCATCCTAGGAGAGATTTACTGCGTGTGTGTTGACCTGAATGAAGCCTGTTTTAGCCTATTCTAAAGTAGTGTTTCAGTGCAGGGTTCCATCCAGGACACAGCTGAGGACACGGCTACTCTGAGCTACCCGCTCGCCATCAATTTTAATTATAACCATATATTTCTACAAACTTGGATGGAGAGAATAAAGGCTAAAGCCTCATTTATACTTTGTCTGTGTTGCTAGCCAATTTTCATTAGATTTTCAAGTGGTTGATCAAGTATGAAGCAGCCTAGGCTTAATTATTTCTTTGACGCACAATCCTTCTGACAATTGTAACTTAAGAGGCCAGGGTAGAATGAAGTGTGCTTCTTGTTAGAGTCATGGTCCAAGCATGAATGTTTAATTGAATGTCCACTTGACTTAACCCATGACTCTTTGGCAGTGGTGGACAAAGAAGTACCCGAGTCTAAATATAGATAGTCCTGGTCAAATATTATTGACTACAAGTGAAAGTTGAGCTTTTAAAAATATGCTATTTTCACTCAATTTGAAATGTGGCTTAAGTGGTTAATTCATAATTCATGTACTTTTTCCCTTCCTAGAAATATAGTAGAGTCAAAATTACAATATTTCATTTTGAACTGGTGGAGTGAAAGTCATAAGTTTCCAAAAATACAAATATTCGAGAACAGATATTCAAAATTATGTACAGTATTCAAGTAACTGCACTTCATTACTGTCACCTAAGAATCTATTTAAAGAGAGTCTCTACATCAGTGCATGCAATAAGCATAGCTCTGAATCTCCCTTCCAAGCCAGACTTCTCTCCAAAGATGTCGCTAAGGGAAAACTGTAAGATTCTAGCTTTTCTCAGAACGTAAAACAAAGGAAAGCAATACTCTCTCACAAACACGCTAGCTATCTAACTTGTGGGCGAGTGTACGGTTATGTAATCACGACTTATTGAAGCTCTGGTAACATACAGTATATTACCACCACCACCACCACCACCACCACTGAGTTGTCATGGAAACACAAATGTTGCTTGAGTCCACATGATGTTTTTTATCTTGGGGCATTATGGGCTTTAGACATCAATCTCCTGTATAAATAATGCATGCGGATATTATGACTACATCCACCCAGCAGGAGGATAGCATTTACGTTATGCCTTGTGATGTAGTTAGACCGCTTCAATGATGTGAAGTGCTGAAAGAAGGATCAATACTGTACGTTAGGTATCACACCACCAAATGTCAAGATCAGCCTGTCTCATGACAGCCTGCAAAATAGTATCTGTAATTAGTTACAAGTTTCGCAGGATTAGCAGCATTAAAATCTCTAGCCTGCCGTTGCCAGACTGATCACGTGGGATCACTCACACGAGTGATCAATCTGACAACGCCTGGCTATAAAAATCTCTGTCGAACCTGCCATATTTAATGAGGAAATATTGGAAGAAATAAACAGAAAACTAAATATATTGTAAGTTGCTGATGAATTTGTAGGCTCCAGGGCTAGGACCAGATTTAAGGTATTTTTTTGCCCCAGGGTTTTGGGTATCTTCACTTTTTCCATGGAGTGACTGGATCGTGTTTTTTGTAATTGACGCATACTGCTTTGGCTGCTGACACGAGCAGACAGCAGTCCTATTCAATTCGTTTGAAGGTTGAAGATCCTTTGTCAGTATCTGCCACTGGAACATTTTTTATAAAGGGACTGAGTGAACAAAAAGACCTCTTGGCTCTCCAGACAGCAGTTAACTTAAATTCAATCCAACTAGATTGTAAGGGCTGGCCATAGGACCCATTCTGTGGGTGGGTTTGATTCACCTATGCGTGATTGCACTCCTTTATATACTGTACGCCCGACATACTGTACCCATCACAATGCCCATCCTTTCCAATACTGCTATAACTGCTAAGGTTGAAGGTTCAAAGGTGTGTGACACAAGGATTCACTTTTGTGGTAATTGGAACATTCCAAGGTGTGATCTTTGTCATTGTCACCTTCAGGGGAGATGACTCATACTTGGTCTATGTTGGATACAGTGTGTCAGGCACTGATACACACACGTGACACAAACAACACAGGCATAGGATGGTAGCTACACCTGGTATACTCAAAATGGAGGGAGGACACTTCTTCTGAACAAATATAACATATCTAAAGCTTTGTTTTGTTGAATGATTGGAAGTTGTATACAGTACATGCAGCACACTTTACATCTACACTACATACAGCAGGCACTAAATGATGCCTGACATATAGACATACATAACCATTTAGAAATGGTTTTGTCAATCCTTTGCAATATTGCTATGCTTGTGGCATGACGGCTGATATCAGGACAGACTTTTGCCTTTTGTTCTTAAATATCATATTATCCAGTTTTACTGTAGGTTTGCAAGCTACTGTATGTCACTTTATTTATTTATGTCATTTTGATTCTTAAAGTGTCAACATATCAGTATATGTCAATTGACCACTCTGTCAGTTTACATCTGAAGTAATGTCAAGTAAAGTAATAGTACCTCAAAATTGCACACAGTACTTGAGTAAATGTGCTTAGTTACTTTCCACCACTGAACCTCAGTCCTTTCATGTTCTTTTCCTTCACAGACAGTAACTTTCTGCTGGGAAACGCCCACGGCCGCCATGGCTACCCCATCGTGTATTGCTCAGATGGGTTCTGCGAGCTGACAGGCTTTGCTAGGACAGAGGTGATGCAGAAGAACTGCACGTGTCGCTTCCTGCACGGGGGCGAGACCTGTGAGAGGGTCACCGAGCAAGTGGACAAGGCTCTGGAGGGTCAACAGGAGTACCAGGGACATGTCCGCTTCTATAGGAAGAATGGTGAGGAGAGACAAACCTATTCATATAAACACACAAGTGTTTGTATATGACACACGTGTTTATATGACACGTACACACACGTACGCACGCGCGCGCACACACACACACACACACACACACACACACACACACACACACACACACACACACACACACACACACACACACACACACACACACACACACACACACACACACACACACACACACACACACACACACACACACAGTGGGTAGGTGAAGGACGGAGGAACAAGCCCTACATTTCTCTATGTACAGTATGAATGTATGAATGCCTGAATGCCTGCCTGTTTATATGACACACTTTTATATGAACACATTGGTGAATTACCTCAGTTTAATCATGTATTTTTCATTATTCTCAGGAAATCCGTTCTGGTGTCTCCTGGACATTGTACCAATTAAGAATGAGAAAGGCGAGGTGGTTCTGTTCCTGTTCTCGTTTAAAGATGTCAGTGATTCCTATGGGAAAGGCCACCACAATAGCAAGAAGAGAGATGGTGAGCTTATTGCGGCTGCATGTATCCTAGCTATCCCAGCCCCAGCGAAGGGCATTAGTGAAGGGCATTAGTGCAGCCTGAAACACCGATCGAAAAAACCCATCAAAAACTGTTCCTGATAACATTTTAGGAAATAGGCCATGCCGTTGTTCAACATTGATTAATTTCACAGCTAGTTTTAAAAGTTAAAGTCATTCTGTGTAACTTTTTTCAATTAAACAAAAGTTGTGTTTGGTCTAATCTTTCACTGGTATATTTTTCACAATAGTTATAATTGGTTCTAGTTAGCGAAACTGTCAGTCAGTGAAATGACCAAAACCCTTCTTTCAGGTAATGAAATTTGCGAAACCCTTCAATCCTCCCCTTTACAGCTAGGTCCCTCCCCTCTGGAGTTGGGACCCTGCAGTGGCCCCGGCTTGCAGTAATATGTACTTGACAATCTTTTTATCTATGTTTTTATTTGTTTTAATATTTATATTCTATACTATTTAAATGCATCTTGTATTTCCTCCTTCTAACCGTTGTTGAGAGCTCCTAATTAAAATGCCTACAAATGGCAATAAAGCACTTGAACTGAACTTGAACTTCAAGGCATCATGGTATCCAACTAAACATTTAGCTTGTAATGAGCTATCATTATAGTGTGTACTGTGTCCTTTATTTCAAACAGGCATGTCAGACGATTCCCGCCAAAACAGGAAAAGCAACCAATCCCGTTTTTCCCATGCCCAAGAGAGGGGGAGGACGGTTCTGTACCAGCTGACCAACATGTTCTCTAAGAGAAGCAAAGGGAAGCTCACTAATGTGAGTCTCTGTGGATTAAAGAGCACTGGCTCAATCTGCTGTCTCCACCATGTTATAGCTATGAATTACTTATGATGACAAAGCATTAGCGAATGAGATTTGGCAAGTCTTCATAATCACGAAAGACCTGTGAGCATTTGCTCTAATAGCTAAACTGACAGGTTAAAGAAATGTGATTATTCTAATTAACTGGAAACCAATGGATAACTACTATACTGTGTTGTATAAATAGTACAAATACTGTACTCTTATTGTACGTAGCCAGATGTTCAGAGATCTCTGCCTACTGATGCATCTGGGGAAATCTATATCATTCATTGAATGGGTTTGGAATTGGATGGCAGAGTAAACCAGCGCTAACAAACCTACACCCACTGATTTGAAAATAACAAACCTACGCCCACTGATTTGAAAATAACAAACCTACACCCACTGATTTGAAAATAAATTCTGATACCGTCATAATATGAAGGACCATCCTAAATTCTTTGCATTGGTTCTGCGTTTCTGTTATTGTTTCCACCCATTTTTAGGTCATTCATTGAATTTAGATCAGGTCACCAGACGTATCAGTTAGTTTGACTATGCGAGACTAGTATCTATTTGTATCTATTTGTCGATCTGTTATGGGAGCTACAAGGGGCTTCTGTGGTTTGAGGAAGTGAGAGGAGGAGGGGGGGTGGAGGATTTTATGCCTCAGACCCCAGTCATAGTTCAATTATGGCCTGTGAGTCAGGGGGTCATAAATTATTCACTACCTGTCAATCAAATTCACATGCTCACACGCAATGTACTGTATATGGTCAGAAACGTGTTTTTATATTTTTCATGAATTAATGAATGCAGATCTACAAGCTTGTACCTTGTAGATTTGCTATTGTTATACTTGTTTTCAACTGTTTGCCTATAATGACATGGCCAAAATAGGTATTGAAAGTGATTAAAGTCTCTCTGTGCGTTTTATAAATATTGAATGAATGAAAAGACCTTTTGACAAAATAATAACTACATTGGATCCATTGGAACACAGGATTTTTTTTTCCATTTCCTGAAAAGTAACAGTTTGGGACATAAAGATTTCCACCTGACAGCCACAATATATCCTGTGCTGTATGTCTTCATACAGAGAGAAAGGTTGAATGGTTAGATTGGTAAAGAAATAAATTGCCATCCAGTCAGTCAGTCAGTCAGTCAGAGCTGTTCCTTGGCAGAAGTAGGCCTATTACTTACTGGAGCTTTTCCATCCAGACAAATGCTAAAAATGTTGTTATTGACAGCACCACCACGACAGCCTCTGTCCACATAGTTAGTGATCACCTTGGAAAAATCGTGATCCCTTTGACAAAGAAAAAGATTTTTGGGCATGCTTATCAAACTGAAGCCATTGAAACACAATGAACATGAGGTACGTACATGAGCAGAAGAATGCCCTTGCCCTTCATCTTTCAACGTGCTAATGTGATGGTCTGGATGGATCGCTTTTATGATTCATGTCTGCTCTCTCTCCTCCCTCTGTCAGAGTGTGTTCCAGAAGCCCAATCTGCCGGAGTACAAGGTGGCCGCTGTAAAAAAGTCGCGCTTCATCCTGCTCCACTATAGCATCTCCAAGGCCTTGTGGGACTGGCTAATCCTGCTGGCGACCTTCTACGTTGCAGTCACTGTGCCTTACGATGTCTGTTTTGTCAGTCACGATGAAGACGGTGACCCTGAAAGTGCCAGTCGCGGCACTATAGGCAGTGACATCGCAGTGGAGATACTGTTTATACTTGGTACGACACAATTCAACCGCTGTTGACTCCCATTATAAAAGATACATATTTAAACAAACATATAAAACATAATGTGAAACAAATTGAATCATGTTGATCTCAAGATCCACATGGGAACGTCGTGGCTTCATGTGGCTCTCGGACTTGGCCAGCCTGTGACGTCATCTATCCTATGACATATCTATGATGTATGACTCCACATGTGGGCAAGGTTTCAGCCTGATACAAGCCCTTTTGATTAGATACTATTATAAAATGTTAAATGTTAATATAAAGCATACGTGGAAAGAAAAATACATTTGGCACTGATCGGTCCAGCGGTTTGTTCCAGACACACAGACACACACAGACAGACCAACACTCTAATACACTGTTTCCCAGGGTCGGTCGGGATCCATTTGTGGATGTCGACGGACCCATTTTTATGGGTCGTGTGTAAATGTATTAAAAAAATACTTTTAAGAAGTAGTGAAAATAGCAGACCTACAAGCTCACAACGCGGTGCGATGCAATATGTTGTGTGTGACGTTATCCAGACACAGACAGACAAGACAAGACAGACAGACCTATTTCTAGACGGCTCGCCCCCTACAGATCCACTCAAAATAATCTACTTTGCCACAGCGTGTCTCCACACCAACAGTGCTATAAAGAGAAACCAATAACCAACCTGATGTGTTATAATTATACATATCAGTGCAACTGTGATGGTTGCCGTGGCAATGGATAATAAATGACTATACACCCCATATATATCCCACCTGTCCTCACCCACGCAGGGCGTCTCTGTTGCCCCAGCTTACGGATCATAATTAGAGCATTCTTACATCGTCCCACTTTCAGCTTCCAGAGGAGTGTGATAGCACAGCTGTCATCGGGCTCTGGTTCCGTCTATCAATAACTTTGTCTGGTGACAATTATGCACAGTGAAATGCCTGAGAAGATTTCTTTTTTTGAAGTATGAACGTACTACAAAATTATATTTTTAGATTTTATAGTTAGCTACATTAGTTTTGTTTAAAGATGTACTTCCACAAACTAAATGCCTTTTCACCTACAGACATATTTTTCAGTAATCAAACATATTTATTTGTAAATAGATTAGCATTGAATATGATGGAGGGTAAGGATAGCTACTTTTAGTTTCAAATCTTTTTTTATTGTGAAGCACAGGATAGGATTATACATTTCTGTTCATATACATGGATTGCTTCCTTTTTTTCCAAAAACAAACAGACATATACACAAAGTAGACAGGTAAAATGAAAAGAATAAGGATAGCTTCTTTTAGTTATTAAATCACTGTAATTCCTTTACATCTAATCTGAAATTTCAGGTGTGCTTTAACTTAGGTATAATTCTGGCATCAATTCATGTCACCTCAATTCATATCAATTATTGATAGTCCTTGTTAAATATCTCTATGTACATGATTACATTCTCAGTATTAATTTATCCGTTGTAACTCTGAGAGTGTACGAATGGATGATTGTACACTCTCAGTATTTTACCGTGTGTATTTTCACTGTTCATATTCAGATATCGTCCTGAATTTCCGGACCACCTATGTGAGCCAGTCGGGTCAGGTGGTCTACGATGCTCGCTCCATCTACCTGCATTACTGCACCTCCTGGTTCTTTATAGATCTGATCGCTGCACTGCCCTTTGACCTGCTTTATGCCTTCAACATTACAGTGGTGAGATTTTTCTCTCTCTCTCTGTGTGTGTGTGTGTGTGTGTGTGTGTGTGTGTGTGTGTGTGTGTGTGTGTGCGTGTGCGTGTGTGCGCGTGTGCGTGCGTGTGTGTGTGTGTGAGGATGTGTCTGTTTCTGGATGTGTTTATCATATCTTCAATGCTGTGTCAGAAACGTAGACTTCTATCTCTATACTGTCTTTCTCTCCAAATGTAGAAAGAATAACTACATTCCTGAATTTTGCTTAACCATTTTGGGTAAAATAATAAAGGAGAAGAAGAAAAACTAAACAAAACAAAAAGATTCTGTGAGCTTGTTGATCAGCTATTTTCTAAAGAATGTATAGACTTTTTTTGTTGTTCAGTGGCAGCCCTTGAGTCATGAATATTAGCCAGTAGATCTCAGACTGGTATATCTCTCAAGTAGAATAGTCTTCCTTTTTTCTTCTCTGTGTGCAACTACATGTGCACCTGTACCGTGCATTCTGTGCTCTCGTTCCAGGCCTCTCTAATGCACTTGTTGAAGACAGTGCGTCTACTGCGGCTCCTGCGCTTGTTGCAGAAGCTGGACCGCTACTCACAGTACAGCGCTGTGGTCTTGACCCTGCTGATGTCTGTGTTTGCACTGCTGGCCCATTGGATGGCGTGCGTCTGGTATGTCATCGGACGCAAGCAGATAGAGAGCACTGACCCTGTCACGTGGGACATAGGTGAGAACAATCACAAGCGTGTGTGTGTGCGTGCGTGTGTTTGTGTGACCACACTGACCACACCACACAGTGTCTCAACAAACTCAACTCAACAATAAACAATTACACTCTCAAGTTTGAAATAAAATCCTGACTGCAAGTTGGGCCCCTAAATACAACCTTGCCCTCTGGTATACCCGTCACAACATTGATTCAAACTGCTTTCTGCACAATAATCAAGAACAGGAATCTGTTGCACATATATGACTAGCTGACCTGCCTTCAAGGGACTCAATACATTACGCACATAAATACAGCAATCAAATCACATTGTGGATTTGATTGCTTAAGAACTGCGCCGTGCCACTGGACAACAAATACATTTCCATATTAACAAAACTGTTCAAACACGCTGGTTTGCCTTATCAATATATGTGACAATTCATTATATTATTAAGAGCTCTACAAATACTCTGAATGTGATCATGGTTAATGGTCCACCAAAATGTTTTTTTAATTCTAGAAACTGGATGTTCTTTTGACATGCACATGGATACTTCAGCTGGAAAATATTGATTGATTGTTGCGCATGTGTGTGTAGATTTGTACACTCTGAGTTAAGTTGACACCAAGGTTTGTACTGTGCACATGTTCCTGTGTGTTCCTGTGACAGCCCCTTGCAGCTAATTGGAATGGCCCCGCACTACACACCTCTAGCCAAGCATGAATGCATCAGCAGCGCTTGAACCTCTTTGGTTCTCCTTAGCTCCCCTGCTGCCACCCCCACCCTGCTTCCGTGGCAGCCCAGGAAGTTCAGGTCACAGAGTAATGGGCATAGAGCAATGCCCCCCGCTGCACGCGTGAATCCAATGTATTCCCGCTAACACACAAAAAGACTCTCTACAGGCCGTGGAGCAGCGGGTCATCAGTTAAGCCTGAAAAGACACACTGAAAAAAGCAAGCTTTCTGTCGATCACTTTACGATGCAGTGGTGGAAGCAGTACTCGACTTACTTGAGTGCAAACAGCTATACCACTATATAAAAATACTCTCTTACAAGTAAAAGGCCTGTATTCAAAATTGTACTTGGGTAAAAGTACAAAAGCATTGGCATCAATATATACTTACTATACTAAAAATACTCAAATATTTCTAAATTTGTCTAACTTAAAAAAAGAATAGCAGGTTATTTTTCTGTAGTATCATAAATAAATAAAATAGGGCTTATGTGGATAATGTCTGTTTTGTAATATAATCTAAACCTACAAAGTCAAAAGCACAATATTCTCTGAGAGGTAGTGGAGTAAAGAAGTACTTTTTAAAATGTTTATATCCAGGTAAAGTAAAAGTACCTCTTAATTGTACTTAAGTACAGTACTCAAGTAAAGTTACTGTCCACCATTGTTTTACTGACTCCCACCCATCTCTCTCTCTCTGGGGGATCTCATTTTAAATAAGCCTTTGTGCTTTTATGAGTGATCCAGTTTAGAGGACCTTTGTATTGTGAATTGTACTTCCATGTACTGTTTCCATGTCTTTTCTAAAAATAGTATTCAATCAATCAATCAATCAATCTCTCTCTCTGTCTCTCCCCTGGTCCACAAGGCTGGCTCCAGGAGCTGGGTAAGCGCCTGGAGACCCCGTACATCAACAGCACCGTGGGGGGTCCCTCCATGCCCAGTGCGTACATCGCCTCGCTCTATTTCACTCTCAGTAGCCTCACCAGTGTGGGTTTTGGCAACGTGTGCGCCAACACTGACGCAGAGAAAGTCTTCTCCATCTGTATCATGCTCATGGGTGGTGAGTTCATCAGAAACTGTTGACGCTCCCGCTTGTGACTCATTTGCTGACTAAAAACAAACTGAGAGAGTGTACAAATGGAACCAAATGGACCCTAACGTGACGTGTCCATTCGGCTCCATTTCTACACTCTCAGAGTTAAATTAAAGCTGCAATCCATAACTTTGTGTAAATAAAACATATTTTAACCAATCTGATTAGGGTATACTGATTAGAGGAGGTTATTTAACACACACACGCACACAGGCACACACACACACACAGGCACGCACACGCACACACACAGGCACACACACACACACACACAGGCACGCACACGCACACACACACACGCACACACACACACACACACACACACGCACACGCACACAGGCACGCACACACACACACACACACACACACACACACACACACACACACACACACACTCACACACACACAGGCACACACAGGCACGCACACACGCACACACACACACACACACACACACACACACACACACACACACACACACACACACACACACACACACACACACACACACACACACACACACACACACACTATTTGTTCTCTCTCTGCTCTATTGAGTAATATAGTGATATATCCTGTGGTTGAGGAGGATCACTACTGGTTGATAAGAGGTATTGCATACAATTCAAAGGGAAATGTCTCACCCTCCCAAATAAGGCTCTCCCTTATAGCTCAACAGTAGCAATTCAGCGCTTGCACAGGGGACCTGTGGTTGAATCCTGGGAAATCCTGGGATATAAAATGTATGGATTGCAGCCAGTAGTGTAAAGTAACTAAGTACATTTACTCAAGTACAATTTCAAGGTGCTTTTACTGTGCTTGAGTATATCCATTTGTTTAATACTTTATACTGTACAGTATGGTATTGTACTTTTTACTCAACTACATTTATTTGACAGCTGTACTTAGTAATTCATTTGCAGATTTAACTCTCAGGATTTTACAGTGTACTTAGCCAGAGAAACTATCGAGCTCCAAATGATATTTCTGCTCCCCTGTCCCACCTAGCCCTGATGCACGCGGTGGTCTTCGGTAATGTAACAGCTATCATCCAGCGCATGTACTCTAGACGCTCACTCTACCATACAAGAATGAAGGACCTCAAGGACTTCATCCGCGTACATCGCCTGCCTCAACTGCTAAAGCAGCGGATGCTGGAATATTTCCAGGCCACCTGGTCTGTGAACAATGGCATCAATGCCAATGAGGTTGGTGAACTGAAGAAGTTGACTGTTTAACCTCATGAACCCCAGCAACCCTCTAATTCTGGGCATGTCATAAAATACACAAACACTTGGCGAAAACAGACAAACATTTGGTGAAAATAGCAGACAGCTACAAGCTCACAATGCATCGCAACGCGGGCTTGTAGATCAGGTATGGTTGCTATTCGACATACAACTAAGTATATAGGGTTTATATGGATAGAGTATTGTATTCATAAACCTTTTACAAGCCTGTCAGGCAAGTGCCACCTTCTCTCGTGTTCAGTCTTCTGTAAAACACACGTTTAACTGTCTGTATTAGCTGTTTACACATTGTGTGGACTGTCAGTAGGCTACAGTGTCAATTATTGGTGTTTGAGTGGTTGCTAGAATCCATAGTCAGAAACTTGATTATTAAAATATAAGACAGTGTCTTACTGTAACCAGGCTTAGAAGTTTAAAATGAAGGACTTTGGCACCAAACGCAGTATCAGTCCTATAGGAGCAGCATCCTGTCTAATTATATGGATAAGAGTGGAAAAAGAGCGAATAGTGAATACTCATTAACACTCTCACCATCCCTAGCTGCCGAGAATGTATTCACTGTTGAAGCTAAGAGACAGTCAATGAGTGTGAGGGTGTGACAGTCAACACATGCTACCTTTAGCATCTTGTATCTGTTTTTACTGTGCAACCTTGCATGCCATGTCAGTGCAACTCTTTCCCTCCCTGTCTCTTTTTCTCCCTCCTCCCTCCCTGTCTCTCTATCTCTCTGTCTCTCTGTCTGTCTGTCTGTAAGTCTGTCTGTCTCTCTCTCTGTCTCTCTATGATCGCACTTTGGTCTGACGTCACACAACAAAAAACGTTGCCTAACAATGCTGGTTTTATATAGAAGATTTCTTCCAGGTGTATTGTAAAGATATTAGAATAACATATTGTCACGTTCCCATAATATGCTTTCAAAATAGCAATGTCCTGTGTGAAAAAGATATGTATTCATTTTGTCGTTGATCATTTATCATATAAAGTGTTATAATAGATCTGTATATTTTGGTGTTATTCTCATCTCTTACTCCATACTAGGCACTGTATTTTGTAGGATAAAAATCTAATTACATTGAAATCAATTGAAATCCTCCAAAGATTTGGACAGAATTTGCACAAATGAAACAATGAAACTAGAAACGACAACCACGCCAGGTCAAACATGTTTTTCGGGAACGCACCAAGACAGTAGACTGTGTAGACAAGTACACCTGATGATATCCATTCTCTATTAAGTGTGAAAACATGTCATCAACGTAACGAGACACTGACTATGTCAACAGAGAGAGGCACATATTTTGTGTCAGCTCTTAACAACTCTCTTTCTAGACTCTAGAAAAAGAGGCTAGAAAGAGACCTCTCTAGAATCTAAAGGGCATTCTATAGACATTTGCCTTGTTCAGACTGATGAGGTCTTTCAACTCCCCTCTCTTAGCTGCTGCATGACTTCCCAGATGAGCTACGAGCAGACATTGCCATGCACTTAAATAAGGACATTCTGCAGCTGCCTGTATTTGAGCGAGCCAGCAGGGGGTGTCTGCGCTCTCTCTCCCTGCACGTCAAGACCTCTTTCTGTGCACCTGGGGAGTACCTCATTCGTCAGGGAGATGCCCTGCAAGCCAATTACTTTGTCTGCTCCGGATCCCTGGAAGTGTTGAAGGACGGCATGGTTCTTGCTATCCTGGGTTAGTGCATGCTGTGCTGGGCAGTGGGTCTGCAACATATTGCCTGTCTATTTTTTTGTCTTCAATCCATTGTAACCCGTCTGCTTTTTACCTGATCTGTGCAGGCAAAGGTGATCTAATTGGGGCTGATCTACCAGGGAATGATCAAGTGATTAAGACCAATGCAGATGTGAAGGCTTTGACCTACTGTGACTTGCAGTACATCAGTGTTAGGGCTCTGCAGGAGGTCCTGGGGCTCTACCCAGAGTATGGCAGCCGCTTCAACTCAGACATCCACCACAACCTCACATACAACCTGCGAGAAGGCAGTGATGCTGAAGTAAGACATGTGCAATTTCATAGGTTAAATCAATAAAATGTTATTATAGTGCCGAATCACAAGTCTAGGCAGCAGCCATATTAACTGTAAAAAAGGATGGACCTTCCATAAGGAAGGGACTGCACACTCCAGAGAATATATATACATAGAGAAAGAGTGTGTAAAGTATTAGCTGCAGATGCTTCTAGTTATATGTTGCCATATACTTTGCGAACACAGTTGTGTATATCTGCTAACTTTTATAATATATCTATAGGGACGAACAAGTCTTTCCAGATCTCCCTGGCTGTCTCAGGTATTTCTGCCTCACAGAGCTATTTATTTTGTACATTTGACACATTCACCAATCTGCTGCAATTTGTGTACAGTACTGTATACATAATCTATGTCACAATTCAACAATGGGTATAACAATGCGAAGCTGTAAGGATTATAATGTTTCAAGGTGCAAGCTATTTCAGACTTGTAGCACTTGTGTATGTATTCAGGCCTGATCATTTCGAATACATTAGTCAGTTCTCTCATATAATGGAAGAAGTTCTCTGATACAAGACATTACAAGATTGTACGATTTTGATTTCATAGATTATAGCCTACTACCAGAAGGAAGGTCACAACATCCCGTACTATATCTTTCTGTATGTCAAATCTTATTTGAACCCCTCTCGTAAATTGGAAACTATAGGTTAATCAAACCAGCTTTTTTCCTTTGCTTTTTTTTTTACCCCCTTTTCACTCCAATTTAGTTGTTACGTCAATTGGTTCCTCCCCACACACATTTGTCTGTTGTCACTGCTGTCTTATCCTACTGACTCACCTATCAGTGAGGAGCCCCCACCAGGAAGACGTATAGCCTGTTGTACTCCTTCCCCCAACACTCCCTGCTGACAAGTGCCGCCCCAGCCCGTAGAAATACGTGCAGTGACTAATATCACCCTCCCCGCCCGGCTTCCCTCCCTTAACACGGGCCAATTGTGTTCGTATAGACGCTCGACAGAGCTGGATATACCACGGTGAATTCAAACCCACAACCTCTGCGGTGGTGGGCAGGACACTTCTCTAAATAGCCAATATAGCCCTGAAGAGAGATTATTTTGTGAACCAGCAGTAGCTGTAGTAGCAAAAACATTATGCTAAATACGAAACATTCAGGACTATAGTTTACACAGTCCGTAAACTATAGTCCTATTACCATTTGTCACTTTTTCAAGTTCAGGAGTCTTATTCCCTGTTTACATACAGTAAGATAGCGATCTGATTCTGAAAGCACTTATTTGACTAACATAATTTCCTTCAATAATCCTTTTAACTAAGACATGATGAACAATGTTTCTCTCTCCCCAGGATCGGCTTGGAATGGATCACAAACTACCCTTCATTGTTGAGGCGGACAAGGTGGAACACAGGGAAGACGTGGGCCACTGGCTTCCAAGGAGGGTACCCCTTCTGCACGCAATGGGCAGCCCTGTTCACCAACCCAGCCTCAGCACCACCCGGTTGGGGGAAGAGCTTCACCACATCCATGCCCTCCGCCCTCGATCACCCGTTCAGGGATGTAGAGGCCGTAGCCCATCTCCCCAGCCACTCAACACTGACAATCTCTTGTCCGCTCCATTACCCACTCTTCTACATGACACAGACATGAGCCATAGACCAGCCAAACTGCTCATCCCATCCGTACATTGTGTCACTCCTTTAGACTTGAGCCCCAGGTAATCTATTCCAATCAGTTTTAGCCAGATATTAATTGGTTTTCAGATTGCTCTATAATAATGTAACTCTTATTCCTGTCTCTTCCAGGGTTGTGGATGGAATTGAAGATAATGGGCATGCGTTTCATTTTAATGTGGAGCAGAGTGAGGCAAAGACTAATGGAAAAGGTATTTCATTCACAGGCTTCATGGTGCATCAGTGGTGGCTGCTATTACTTGTAACAATGAAAATATTGATCAAAAGGATATCTCAGGTTTTTGTGACCCAAAACTATGCGTGTGTGCGTCACTGTGTGTGTGTGTGTGTGTGTGTGTGTGTGTGTGTGTGTGTGTGTGTGTGTGTGTGTGTGTGTGTGTGTGTGTGTGTGTGTGTGTGTGTGTGTGTGTGTGTGTGTGTGTGTGTGTGTGTGTGTGTGTGTGTGTGTGTGGGGGGGGGGGGGGGGGTTCTTCTACATGTAGCCTGTACTGTATGTCTCAAATATCTAGGAGCATTGCACTACTTACGGCTTAGGTCAAGGCAACTCATCTCAGATTTGTATTATTCATAAATCTTTCACACAGATCCAAATATTAGTTGAAAACATTTTTTGTTCCCAGTGAAACCCATTTGCCTACCGCAAGTACCAGACACCAGGCTACTAGGCTTTTAAAAATAAGCAACATTCATTTTTATTTAACTTACTTTAACTTTACTTAACTTACAGCAATACTTTGTGTTCTACACCCTTTTATAGACCATTTCCAGGTGAGCGCTAACCTGCTTCTGGAGACAGAGGAGATGAGACAGAATATCAGCAAGCTCAACAATGAGGTACAGTATTTAGTGACCTTAGACCAACTGAATGACACAGACATATAACGCAATCTATGAATAGAAATATTTAACTAGGTGACAAACATTTTTATGTCAAACATTGTGTTCCTCCTTCAAATAGTCACTACTCTACTTTCACAGCTCCTCAAGGGCTGGGTAGGCTACATCTAAAAACAGGACTCAGACTTTTTCTTGAGACACTTTCAGGACACAAGTTCAATGTTCGGGTTACAGTATGTGAGCGTGACAAAATTGTTACAGCCAAAGTTGAATGCACTTTATGAACTGAAGACATTTTTAATTTGTAATTTGAAGCAGCTACATATTCTACACCTTCCTCTCAAGTTTATTTCTTAGCAATGAGAAGTAGCTTAAACTGCATTAAAAAGCAGACATTCTTCATTGCCGTCTTCCTTTTTCCATCCTTTTTCTTTTCAGATGAACAACTTGAATCAAGAAATAACAACCCTGGCCAAGGAGCTCCGTGAGATGATGCATTTCTTGCAGACCCATGTGACCACGCCGCACTATACCACCCCAGTCTCGACATACCCCTATAGCATACAGATGGCTTCCAGTGCCAGTGTGACTGCTTCCAGTGACTGGCAGACACATGTGCCTTTTAATATGGCAACAGGGCCTCATCTCCATCACAAGCAAATTAGCCACCCTACCAGAAATGTGTGGGGTCACAGTGGAGTGGCCAGCCATAGCATAAATCCCACACAAGGCCAGAGGCTTGAGCATTTGCATGGACCGCCCAGTCCCATGTCATCTTGTTTACACATATGCTGCTCTGACAGAGAAACAACCACTGCTCACAGACTACAGAGTCAATGTGGCCCCTTACAAACCTCCAGAACAATACCCAACTCTTCCTACATGACCCAAACTCATGGTCAGGGAGGCCCATCCCTCCTTGGACATAGCTCTGCCTTTCAAAGCTTCCCAGTGACTTGTCAGGGCCCTCAGGCGGGATGCAAGGCCTCTGTTCCCACTTTGAGCAGCAGCTGTCACCTAATGTGTTCTGCAAGAAATCTCAGCCAGTCCTATCCCTCGTTGAGTGTGCAAGCCAACTCTGATCTCACACAATCTCCCAACACCCCAACAACACCCATCCATGTCTCTGTCACCCCTACTGGCCATCCAGAAGTCCACACGGCATTCAGCTCCCTGTCCCCCTCAGGGGTCTATACCACAGCAAGCACAACACACAGCCAGGGCCCCCTTGGTTCTATCAGTGGTCCAAGACAGAATGATCTGGTAGGATGCAGCCCTATCCACCAGACAGAGAACCTTACTCACACAGTGCTGGGGTCTTGTACAGGAACAGATTGCGACTGCGTACCTCCTGAGCATCCAGTGAGGACAGACAATAATGAGGTTGTAGATTCTGAGACTAGCAGCAGTACTCCAACTGTAGAAGTTGGACCCATTTAGGGTGTGGACCGTGGAGGTGACACAAGCCTGACACTTATTGCATTGATACATTAATGTATCAATACAACCACGGAAATGCCTCCCCCCCTTACCTTAAGGAACTGCTCGAGCCACAAACCTCCGCTCTGGAAACACTAACCGCCTCCAAGTCCCCACCACCAAGCTCCGTACCATGGGCGACCGAGCCTTCTGCTCAGCTGCCCCTCGACTGTGGAACTCACTCCCGGACCAGCTAAGAGCTCCACAGCCTGTCAATGCTTTCAAGAGAGGACTAAAGACTTTTCTTTTTATTAAAGCATTCGGTTAGCTACTCTGGTTTTACCCCCTGGGTTTTCTTTGGCCCCCTTGCTTTTTAATTGTTTTTATTTTAAAACCCTCCTTTTTTAGATTGTTTTTTTGAAAATGTTTTTTATTCTGTACTGCAGCACTTTACTTCAAATGTAAAGCGCAATATAAATTAAATGTGTTATTATTATTATTATTATTGATGTAACATTACTGCATGAATGATGACTTCATCAGTGACTACAATGACTTTCACATGTTCAGTTTCCCTTCTGTCTGAGCCAGTCACAGAGCATAAATTAAAAAAATAAACAGCTGAACACAATTTACCTGTTTCTGTTTCCCACATGTATTGTAGTAAAGCTGTGCAAGTGGGATTTTTAAAATGTTATAGTTCTTGGTCATCTTTAAAGGCTTGTGTGGCGTAGGCCTCTGCGTAGGTCTGTAGCGCCACTCAGTGGTGAAAAGTAATTACAGCAAAAAACGTCCACTGCTCAATGGTTTATGCCAGTGGTTCCCAACATTAATAAAAAATAGTTTTTTAGGTATTAAAAAGGTCTGAAAAGTCCTTAAATTGTCACTTTGCTGTCATCTGGGGACCCCCCTCCCCCCACATCATGTGGTGACCCCCAACAAAATGAGAAAAGAAAATATGGACATGATATCATTGATCAAATAAAAAGGTAAACAAACTCTTTCACCAAGGTAATGTTTTCTCTCTCAAAGTCAGGACTTCAGTTCAAAGTCAGTCATCAACTCATCATAGAGTGTATAGATATATAAATGACAGATTAGAGCTAAATTGAACGAATAAAATGACCAAAAAAAATATTTAAAACAAACAGGCGTTTTTTCGATGAATTGAATACACAGGACCCCAATAAAAAGCCATGGTCCTTTCTTGGGTTTTGATCCTTTTAGCATCCTTTTGTATAGAACTGTGTCTTTCTGTGCTTTTGTTTTGCAAACTGTTAATAAAGTATTCAATAAATCAATCAATGAAACGGGGGATGATTTAGAAAATGTGGACTTGCAGAAAATGTTCATCCATGAATATAAAGTGCGTTCCCAGGCAGTTCTTCTGACGAGTGACGACTAAAAGCATCCGTCGTATGACAGTGTCGCGTGCGGGAAAAATAGCAGCTTTACAAGCTCACGACCCTTCGCATCGCCGACAAGCCGCGAGCTTGTAGATCTGCTATTTTCGCCGCGCGACACCGCTCTGCGAGGGACCAAATAAAATTAAAGGCCCGTTTATCTCATTGGTCAGAAACAGCGTTGCCAGATTTCCTGAGAGAAATAAGCAACCGGGTCTAGGAAAACAAGCCCAAAAGAAGCAAACTGTATGTACATTGAAAATAGCAGATTACAAGCTCAAAACGCGTCACGATGTGACGCGTTGTGAGCTTGTAGATCTGCTATTTTCTAAAATGTGGACAATTTGGAATGTTTTTCAAACATTCTAACAACAACACAAATCTGGTACGGCTCCCTGGAACAAAACACTTTCAGATGTTAGCGGACAAATATATATTATTAATATATATTAATTTGGGCGTCCATGACATGAACATATTTGAGAACCACTGGTTTAATAATAATTAAAACATTTGGAAGCAAGCCCAAATAAGCAACTACACATTAGAAACAAGACCATTAGCCCCAAAGAACCGCAACCAGCAACTACCAATATTTACAAGCGACTTTACAGAAAAACAAGCCCAAAGTCACTTATAATAAGCGGACATGGCAACGCTGGTCAGAAACCCTGCTGACAAAAGTGGGAGGTTCCCGGAAAACCTCACTAACCGGAAGGGAAGGCCAGGGCCCGAGAAGAAGAAGAAGAACAAGAACAGAGAGGCACCGATGTGTGGTCAGCGAAAACAAGTAAAGTAGTGTAAGTGTTGTTTTAAAAAAAGAAAGAAAAACTGTTTACATTTGTGGACGTTGGGAATAAGTGGAATGCCGTATTTGTAGTTTAAATCATACTACCAGCGAGCTGTTGTTAATCGTAGAAGAAGTGGTCGGGCAGATTGCCTCAGTTAACAATTTGGTCAAACCAGCCATCAGGCAAGTCCAGGGATCAAACCGCCCGCATTGACACTCCGTCCAGCGATCGACCTTTTAAATCCACATAATAATATCATATAGAGACAGATCATATATAATACAGACAATAATATAATGTATAAGGGGGGCATTTGGGCTGACCAACAACAACAACGGGAACAAGAACCGCGAGCTCTTTGACAAGTGTTGAACAAAAAATGACGTATTTTCGACAGACGTTACGTGTTGTTGTCAACTGTGTAACATAGAGACAAACGAGACAAAAGTCGTTGGAGAGAGAACGGTCCATTTGTGTCGAGCCGAATGGATCGTTCGTCTGTCTATGGACGTTCTTCTTCGGTGTCTCAGCTGTCAAGCAGCTGACGACCTGTACGCAGTGGTGGAAAAAGTACTCAAATTCTTTACTTAAGTGAAAGTACCAATACTGCAATATAAAAATACTCTGTTACAAGTAAAAGTCCGGAATTCAAAATTTACTTGAGTAAAAGTACAAATGTATTGGCATAAAAATGTACTTAAAGTACCGAAAGTAAAAGTATTAAAATATTTGAAAATAGCAGATCTACAAGCTCACAACGCGTCGCATCGCGACGCGTTGTGATGTAGTGGAGTAGAAGTAAAAGTATTGGAAATTGGAAATACTCAAGTAAAGTACAAATACCTCAAAATTGTACTTAAGTACAGTACTTGAGTAAATGTACTTAGTTACTTTCCACCACTGCTAACTAACTTGGCTAATGTCGCGTAGCTTAAGGAGCTGTTATGTTTTTTGGGGCAAGTGACACCGTCTTGTCACGGAGTGTATAAATTGGGCTTTTTTAGACGCAGCCGTCTGGACTCAATGTTCCAACTCCTTGTTTTTGATTTCGGAGCTTTTTGTTGTCGACAGATAGAATAACTAAATGTTAGCTAGCTAACGCTAGCTGAACGAGGTGTTCAACATTAGCTGCTGTTTAAAAACGGTAACACACCAACGTGAAATGAACGTTGGCGCTATATTGTTCCCTATCGATTGGCATGTAACCTTTACGGTATTATTACAGTTGGTTTCATAATAACTAATAACCCGTGTCGATGACACTAGTGTTACTGTACCCTGCTGGGAAGTAACGTTGGCATAGCATTAGTCCTTCTAAAATGGATCATGCTAGCTAAGGCAACTTGGGAAGAAGTGGTGTAACTGTATAATGTCTTGTTTGCCATAAATTATGAATTGGCATGAGCTGGTAGTTATCTGGTGAGGTTTGCATATGAATTTTGACACAGCCTTTGTCTGTCAACTCTGTCATCTGATCACCAATGTAGCTAATTAGCATTCTCTACTTATGACAGTCAGTCAGGCAAGTGCAGGGTGCTAACTTGTAATTATATCCAAGTTCATGATAAGTCATATTTTGTCCTGGCTTTGAAAAGGTGTGACAAATCAATGCTAAGCAAGCCATATGTATGGGTACTAGTTTATGTGTTTACAGATTTCAATGGACTTGGCCTTGTGCCTCCAAGATTTTAACAGCAAGTGCTCATAGTGTTTGTGTTTATGGTTCCATAAGGGGAACATAGCTTAGACCTTTGAGACACAAGATGGATTTACAATAACTTTCCTAAGCTGCTGTTATGTTTATGGTGTGTGGACCTTGTCCTGCGAGAGTAGTGGTTCATAGCAGGGGTGTCAAATACTTGGTATGTTAGATTCTACAGGAACCCTGAACAGTTTGTGAGTGTGCTATATCATAACGAAAAGGACTGCTAGTCTAAAGTTGTATTAGATGTGTGTGTGTGTGTGTGTGTGTGTGTGTGTGTGTGTGTGTGTGTGTGTGTGTGTGTGTGTGAGTGTGTGAGTGTGTGTGAGTGAGTGTGAGTGTGTGCGTGAGTGAAAACTGGTGGTGACACCCAGCCTGACTCTTAATCTCCTATCTCCACTCCCTTTATCTTAGCAGCAGAGAAGAGCACAATGTTAACAATGTAATTGGAAAAGGGGTATTTTGAATAGTTGTTTTGGTGAATCCAAAAACTCGACTACATCTGGGCTTGGGGTAAAAAATATTATATTCAAACTTTGGGGGAAAATGGAAAGAATTGATGAGTTGTACATTTTTGGAGAAGAGTCAGTCAATAGTCAGTTTTAATAGTCAGGTATGAAATAACTCAAATCCCGTGCAACTTGACTATTTGGAGGCATAGTCTGTAAATCATTCAGATCATGGTGCAAAACTATCATAACTTGTCACACGATCTGAGGTACCATATGTGAATTTCCACATTTATTACAGATTTTATACTGAAAAGTTCTTAATGTTTTTGCGTTTCCCTGTTTTTATTGCAGAAGAACAAACCAAGTACTAGTCTGTTTCAATCACATATACTACTAGAGATCTGCAACCAGTTGTAAGTCCAATTTTCCACACAAAATTGATGAGGAAAAGAAAGCACTGGAAGTGCCTGTGACTTGCTATGGGGTTATCTCATGGTGATGCGTATCCTGTTGTATTTTCCTCAGCTTTATCACCAGTGTCTCACAACAAGTGTCGCTCCTTCCAAAAGTCACATTTTGTTTGAATTTCTCCTCTTTAACAGAGATGGGACAGGAATTTAAAACGGCGTTCTGCTGTTGGACCAGTTTGCCATTCTTAAAGCCTGTTACCAGTCAGCACCACATGGGCCTTTTTAAGATCGGCTTTGTACTTGGAGATTTCAAACTCATACTTTGGCTACTTCCTGACCAAGGTGAACTCCTTAAACATGAAAGCCAAGCCCAATTTGCTCAATGCAAATAGATTTATCTGGTAGCTAATTAGTACACGGAGCATGCAGACCAGTGCACACTCCCCACAACCATGAGCAGATAGACAGATGCCATTAACATCGCCATCTTATTCAGGCCTCCTACCTTTGGAATGAAGAGAGCAGTTCTCAAGTCAACACTTGTTTCTAGGTAACTGGTAGAGTGAGATCTGCTTAGAAGTGTCATGTGTTGTGCCGCTAACTACATAACATTGATGACTAATACAAGTTGTCACATTAATATGGCATTGTACTCCATGGACTTGAAATGTTGCAGTAGACTTGACAAAATGGGCCAGGCAAAGCCTTAATTTATTAAGTGATTCCCAAAAAATATATAGAGTGAAATGTGGTGTGAAAAATGAAATACTGTGATACAAGGGAATCTGAAGTGGGTGTAGTTGTTGTTCTTTGCCTGTGCATAGTTTGAACGTGTGCTGTATTGAACAACTCTACTTGCTTATATAGGAAATAATGTATGTCCTCAAATACACTATGACATCACACAGACACACACCCTGTTCAGGAATCATAACTTAACTTTGCTAATTTATGCCTACTGTTCTTAGTCAACCAACTTACCTACTCTAAATAACTTTCTATTGAAGGCCAGAAGGAGTCACCTCATTTATATTTGATGTGAGTTAAATCAATGTATCCTGTTGGATTGACAATATTGGTAGATTTGTTTGTCACTGTCAGATTCATTGACATTTTGCGGGTCTATCAGTGAGGTGATAAGTTAGGCTGTGCGTGCATTAACCACTTAAAACCCCATATACATTGTTGACCGGAGTCCTCCAGGGGTCCTCCTTTTTCCCTCTACACCATATCTCTTCGTCGAAAACAGCCGGTCTACAAATACACAATGCGTTGTGGGTCTGCTATTTTCAACGAATTCTTACCTTGCCCCCAAAATAGGGACACTAGGGTTCAAGTGATAACAGTAACTTGATATTCATTCAAAAAACGCAGCCATTCATTCAGTAGATGATAGTATAGAATTGTTAAAATGTAAAGTTTGTTTTTTACTGATCGTCTGCAGATGTATTGGGACAATATTTGCATTTGGTTTAATATTGATATCCACATTTATTATTAATATAAAATTATAATAATTATTATAATGGACTGGTCCCTGAATCAATGGTCCCTGAATCAATGTTTGCTTGAGATTTTGAGTCTTTTCCCATATGTTCTACTTTCTTTTTATATGAAGGTAGCTCTGCTTGTGACAATTTGAGGAGGACGTTATTCTCTCTTATTTCTATATTTGTATTTTATCTGCAGCATAAACAGCCTTAAATTCATTACATCTTGCCAAGTGCTTACAGTAGATATTATGCTGAAAACAGAGCTCACACGATGCCTCTATGAATATTTCAGTCTACTCCTGCTTTTGGCTCCTTGATCTTGCCTCTTCCTCCCCCTTTCAGTGACTGATCCATGTCCTCCTCTGTCTCTCTGACCCACTTCCCTGTGGAGGGCTCTAGAGCCCATTAGGATACCATTAAGCGTCCGTCACAGGCTGCTTGAGATGCATGCAGGCCTGTCTCTCTCTGTGTTAGAGGGAACCCTCGCCTGCTGACTGTAGTAAGCGTCCGCTTTATTTTTTCCACACTACTGATGGAGGGACTTGGCTCTTGGCCTACGCTTGCATTCTTGCCATTGGCTGAGGAGCACTAGTAGACACTATCAGCAGCCAGTGATGTAGTAATCATCTGTGTGGACTGTGTCTATGCCAGGGTTTCTGCTAGCCATTTAGTTGTCCGGCCGACGTGTAAAATGGAATGGTCATGATTAATACCCATGCGTGTGTAATGCAGATACGTATAGTATGTGTGCATCAAAATGCATGTTTAAAAACAAAGCTAAGAAATTAAGAAGCATGTTGCTGGCTTTCTATCGCCTTCAACCTTTACAAACATAATCAGCTAAAAGTCTCGAGCTTTTACCATTTTGAGCAACATTGCAACAAATTGATGACATGCCGGTTTGTTATTTTGTGGTATACAATTTTGGAATGCGATATGAGTGCATCTGAATGAGACTGCTTGGATATATCGCAGAGCTGCTCCTTCATTGCTTTTCCCTGTTGCATTAAATGCTGTGACGTAATGTGATCAGCCCATTGCTGTGATCATTTATTGATCCCTGTTTGATGATCGCACAATTTGTAAATCCATGGGTCTTCACAGATTTCTATGCACAGAAATGTTTTTCTACACGTCTACTGGAGCACAACTAAAGCCATAAAAGTGAACATGCTGACTTCAGTTTATCTTAAAAAGAACCCAGGTTTGGCAAATCTCCTAGGCCACAAGGCTAGCAGTACTGTTTGATGACAGAAAAGTGTCACAGTGTTGTTCAGGTCTTTTTGGCTAAAACAAGTGAGAAGTAGTAGGTACATTGATTTTATTATTATTTAGTATTATCAATTATTATTATTAATAATAATAATAATTTGTCCAACTGTCCATCGTATTTGTTCCCTAAACGATCTCGATTCAACTAAGAAAATCCCTGGGTAGTGTTTTCTACCCTATGGAAATTAGGAAATAACAACAGTTTCTCTCCTTCCATGTTTGCTTCCTCCATAGAATGTTGTCTGCTCTGCTTTCGCATTCAGATGAGCAGTTTGTTGACCCGGTAAATAGAATAGCTTTATTTGCTCTTCATTTCTGCCTCTATGGTGGTGTGTGAAAAACTCTGTCAGCATTCCCTCTGAACCGTGCGTGTGTGTGTTTGCCTGTCTGTATATTCCAAGCCTTTCAGTGGTTACTGTCTCTCAAAAAATCATATATATATATTTCTTTTTTTGAAGATTATTTGCTGTATTTCGATAACCACGGTGAGAAAAGCGGACACAGAGCAGGGCAGTGACACAACAAATAGTACCGGCCCGGGGTCGAACCTGGGCATGCTGAAGAAGGCATTTTGCGCTCATGTGGTAGGCGCCCTAACTAGTCGGCCATCAGGTCACTCCAAGATTATATTTTCTAAAGTTTACCCCTACACTAAACAGAAAGATACAGAGCAGAGAATTATGAAATAGTCACTCTGAAATTACTAATATTATAATATACTAACTAAACGTTGTAAAATGTTAATAAATCAAGCCTAAATTACTATACATTTTTGCCCAAAGTAGACACTGACATTTAGCATTTTTTTGTAATTTCAAACATGGCTTTGCTCTCCTGTCACATGCTAAAGATTAGGCCCAGCCCAGCCATGGGGCTGAGATAAAGCCCAGAGCGAGTCAACTCAGGTCTGAATGTCTATGACCTAGCCTGCATGTAATGACATCTTTACTCTGATTCTCATTCTCTGTAATTTCCTCCTTGCGAATAGCTGATGTTATACATAAGTTATACTCCGTTGTACAACAAAGTGTAGATCAAGTGTAATGACACCTGTTTTATACTTACGATGTTACTTCTAGTCACTTACATAGATTATTGTATTGTCTCTCTGTGCCATGATCTGCCATCGGCCTGCATTTTATTTTTCCAGTGAAAATGTTGAGGCAACTAATGTGTTCTGCAATCTTCACTTCCTGATATGAACTGAGCCGGGTTTCCTGTCTCTCTGACCAAGCAGAAGCTGATGGACTTCATGTGCATCACTCAACTGAAATGGAGTTGGGCAAGATTTTAAAGCAGAAATCCTTGCTTTTTTATTTTATTTTGACCAATCTGGGTGGTAGACTACTAGAGCAGTCTTTCTTGAATCTTTGACAACCACACATTGCAACTAAAAAGTGCCGTCCAGGGCGTTTTGCCCCCTTCTACCTGAAGGTGAAGGAAGGGGCCCCCGATCTGTATCCCCTGACACTACCAGCCCTCCTCCCAGCTATCCCTGTCACCTTTTCGTCTTATGTAGGTATATTGATCATCTATATTGTATACATGTAGGCAGCATGTAGTTTCATTTCTGAAAAGCAGAAGTCATTAGAGAATTTGTCTGGAATGCGGAATGTGATTTCATTATCAAAACAAACTTATTACAAATGTGTGTGTATATGAATCACATTTTCCCTCCTCCTCACCCACAATAAGTACATTCACGCTGTTGGTTCTCTTTCCCTGGATAAGGAAGTGTAGAGCTGGCTATGAAGCAGGTAGACGTCAACTATGAATGAAAAGATCATTCTCTTGTTGCTGACCTTTGTTGATGGTGATTGAGAAAGCCAGCATGACAAAATCTTACTCCGCTACCGTCTGGTTGTAAAGGTCCCAGGCTAGCAGCCTAATCCTGGTGATGTGCTGTGCTGTTTTAACCACCCTCTGTGTGGTTGTGAGTAGAGCATCTTCCTTGCCGAGCGGTTTGCCATTGTCTAATATTCCCAAATACAAGATGCACATATTTACGACGTGGCTCTGTAGGAGGCGAGTCTCTGGGTTTGTCCAGGGCTAATATAGCTAACCTTGATCTCACAAGATGGATATTTATTTTTTGTCTATCACCACATAACCATACCATTGGATGGTGACTAGAGGACAAGGTTTCAATTATACTGCATGCCGTTTCAAACAAGCGGTGGCTTTTTGCTGCAACACTTTGCCAAAGTAAATAACGATTAAATGATAACTCCATCTTATCTTCTGTACTTAACCCTTGTGCATTGCAATGTAGGTTTCTAAGTCAATACCATTTCAAGAGATGAAATGTTTAATTATCTGTTTCAGCCACCATGCTTAGAAAAAGAGATATTTGTAGGCTAAATGATAGCTCAGGGTTTGTCACATACTGATTATAATTATCATATTGTACTCTACTCTTTTGGTGTTGGATTACTTGTAAGAAGGAATGAGGAACTACTTTTGAAGGTTTGTCAGGTTTCTGGATTACCGACTAGACCCAATCGTGACTCATGAGTTGGGTTTTGACTGAGGCTGTGATAGTCAATTAGTCATCAGATAAAAAAACACCAGATGAATTGATATAGCGGCACTCCAAAAGATAAAACGCAATACTTAAGGTTTTTGGCATAGAGCCTTCATCTCTATGCTGAAACTCGGTAGTTGGCAATCTTTAATAGTTGATTATGACACTTTTTGATGCCATGAACACCACACAATGGCCTACATTCATAATATTAACATCTGATGAAGATGCACACTGGATAACATCTCTGTCCATTCCCAATGCAGGACAGCAGATAGAATAGTTAGGATATGTTTATTGTTCATGCAAAGGACGCATTTCCTCCTCTGATATTGGATAGCATCGTTACTGCATTCCAGCATTCATTTGATGTTACTGCTTAAACTTTGGGAGACATTTTTTCTTATTAACACATGAGAGCAATTCTTTACTCACTCACACAATTTAAGCTGATACACATCCATCATATTAGGGACTCATTTGCCAAATATAACATGTACAAGCTCAGAGATGCTCATAGGCCTGCGTCCTGCGTCTCTGACGCACCATATTGAAAAAGGACGCATTCACGGCACCCTCGTTGCGTCCATGGGACGCACTACAATTTAGCGGAAATTACCGCGGATTTGAAGGCCATCCGTGGATTTCAAAGCCGTCCGCGGATTACAAGGCATAGTGCAGGAAACAAGAAAAATCTCGGTAAAACACCGCCGTATGGAGAAGTATTCTCTCTCTGTCTCAGGGCATTGCGAGCTGCTGCTAGAGGGAGAGAGTGAAAGTGCTGCGCAACTTACAGCCCAACTTCTAAGCAAGTTAACGATGGCTCGTTGACCCCAATTTGACCACTAGGCAATCAACACTGAACAGCACTAATTAATGGCAGCTGTGATTCTTGTGTCTTTCCGTGCAGCCAGATATCAAATAATTCCCTGTAGAGCAGGGGTCTTCAGTGTTTTCAGGCCAAGGACCCCCTAGTTGAGAGAGAGATGAAGCAGGGACCCCCTCTATATTGTATAAAATTGTGTTTCAGATAAACTTTTGCTGCTCTTTTTTCCCTTTACACACCTATAACTCCAAAAATAGCCGATCTACAAGCTCACAAGTGTGAGCTTGTAGATCTGCTATTTTTGGCTAAAGTTCTCCTCAGAAAAGGGATACTAGGATTCAAGTGGTTAATGTAAAAAAAAAATCAAGTACTACAAGTACTACAAGTACTAGTTGTCGGATTTGGAATTGTGTACTTTTCTTTCAGATACATGTTCTACATGAATATAACCATATAAGATGAAACACGAGTTAAACGCTGTGCATTTTTGTGGGACCCATAAAATGTCCCTGGGACCCATCTAAAAGACCACCCTTGCATCCCAGGACCCATTGCATTGAAAACCTAGCAACATCACTGCAAGCTGACATGGCGTTGCGATGTGAAGCCTAGTCAGCTTGTAGATCTGTTCTTTTTGATGAGCGGCACTTACTATGGAGTATAATTAGGTTTTATTAAGATCTTAAACCCCTCCTTTTGAATGGTGTTGATTAGCCCATTTAGACTTGAGGCCGATTCTAATAACGCCTTCTAAATCCTGACCGAAGTTTTCTGAAAACGTCAAATATGTTTTTAAATATTTAAAAAAATATATGTTGCTATATTACTCTACATAGCAACATCAACCCCAAAAGGGGTTCCCTTCTTGAAAGGTATAGTTACAAATAGGGGTTCCCGCCCTAAATGTGTTAGAGCCATATCTTTATCCAAAGTGATGGGTGATTGCTTTTAATCTCTTTATGCCTTTAAGAACTTGATGCATATGGTGATGCACTGTAATGTACATTTGCGTTATTAAGGCTTGTGGTCTGGCAGCTGGGGTATTGCGATGTATTTTTTTGTGCTATAGTTCATTGCTAAATCATTTTGGAATTCATGGTGACGTTAGAGGTGCTTTTAGGGTGTTGTAGAGTGTTCCCTTGTGGTACTGTGATGCCAAAGCACTGCTTGCAAATTATAAATCCACACAGGTATGTGCTCCTTTTTTAAGCACATCCTCGCCAGAGATTTTTCTCATTGTCACAAATTTCTTTAGATAGAAAACTTTGAGAGCGCATGACAGAGTGTATAACACAGTAGGATAAGCTAATCTGTGTATGAGGCCCAATGTTAGAATGCTGAGTACAGGACTCTTATTCATGTACTCTTTCTTCCAGCTTTCATCGGTGAGGCATCTGGTTTGCAGCCTGGACTATACCTGGCCTTGCCTAGCTCAACCAGCCAGGCTTTGTCAGCCCCTGTACTAAGCCTTAGCCTAGAGTCAACTGGACTTCCATTCTCTTCCTCCAGTGAAGCTCTAAGCACAGCACTATGGCAGGGCGAGGAGGACAGGCACGGACCAACGGCACAGCAGCAAGCAACAAGATCTGCCAGTTCAAGCTAGTGCTGTTGGGAGAGTCGGCAGTAGGCAAGTCAAGCTTGGTTCTGCGCTTCGTCAAGGGCCAGTTCCATGAGTACCAGGAGAGCACCATCGGAGGTGAGCGCCTTCCCAATTTATTGTGCCTTCTTCCTGCCAATGCTGTCTCTGCTCTCTGTTAATGCTTTTTTTTTTTTTTTGCCTCTTTAACATCATCTCTCAATTTCTAAGCAAAATCAGGAAAGAACACTGCATGAGTGATGGTTGCATTAAAGCAGAACAACCAGTGCCTTTGATGGAAGCAGAGTGGCAACTAGCAGCTCACAAGCTAAATCCTCTCTCTCTGGCATGTGTATAGATGGAGGCCAAGATGGGCCCTTTTGCCTGACTCTGAGTCAAATGTTTTCTTTTTGGATGGTATTAATTGTATACATTTTTATTGAAATGTTATCAAATATACGGTAAAGATGGAAATATATAGTATTATTCATGTATATATTACATTTAAGTATTCCGCTCTCCAACCAACCCCATACTGAATGGGTTTGTCTCCAATCATTCAGCGTTGCATCTTCTGACATTCTGAATCCATCTTGTCATGAAAAGTGCTGCATCCCCCAGCCCTAGTTCAGTTACGGTTGGGGATGAAAATTGATCATTGTATTGATGCCACCAATGTCATTAGCATTATTGATTCCTGATCCATTTTCAGTGTGAGAAAAAGAGTAGGCCTACACAGGTTTTGAAATAGTGTTTTAATTACATTAAATTGCATCCTTCCTAACTTTGTTTCTCAAATAAACAACTGTTCTAATGAGATTGAATTGGGCTAAACAACTGAACACTGATTGACTGCATTCATTTAATGAAAACATGTCAAATATGTGTTTTCTTGATGAAATAATGTGTTTCAGTTGAATTTAAACAGGTCCCATGTTATGCACATAGGGTATGGTAACATCATGGGAATAATACATTTTATGTTGCTGGGGTGAGTGCCCTTTAGTAATGTATGTGCATGGCCCTATGTTATCATAATTGATGCTGCAGAACAAAGTTTTGGTCCGATTGGCATAAACAAGAATTTTGTATTTGTTTTTTCACACAAGAATCTGGAAAATAAAATGACCGTGCAAGTTTAGATTGTTATTAGTAAGTTACCTTTTGAAGGCAGTGGTGAATGAGGTTACTTCAAACAGGAAGGAAGGAGATAACAATGGGGGTTTCCTGGACCTGGTGTATACCAGTGAAACTGTGTGCCTAGGTGGTGACGGCCAAAGAAATTTCCTTTTTTACCCGAAAAGGAAGTATTCTCTATAATCATCCCGTTCTGGCAAAGGTAGCCTTATGTTTGTAGTTCATATTCATGGGGAGTTGAATTAATAACATTTGTGCAAAGTGCCTACAACTACTAAGTCAGCAATGCTACAGGGCAATTTGTGTTGCCAATGCCAAATCAGTCATGGCCTCAAGCTGGCGGCAGACCCAGGCATTGATTAGCATTAGCCCTTTTCTTTTCCCTGATATTTCCCACTGATATCCCAAAAGGCTGGTGGTCTTTCCAAGAATGTGTCCCTAGTTAACTTACCTGGTTAAAATTAGCCTAACTTACGCTCCATTTCATCAAAAATAGCAGACCTAAAAACCTTTGTGGTCCGTTTTGAACAAAATGATGAACGCAGCATGGGATTGCCATGAAACCTTGCACGCACATTGCCACTAGGTCAAGGAAGAAATGCCACCCTACATTTTTCAAATTAGCCTTATGGTGGCACTATAACCGATTTGTGTTTTTACCTATAACTGGACTGATCAGCTTGAAACTTTGTACTCACACTCCCTAGAGGCCAAGGAAAAACCTTTGCCCTGCATTTTGCCCTGCCTTTTATAGCGCCACCAGGAAGTGGATTTTTGCTAAACCCATTTCTTGATATTACTCTTACAGATTTTGTCCAAACATCACGCGAATCGGTACACAATATCTCTATAGTTATGTGATCAAGACGGATATGTCCGATTTATCATAATCCATCCTGATTGGCTAAGATTGGCATGTAAAGTTTGCAGGAGTAGATTGTTTTGTACAAAATGCCTCAAATCATAAACGCAGCATCCGATTGCAGTGAAACGTTGCACGCACATTCCCACTAGGCGAGGAAGACATGCCACCCTTTAAACATTGTCCTGTTATAGCGCCACCAGTAGGGTGATTTTTGCTTAACAATTTTTTAAATATTACTCCCACATATTTTGTCAAAAAATCACGCAAATCGGTACACATTACCTCTATAGTCATGTGATCAAGACGTATCTGTCTGATTTTTCATATTCCATCCTGATTGGCGAATTTTGAACATTGCTAGCCCACAATAACCCACCTAACCTGGCGGAGACCTGTGCTAACATTTTCTCTCTCTCTAGAATCCCATATCATACAATCTTTGAATAATAGTGGTGTGAGGATGTGGGGCAGGATGCTTGGTGCTTACACTAGCCAAAGACTTGAAACAAGTCAGCATTTCTTTCCTCTAGTTAACTTGTGGTCAGCTGCCTGCTCGGTCAAAGGTCACAAAGCTCTAAAGTATGTACAATGAGCTCACATTTTCCTCTATCATGTGACCCAGCAGGCTGAATAAGCATGTAGTGTCTGCAGTGGAGTGGTCTCGCCTGTCTCTTATGCAATCTGTTTTCATTCTCAGCCTGATTTTCATGGGCTTCTTTTTTTAATGGGGAGCGGGGGGGGGGGGGGGGGTGTTCACATAACATTTTCATACACTCCACAAACTGATTTGATTCTGGTGTGTTTCTGCTGTTTGTCTGCCCAGAAAAGTTTAGAAGTGACACATTTGTTTACGCTACAAACAGGGTGTAGCTGATTGTCAGCTACACCTTTTCCTCCAAAACACAAATTATTATTTTCATCACATACAAAGGTAAATTCACTCATAGGGAATAGGGATATTGGCTTTGAGACATTTTTACATTTTTTTCTCTTACATTGTAAATAAATTCTGTATTAAACCATATTGATGGTTCTGGGGTAAAGTAGCTAAGTAGATAATAAAATGTATTTACTCCATGTCTTTATGAGTTACTCCTATCTGGAATAGGCTACACCTTCTCAAAGTGATACTCCACAAATTCCATTGCTAGTGGGAACACTGACCATGTTTCCTTTCTCTGGCTTAGGTCTGTTCTGTTTTTTGTTTTTGTCATGTCTGTATCTGCAATTATCTTGTTTACATATTACATTGACTCTTCTTCCCCTTTCCAGCCTGGAGGACTCATTTATGATCTAGCTTTTTAAATTCAAAAGGTTAAATTACAAATGTCAATCATTTCATTTCAAAGTGCTGTAAGTGATTTGTTTGTTTAAAACAAAATATTTGATTGATTGAATACTTTATTAACATGATCATTAACAGTACAGGTAGTACAGTCAAATGGTATGTTAAAAGGATAACGCAGGGGCTTGTTTCCATTGTGGTCCATTGTACACAATTCACCAGGTTAAAGCTCTATATTTTGATAGCAGTCATTGCTATAGAGTGTGTGTTCAGTAACGGGGGTCTCCCCATCTCTTTTATCAAAAGAAAATACATTGAATGGTGGGTCATCAATTTCATCCAATCAGGAATTGGAACCCATTTATCAGCTTCAATTTGATATAGTTCCAAATGTTTTATCACTTCCAATTTCATGTGTGTTTGTGTTATCCTGACCTGAAAATGTATTTAGTCTTTATTAAAGAGCTGGAGAGATTTGTCAGGTAGACAAAAGTACCCGAAAGAAAATTACGATTGTGTGGGCATTGCATTGCTATGGGTAAATTGGTAGAACTTCAGGTAAAATAAGGTACAATGTGCTTTAGTGGTCAATTCGAGTTGTACATCTCTTGCTGCTACTCTTCTTAGCTCTCGTGCCCTGTGTTTTTGCCCTGGTTCTTCTCTCCTATATGAATCACCATCAACAGAATATTCTCCTGGTCCAGATCCTTGTGCACCTTACTTTCAGTAGTTTCTAGCATTGGTGAAAAGGGAAATCGATAATTACTGACTGTAGTTGCACTTTCACTTGTAAATCAGTTTACATTACAGGAACAGCTACCGTAAATGCCTGAAACATTATTTGTGAGACTAGACTGCATTGCATGTTAAACTCCGTGTTTTTGTATTGTCTTTTTCTGCAGCTGCCTTCCTCACGCAGACGGTATGTTTGGATGACACAACAGTTAAGTTTGAGATCTGGGACACAGCAGGACAGGAGCGGTATCACAGCCTGGCTCCCATGTACTACAGAGGAGCCCAGGCTGCAATTGTGGTCTACGACATTACCAACACAGTAAGTTACCTGGCATGTAGCATATTGACCAACACAGTGGTTTTCAAACATTTTCATGTCAAGGGCACCTAAATTGATATTTATTTGGACACCCGTCTGAAATGTTTTTAGAGACCCCATAAGAGAATATTTGTTAGAAATTGTCAAAAATATTCCAAATTGTGAACAATTTGTTATTCAAAAAGACAGATTTTCAAGCTCACAATGCGACGCTATGCATTGTGAGCTTGAAAATCTGCCTTTTTGAATCTTGTAGATTGGATATTTTCGAATATCCTAAGATAAAATAGGGCTGAAAGTGTTTTAACTGATGTTGATGCTACGTATATTCACTCATTTTGCTGGGGACCCCCTAGAACCCCCCCAAAGGACACCCGGGGTCCCTGGACCCCACTTTGAGAACCACTGGACTAGCGCACATAAGAACAGCTGTCAGCTGTGAATGTACCCTTGGTTTTCAGCTTGGGTTGATGATTACAGAATAATACAGAGAGCAAAGGACCTTTGCTCATGTAATTGTGACAAAAGTTAAATGTGAAACTACAAAGTTTTATGTTTATGCGTATTGAGTGTGTTTTGTGTTGTGCTTTTTGTCCCTTTTTTTTTTTTAGGATACATTCACACGTGCAAAGAACTGGGTGAAGGAGCTCCAGCGACAAGCCAGTCCTAATATTGTCATTGCATTGGCAGGGAACAAAGCAGACTTGGCCAACAAAAGAGCTGTAGATTTCCAGGTACATAAACCGTACCACATACAGTATTTGCTATCTAATTAGAATGTTCATTACACTATAGTTGTTTTGGGAAATGCCTATTAACAGGCAATAGTAATGCTACTGAAGCGTAGGCCTACATTTTCTTTAATGAAATTCTTATACAATAAGGTCTTCAAATTGCCTGATATCGGTTTCCAAATGTATCTGCATCCTCATTGTTTTAGGAAGCACAATCGTACGCAGATGACAACAGTTTGCTCTTCATGGAGACCTCAGCCAAGACTGCTATGAATGTCAATGAGATTTTTATGGCCATAGGTAAGAGCCTTCCATTACTATCGGACATTGATCTATCATGTTATATTTCTATCGTACATTGATCCATCATGTTATATTTCGGAAGTACATAAATGTTAATTTTTCATACATCTCCTACCTGGTCTTTGCTCTTAAAATAGCCAAGAAGCTTCCGAAGAATGAGCCCCAGGGGGGTGCAAGTAGTTCTGGCGGACGTGCCAGAGGCGGTGTAGACCTGCAGGAAGCCGCACCACAGGGTCGAAGTGGCCAGTGCTGTGGGGGTGGAAACTAATTAAAGTACTGAGTCAATTGATCCAAGCGACCTACAGTATCAACCAACCTGACCAGATATCAACCAGCTGACAAACATCCCATTGGTCAAACCAATCCATGGACAGACCAGCTACTCTACACACCTGGCACCTACCAACCAACCAACCGTCTGGCAGACCAGTACTATTGGCCAGTAGACTGCCAGACACAACTGATGAACCGATCGACAGACAAAAGAAATAGACCAACGCACTAATTTACAGAATGAAGTTTAAAAGCCCCCACCCCAAGACATACCAACTCAAGATCTCTCGATTGACAATGGACATTTGACAACAACCACCAAAAAAAGGCCCTACTGATGGAAGGAGAAAAAAATATCAATCAGTACCAATCGCACTTAATGGAGCAATCTACTCATCTTTGGTTCTCTGTATTTCTGTAAAGGAAAAAAATAATCAAATCAAACGCATCTGGAGGGAATTAAAAAATAATTAAACAGGCTTGTTGGCCCTCACCTTTCTTTCCTACTTACTGTTTTTCTATGTACCATAAATTACTCCAGTATTTTGATCATAAGCTGATGTCACTGTTAGTTTGGTGGAAGGTGCATGCAGCGTTCCTTCACTTTTCCTTCTTGTTCCCCATCGGCTTCCTGGAAGAAGTGAAGAGCGAGGGTTCCAAAAAGGAGAGGGGGGCTGGACAGCTATTTCCTTCTAGATAGCGGCTGTATAGATGAACTGATTTATTACATTGTTATCACTATTGTTATTACTTTGACTTTTTTGACAAGTTATTCAGTATGATTTCAAAGCATAGGGACACCTAAGGCTTTATAATTAATCCAACAATATACAGTAAATAGTGCATTATTAACATTGTCACCAATAAGTCAATTTAGCATTAATGTAATGTTCTTTGAATCATCCATGTACAATGACAAATGCGTAAAGCAAGATTTGTATTCTTGACCAAAATCACAAATGTGTATTGAAAACATGTTGCTGTCTTTGTATTATCCTTTTTTGCAAACGTGTAACCAATCAATAGTTATTGTCAGTACAATATCTTCCCAATCTCTACATGATGTTTCCTCATCCTCAGTTATTTTTTTTGTCTTCCGATTCTTTTTTTCTTTTTTCCCTCTGATCTATGGTATTAAGTGCACTGGCTCTGTCTTGTCATCTTTGTGAATTCAGATGTTATCTCAAACTACCTTTTTATGCTTACTTTTTTTTTTTCTCTTATTTTTACTTTTCATATCAGGGAGGGATCGCTTTGACCAGTGTTGTCATCCTCTGTTATGACATCAACAACTAGCACAACAGTACCTTCACAGCAGCCACTGCTGTGAGGCAGGGGATATGGGGGAGGGTGGGGTCATGTGGTATAAAATGCAAAAAAAGAAAAGAAAAAATAAATTGTAATTTTACCAATAAACAAGGGGAAGGTATTGGCTGCTGCTTGCAAGTCTGGTCATTTAACTTTACTCAAATATTGACATAGAATATTGTCAATGTGCTTGACAGCTGATTCATATACTGTCTGTGTGTGTGTGTGTGTGTGTGTGTGTGTGTGTGTGTGTGTGTGTTTTGAGTGATCATAACATCGACATTATACCGGTATTATTGTCACCCTCAGGCCAAAATATCATCTCTTCACACAAGATATCCCAGGATGAAGCCTAATGATTGTGTTGACACAATGGCTTTCTTCTAGGCCAATTTCCATTTGGATGTAATATTGTTAAGAGTCCCACAGAGATTGGATTTAACAGAAAATCGCTTCTCATTGCATCAGCCTCAATATCTTCTACAATTTTAAACCAACCAAGAGATGTCATGAACATATTTGTTTGATCTGTGAATCAAAGTTGATGGCTGGTGCCAATGCATATTTGTCTCATTGGACTGGCTCTGTTCCATAAATTCCTTCTCCAGTTTCTTTCCCATCCTAGAGGATTTAGAAGGCCAGGCACCCTTTAACACGTGACAGTATTTCAAGGCCGACGGGGTCTCACCAGTCAGTCTGTCTGAGGTCTCACTTTGTTGGGCACTGAAATGAACACATTGTATAACTGGGTTTGCAGCTCTGTAGACTTGAAATCCATTAGTGGTTTAGGTTTTTAAACAGCTAAAATGCCAGGTGTGTCCAGGGACATGTATGTACAGAGAGGCCCTAAATATGCAGCCAAAATGCTAAAACAAACCCATCAAGCTTGCTTGGCTGCACTGGGTCTATTATAGAAATTAGATATGGTCCAGCACAATGATCAATACAATTCCCCATCAGTCTGAGTTAGATCCATTTATAGGGTCTTGCCAACAGTACACTATTCCTACAGCAGTGGTTCTCACTCATGTCCATGTAGCCTATTAGGTTAGGACAGGGTTTTCATATAGGTCTAGATTAGATTTAGAGCATTAGCATGATAGTCACAGTGGAAAGAGGGAAGCTATGATCTCTCCCTGACCTGGCCTGTCTGGAACACCGTTGAGGACTACTGGGAGTCCCCCAACCCAACGTTGAGACCCCCTGCACTACAGCGCCCACAATGCACTTCACTGGCGAAGGGTGGGGGAAGGAGCTCAGGGTTGCCATGTCCGCTTATTATAAGCGACGTTGGTCTTGTTTTTCTGTAAAGTCGCTTGTAAAATATTAGTATTTGCGGCTTGCAGTTGGGTGGCTTGGGCTTGTTTCTAAAGTGTAGTTGCTTATTTGGCCTTGTTTCCTAATGTGGTTTAAAACATTGGTTCTGAAACATGTTCATGTTAAGGACCCCCAGATGAAAATATGTTGTGCCAGGCGGGGAGTGGGACCCCCATGCAAGATTTGTGTTAAAAATGTTTACAAAATATTCCAAAATCACCTTTTTTCTCTCCAACATTTGTTCTTCTTATTTCTGAAATAGCCCGTAGCCTATGGTCTCTTCTTTCGGGCTTGTTTTCGTAGACCTGGTTGCGTGTTTCTCTCGCCGAACCTGGCAACGCTGAAGGAGCCAACGCGTACCTCCAACCAGAACCAACACACGGGAACGGGAAGAGACGAAGAGGAAGAAGAGTTTCGGCGAGCGTGGATAGGATATTATGTCGGACCCGGCGGCGCAGCAGGCCTTACAACCCCGGCTTGTCCAAGCAGCCCAGTCTAGTAGTAGTGGTGGTGGGTCTGCTGGTTCGACCACCACCACCACCACCGCCACCGCCGCTGCTGCCTCGACAGGCTCCGGTTCGGGGAGCAGCGACCCGGCCAGGCCGGGGCTCAGCCAGCAGCAGAGAGCCAGCCAGAAGAAAGCCCAGGTCCGGGCTTTCCCTCGAGCCAAGAAGCTCGAGAAACTTGGCGTATTCTCCGCGTGCAAGGTAGCTCGATAGCTCCGCTCGGCGTTGCCATGTCCGGGTTATTTATAAGCGCACTTTGGGTTTAGTTTATTCTGTAAAGTTGCTTGTAAATGATTAGTGGTGTTTTTTGGGGCTTGTTTCTAAAGTGTAGTTGCTTATTTGGGGATTGTTTCCTAAATCTAGTTTAAACTAGTGTTTCTCAAATATTTTCATGTCAAGGACCCTATTATGTATTTGTCCACAGACCCCCTACATCTAATAAACTATGTTGTGCTTTTTTTTTTGCAAGATTTGTTTGAAAATAGCCGATCTACAAGCTTGCAACGCGTTGCATAGCTACGCGTTGTGAGCTTGTAGATTGGCTATTTTCAAATGGCTGAATATACAGTAGCTTTATGCTCAAGTGGCCCATATAGTCGCTTCTTTTGGGCTTGTTTTCATAGACCTGGTTGCTCATTTCTCTCGCACAATGTGGCAACACTGGCTCCGCTAGCTAAAAGTTTAGCACAACAAAGCACTGTTATTAACGCTAGAATCATTCGCTAATGAATGTTATCACACTGCGTACGGTGCACACAAACAAAACAAAAGCCAGAAAACTGAAAACCCTATGAGCTCATGTTTGCAGCTTGCTATGTAAAGTTAAAGGCAACGATACGTACTGTGAAATATTGCAACACGGATTTACAATTAGCTAGCTAGCCAGTGGTCCAAAACATGTATTGCCATACATTAAATGAAAATGTATAGCAATGTAATGTGCACATTGTGCCTTTTCTTAGGCAAGTGACACATGCAAGTGCAATGGCTGGAAAAACCCCAATCCACCCACAGCCACTCGTATGGACCTGCAGCCGCAAGCCGCCAGCCTGACTGAGCCCTGTCGCAGCTGTGGACATGCCCTGGGTACAAACCAGCAACTTTATGTCACATAATTTAACGTAGCTCACACACCCTCTTAATGCAGGGGTCTTCAACGTTTTTCCAGCCCGAGGACCCCCTATCTGAGAAAGAGATGAAGCAGGGACCCCCCCACACAACATATTGTATCAAATTGTGTTGCAGATTGCTTATTCATCGTTTCGTTGCTTGTTTTGACAGCACTGCCATCAGTGTTGTGTTGATTCATGTTCATGTGCATTTTTAGACATTAGACACACACACCAAACCTCTTTACCAAAAATAGTGATCTACAAGCTCACAACACCTCGCAGCACAAGGCTTTGTAGATCTTGTAGATCTGCTGTTTTTGGCTAAAGTTCTCCTCAGAATAGGGATGCTAGGGTTCAAGTGGTTAATCAAAAAGAAAAACATCCTATCGCACAGATTTGGTTGCCCCCCTGTAGTAGCTCTGAGGACCCCCTGTTGAAGACCCCTGGTGTAGCAGACTGTTATTATTTGTATTCCTTATGTCCTTCATATCCCTGGCATGGAAGTCCAAAGTCCAGTGGCATCTCTTTAAAGATAGACAATAGTATGCATTCCTTATGGAAAACAAAAAACTCCAAACCAAAACATTTTGTTTATAACTTATTATTATAGCTGACCATGTGTCCCACCTGGAGAATGTGTCAGAAGAGGAGATTAACAGGCTGTTGGGGATGGTGGTGGATGTGGAGAACCTCTTCATGTCTGTGCACAAAGAGGAGGACACGGATACCAAGCAGGTCTACTTCTACCTCTTCAAGGTGACCAAGCAATAACTCATATCAATATAAATAACTCATATACACACTGTGCCTAGATATCACAGATATATTCCCTGTGTTATAATAACACACCGACATGGACCTTTTGCTTTTGTGGTTTACTATTGTAGCTGCTGAGAAAATGTATCCTGCAGATGAGCCAGCCAATCGTAGAGGGATCCCTGGGGAGCCCACCGTTTGAAAAGCCCAACATTGAGCAGGTGAACAAACTCCCATCTAGGGCTGTCACGACAACATTTTGCTTGACGATCAACTGTCATACAAATAATTGTGATTAACGATTTAATTGAGCTTTTGGCCTTGAACATTCAAACTTTGGAACATGGAAATAAAAAATATATTTCTGTTAGGCTTTGTAAGAAATAACTGACATCATTTAATAACTTAAAAATAGTGGAATTAGCCCACGTGAGCTTGTAGATTTGCCACATCCGCTATATTTTAAAAATGTATGAAAATGTTTCAACATAGAAATGATTATGACGATCATGATTATGCAGAATAATTACGAGTATCAAATCATTTTGATTAGGTGATTATGTAATAATTGTGATAGGCCTACTCCTATAGTGATGTCTAGCTAAACCTCCATGCTTTCCAAAGATTGAATGTGTCTGAGACAGGCTCCTGATTGAAGATAAGATTGATTGATTCTCGCGGGAGTAATTCAGTCGCATAAAGGCAGCACAGCATTTAAGAAGATACAGTTAGATGCAGCAGGGTAAAATTCATCACATTCAATGCAACTCCATCAATATGTGCCAAAATATACAATATACAACACTACACCCTCTACAGTGCTTGCATAGTGTAGGACAGAAGAAGACAGCAGGTGAGATAGTGTCCATACTGTACTTAACTGCTGTTTTAGACTTAAGCCTATTGGTTGTCCCTTTGGAGAAGATGAATATATCATTACCCATCCTGCTAAATCTTCCCACACGCACAAAATGAAGGTTTGACTGGTTGTCCATGGTGCATTTTAACATGGCAACCACTGCCCTACTTATACAAGAAATATTTAAAGTCTTTATTTTATTTTTTATTTGTTCCACAGGGGGTGTTGAATTTTGTTCAGTACAAGTTTAGCCACCTGGCACCGAAGGAGAGGCAAACCATGTTTGAACTTTCAAAGATGTTCCTCTTGTGCCTGAACTACTGGAAGTTGGAGACACCCTCACAATTCCGCCAGCGCTCCCAGAAAGATGATGGAACAGCATACAAAGTGGACTATACTAGGTCTGTGTTCTTATTCAACCTTTTTAAGAACATTTATAATTCCAGTGGGATTTTTATAACTGTGTGTGGGTGTGTGTGTGTAAAAACAAATTGTCACCACAATGGCAGTATTTCTAAGTGCTGAATATTTGATTCTCTTGATTTTCAGATGGTTGTGCTACTGCCATGTCCCACAGAGTAACGACAGCCTACCACGCTATGAAACCACTCAGGTTTTTGGCCGTAGCTTGCTCAAGTCAATCTTCACAGTAACACGTCGTCAGCTTCTGGAGAAGTTCAGAGTAGAGAAGGATAAACTTTTACCAGAAAAGCGCACGCTCATCCTCACACACTTTCCCAAGTAAGTGCAACCACATAGAAATGTGTGTGTGTGTGTGTGTAGTGTTATATATGTAATTATGTATGTCAAGTTTATGAAGAGGAGGATCTAAACTAAAGCATAACCAATGTATTGCTTTAGGCACTGATACTGTATATTTCTACATATGCGGTAGAGTCCTATACAGATCTGTGTTCTGGTTCCGCAACTGCCCTGCATTTGTTACATCAGTTCCAAGATTGAACCCGCTATCTGTCATCAGGTCTTAGGTTGGTCTGACACTGAAACCGATACCTATAAACCCATTTTGGGCGGGAACCCCTATTTGTAACTATACCTTTCAGGATGGGAACCCCTTTTGGGGTTCTTGTTGCTATGTACAGTATATAGCAACATACATTTGTTGTAATTTTTTAATACATATTTGAAGTTTTTCAGAAAACCTAGGTCAGGATTTAGAAGGTGTTTTTAGAATCCGCCTCAGGTCTAAATGGGTTAAGTTCAAACGGTATTCTACAGATCCCTTTATTAATTACAGCACGTGTGTAGGCCAATACTTTATATACAAATAATTGCGGCCATTCTGTGTGTTTTAGTCTTATCTGTATAGGACATTTCAACAACAAGGCACAGCACTAAAAGAGTGCAAAAGAAACACAAAATAAAACAGAAATTATATTAAAAAAAAGCTCAGTAAAAGGAAAAAGCAAATAGAAAAGAATATAGCTTTGATTAAAAATAACCGAGTTGGGGTGATTCATTTTCCAGATATGCTGGCTATAAAATAAGTGTAATAACCTTGTAAAAGATGTGTATGCTTTTACCTACCACATGCATTAAAGCAGCACTATGTAACTTTTTAACAACTATATAGCATATTGTGTCCCACAAAATTACAAAGTTACATTTGTTTAAGCTATAACAATCATCCTTCCATAAATGTATAGACTCAAGAGGGTCCCTGCTAGGGGCTTGACTGTATTACTATGTATAGGGGAGACAATGAGTTTCATCCTGGCATTTACCAAGGCAGAACTGCCAGTCAAAGCGAAGACTGGCCAATCACAGCATGTCCTCGCCGGACATGCCTGCAGAGACTCTTGGGTAATGAAGTCAAAGGCTGCCATGTTATTTGTGTCCAAAGTGGCCACTGATACCCCAAACTACATAGTGCTGCTTTAACATGAAACATCACTAACAAAGACAAACGCACGTTACACATGCTTTTACATACATGCAATTCATGCAGGAGTACACATTTTTTGTATTTGCTCATGTGCGTTTTCTTTTTGTATACTCTATTTGTCCTGATTTTACTGCTATATTAATACGCTTTATTGTTGGGCTATTCAGTTGAAAGATGTTTCCAAACTGGAAGTCATATTTTGGTTAAGAAAACATTGCTGTAGTTTAATTTACATTTTTCCTTGATGCATTAGTTACATATTTAAACAGCAATTTCTGTTATGGTGTTTAAAGGTAGGGTAGGGATTTTCTTTGGTTAAAATAAGTGTTAAATAGCTCTATATTCTGATAGTACTCATTGCTATAGAGTGTTTGTTCAGTAAAAGGAGTCTCCTTGTCTCTCCAGCTCTTTATAAAACAGAAAATGCATTTTCATTTCAGTTTAATTTCCAAGTTTATCCAATCAGGACAGAGAACTCAATCAGGATATATGTAGATTAAACAAGTGAAATTGGAAGTGATGACACTAAGAAATGAGCAGGCAAAATTGGAACAGGAACTCTATAAAAATGAAGCTTAAAAATGGGTACTTTCTCCTGATTGGCTGAGATTTTGACACCTACCGGAAAATGTATTTTGTGTTTATTAAAGAGCTGGAGAGACTGGGAGACTCCGGTTACTGAACAAACACTCTATAGCAATGATTACTATCAGAATATAGTGCTTTAACCTTTTAACAAAATGCTTTTTGTTTTAACCAAAAAATATCACTTACCCTACCTTAAGTGAATAATAGAATATTCAGATTTTTTTGACAAACAATGTCATTCAATATACACATGCATTGAAGTGTAAAACAAGAAGGGCCCTAGCCTCATGACGAAAGAAAAAAAAGAACAAATTTGAACATAACAACATAGGTGTGGTGATTGTTTTCCATTCCCTGTTGTTGGCTTATTAATAGCGCAATATTTCAGTATTGTGCTTATTGCGACAGGCCCACCATCTGTCTGTTCATATCAACCTCTATGGAGGATTGGCACTGAAATAGGACACTGCAAAATCAAAGGTATTTGTTGATATGTCATAGTGTATGTATGTACATGTTGCAGGTTCTTGTCGATGCTCGAAGAGGAAATCTATGGGGAGAATTCTCCCATCTGGGAGGCTGACTTCACCATGCCTGCATCTGATGGAGCACAGCTTGGACACCAAACAGGTCAGGGGAACGTGTCCTTGTGGTTCTTTCTGTAGCAGCTGTTGGGGTGCGGGCAAGCACCTAATGCACGTTTAGAATTTTCTCATTGGTTGTTGCTCAGTTGAAGATGTTTGTTGTTTACCTTGTGTTCACACAGCAGGTGTCTTAAATGATTGATCAGCTCACATGACCATGTTAAATTATGTGTAAAGAATTATTAAAGCATTTCTTCACTAAATGAAAACTTAACAAGCTAAATTCTACATTACATTTTTATTTTTGTCAATCGTCTGTAGTGACCCTCCTATAAAGTATACTAGGACACAATTCAGTCTTTAAATATTGGTAGGGTGTCCCAGCAGTCCGTTTTACAGGGATTCAGGTTTTCAGTCAACACGATATATTGTATTTCTGTCAATTGGATTCCAGCGTGAGGATAATCTTATCCCAATAATTGAAATTCATGATAAAATTATCTTTAATGTTTTTATCATAATAAAATATATATCCACTTATCCCTAGCTGAAGGTTAAGGATACCAAATGGCTTCGTGACAACAGACTACTGTGTTGAGATTTCAGTTCCTTAACCTTTCTTTTACTCAGTTCACTGTAGACTGGAACGGTTTTGTCAAATGATTAGTGGTTTACAGAAAATGCTGTTCCAAGTTCCCTTTCTTCACCATTGCTACGCAGTTTTGACAGATGAGACGATTACATTTTCTATTCAACATGACAAAAAAGTATCTTCCCGTTCTGTGTGGGCATTGTCTCGTGTCATTAACTGTGGATTACTAACACCGGGTTACATACCTGGACCATTGATATGCTGCAACGGCCATTCCTATGTTAGATTGTGTGGCACAACTCTGCTGATATGATTCGTTGGGGTTCACATTCAAAACCAGCAGACTTGACTGTGGCGGACCGGACGGTCTGAATGGCTGTTTTTCTATGGGTTTTGAAATTGCTCTGCGTTTGACCAAAAAGCCTGTTGAGATCGACCATTCAATTATAAAGACATGATTTGATTTAAACCCTAAGTTTTCTTTGATTACAATATAATATACATCTAATAAGTCGAAGTATTAAGAATTTGTGAAAAAAAAGAAAAGACCGAACCTGGCATATTTCAAAATGCATGGGATTTATTCATACATCATTTTCACCCTTCTGCCCTCCATTGGAATTATATGGTACTGCATGTAGAATTTCTTTATGTGAAAAACATGATCATTAACACCAGTACATACCAAGATATTTAAATAAAACTATGTAAAGCTTACAATATTTACATTTTCATAAAAAACATTTTTTTTAAATGCAATTCACTTGTAAGTTTCAAGTTTGTAACATGTTAGTTGATGACTGTGGTGTTTGTTCTCATTGCAGTGATTAGTCCTGCTGCTGTGTCGAGGTCCCCCTCTTTCCCAAAGGGCATCACCAGTGTTTCATCAATGGGCAGTATGGACACCGGGGGATCAGAGCCCATCACAGGTCTTTGAGCAATGCTGTCTCTCTTTATTTGTCAAATACCGCGCTAGTGGAGTCTCGTACACCTCTTTGGAGAAATAACATTTTTGGGGCACTCACAAAATGTGTCTGGTAAAATTGTGACACACAGTGATTTGTGTTTTGCTGTGTTGCCAGGAGAGAAGCGTAAACTTCCAGAGGCGCTGACCCTGGAAGATGCCAAGCGGATCAGAGTGATGGGAGACATTCCCATGGAACTGGTCAATGAGGTGATGATGACCATTACTGACCCTGCTGCTATGCTGGGGCCGGAGGTGAGCACAGACAGTTGCCATTTCATGTCATTTGGTCAGTTTGAGATATCAGATCTGGGTACTTAGTTCAATGTATAAAATATTTGCAATTGACATGGTGCCTATTCTTAATTTTATTTCACTAGACAAACTTGCTGACGCCAAATGCTGCCCGTGATGAAACGGCTCGATTAGAAGAGAGACGAGGCATCATAGAGTTCCATGTCATTGGGAACTCCCTTTCCCAGAAGTCTAACAAAAAGATTCTGATGTGGCTGGTGGGCCTGCAGAACGTCTTCTCTCATCAGTTACCTCGCATGCCCAAAGAGTACATTACACGGCTAGTGTTTGACCCGTAGGTAGACGTTTCTCACACCACAGATCTATGAGATGCCTTACATAATACTTGGTCAGAGCCTTCTTGAGTATTGAAATTCTCCTTCCTACACAGGAAGCACAAGACCTTAGCCCTCATTAAAGATGGCCGCGTCATTGGAGGCATCTGTTTTAGGATGTTTCCCACTCAGGGCTTCACAGAGATCGTCTTCTGTGCCGTCACTTCCAACGAGCAAGTCAAGGTACAGTATGTTACTGTAAGCATTAAGAGCAGAGTCTGTGTTAAAGCACTGTCTGCCAGATTGTCACGTTACTGTCCTTGTTGATATAAGGGCTACGGAACCCATCTGATGAACCACCTAAAGGAGTACCACATCAAACACAGCATCCTCTATTTTCTCACCTACGCCGACGAATATGCCATTGGCTACTTCAAGAAGCAGGTACCCGCAAAGATGATCTCCCAAGACTCCCAATTCCATTTCCTTCATCCAACTGACCTACACCTCTTCAGGTCTAGTCTTTCTGGTAAACTTGATTATTTTCCCCCACCCCATTTTCCTTCCCAGGGCTTTTCCAAAGACATCAAAGTGCCGAAGAGTCGTTACCTTGGTTACATCAAGGATTATGAGGGTGCGACACTCATGGAGTGCGAGCTGAACCCCAGGATCCCCTACACGGAGCTCTCCCACATTATCAAGAGACAGAAGGAGGTATGGGATGGTCGCTAAAACGCTTGTCGAAAAACGAAATCTCAAAGGCGATTTGGTGTCACACATGTTGACTCACCTTCAGCATGTTTAAATCCTGTGTTCTCAACAACAGACTATGGTTGTAGATGCGCTGCTATAAAAATGGCAATGGCGGTTATTGTGTTGGCACTATCTGAATTGCCGGCGAACGGCTGTTAAAAAGTCAAAGGCAGCTGCGTCCGGTATGTACCGCGTACTGTAATAGTTCGCTTGCTTATCGCTATGACGCCGCTTGCGAGCCTCAAGGCCGCAGTGTCGGCTGCATCCCTGCCTTGTCTGCCCACCTTGACCTGTCAAGCGCTTTAAGGATGTTTAGGTAACAACAACAAGCCCTCTCCTGCCCCATCCCTCCTGGGGAAAACAAACATCTATGGTGCAATTGCTTAATATGTCTGTGTGGGAACTCAGGACTGAAGTTCCTCGCCCTTTTTTTCAGTTTGGTACAAATAAGTATACGTAACACTCTTAGTGTCTGTGTAGTGTGTATAATAGTAATTTGTCTTCCGCTGGCATATCAGATCATCAAGAAGCTAATTGAGAGGAAGCAGACCCAGATCAGGAAGGTGTACCCAGGTCTCACTTGCTTCAAAGAGGGCGTGCGCCAGATCCCTGTGGAGAGCATTCCAGGCATCAGTAAGTGCTTGGCTTTTGGCTGGGGAAAGATCATATTGTAAAATCACAATGGTCTGTATTATTTAAGACAATTTCGAGACAATTTCTTAAAATGTTGTGGTTTACTTTTCTTTTCAGGGGAGACGGGCTGGAAACCCAGTATCAAGGAGAAGGGGTAAGCACTCAGCACGCTAGTCTGATGATATGAAAAACTGAATCACAGGATCCACAAAGGAAGGGCATGGGTCCAATGTGGATCTCAGACAGCCTGTGAAGTGACACCCTGTGATGTTGTCTGACAGTCTGACATATCCATTATGTATGACAACCTTGACGGTTTCATCCCCATCAGAGCCCCATTAACTTATATTCTACAGTTAAATATTTCATTAAAGTTAAATATTTCAATCCATATTTTGTGAAGTTATAATCTCAGACCCGCCGCCCCTCCATATTTGGGCAAGACTGAGGTCATCAATGTGACATCATCATCATGACATCAGAGATCCACAGAGACCCCACGCTGTTATTAACCCTGTATTGTTTTAAGTGATTTCAGAATGCTGTATTGTTTGTCAATGCAAAATATGCAGTACTTGGCTTGAATGTTTGACCTCCTCTAAGTTCTCTTATTGGATGCACGGCTCCGAAAAGAATCAAGTTGCTGAAAAGCTCACCAGCACTTAAAGTCCTTATAGGATCTTGTGTCATGATAAATGAATTGTCACACTGAGGAAGGCTTTGAGCTGAAATGTTTGTTGGTCATTGATGCTGCTGGGCCATCATTTGATAAATAAGGGTTCCTAAAAGGACTTTTAAGTGAGTGCTGGTGATCTTTTCAACAACCTTAATTATGCAGTGTATGGGAGTGTCGACTCCTTGATAATGTTCAACTATGAACTATTTGTAGGAAGGAGGTGAAGGACCCTGATCTTTTGTACAACATGCTGAAGAACCTCCTGGCTCAGGTTAAGGTGAGGAACTCCCATGATCAGACTGTATTCATATCAGGGATGGGCGATTATAATGTATATATTATAAATCACTGTGAACATTCATTGTGATTTAAGCATCTGCAAGGCAAGCGAAAGACATTTAGTTTTGTCCGTTTTTTGTTGCCTCTCTGTCGATGGCCGTTGATTGTTGCTTGAGGCATTGATTGTTGATTGAGGACGTACAGGTCTCATAACCTGGAGGGACAGTCACGCTGTGATTGGCTTGTTGGTTGGTAATTATTTGTTTCCTATCAATCTAGTGAAGAAGTACACAGACCTGCATACACGTTGCTTTTCGGCAAAGATTTCCATTTTGAATTCAAAATATGTTAAAAAGAAAGATGGCTTGCTCTACTATAAACTAATAGCCTGCACAGTGCACACTGTTGAATAAGTTTTGAATAATGTTTTGACCAAACACAAGGGCTCTCATTCAAACACACGGTCTAACTTCATTCTGAAGAAGACCTTGTGTTTGGTTGAAATTTGAATTACTGGGAGCTACTTTTTCTACAGTGTGCGGACTCCATTTTATTTTTCAATTCAAAATATGTCATCACTTTGGGGCAGGGTGGGGGTCTGCGCCTTGCCTATTGCTTGCTTTTTAGTAAGATTCTTACTAGGAAGAAGCAGCCTTCTCAATCAAACCAAAAGCCACATGGCACGACCTGACTGGGACAATATCAGCCATCCTTAAATGAGTACACCTAGAGACGGGCAGCAAGTACTGTAGGTACTGTGCAAAGTCATGACACCGAAGAGGAAGTGTTTCGGGACAGTTCTGAAAACTTAGCAAGATGTTTGCGTGATGTAGATAAATAGGCTCATAGATTGCTGTTATTAAATAACTTAACTTCTGATAGGTTACTTTACATTTGCCAGGGTAGATCATGTCATGCCCCTGGTCCACCCTGAAGGAGTTTAGTTTCAGAACATGTCACCTTTTTCACCCCTCATGAGTGGGCAGGCTATACATACACAATGTCGCAGGGGTTCCAATAGGGATGAGTAACCATTTGTCTCTCTCCACCAGACTCATCCAGACGCCTGGCCCTTCATGGAACCTGTGAAGAAATCAGAGGCTCCAGATTATTATGAGATCATCCGTTTCCCCATCGGTGAGCACTCCTACCACATAACTATATCCACTGCCTTGACTGTTGCTGCACTCAACACTTTTCACATGGCCTTGTGTTGCCTTATGAAGCATTTTACAATCTGTGAGGAATGGAGCTGTTGTATACACAGAATAAGGCTGTGTTCTTCACATAGGCTGCTTCTTTAAACTCATCTCACTCGTCTTTTTAGCGGCACTAGCCGCTCTATACCTTTAGGTATAGAGCGGATCCTGCTCTATACCTGACTTTGTCCGTGTTCACCGTCAACGTTCTGATTGGTCAGACCCGTCAACGTTCTGATTGGTCAGACCCGTCAACGTTCTGATTGGTCAGACCCCTCTATACCTTTTGGTATAGAGCGGATCCTGCTCTATACCTGACTTTGTCCGTGTTCACCGTCAACGTTCTGATTGGTCAGACCCGTCAACGTTCTGATTGGTCAGACCCGTCAACAAAGTGATTGGTCAAGCTTCACGTGACACATGGCTATAAACACATTATAAACACATATCGATGACAAAATGTATCAAAGGCGCCGCTACCTTCACACAGGGTGTGATTTTTTCACTTGTTTTCAACGTTTGTCTGATCAGCTGCACATCTCCGTCACACAAAATGAAATGCAAAGAAATACAGCATACATTAATTCATGCTGTCTCATTCCGTACCACTGATATAAAAAAAAAGAAAAGTCTCAAAGCACCAGCAGCGACAATAAAGACAATACAAATATTTCTTCACCCTATTTTGGCAAAGAGGAGAAAACATGGTTTTGCTTTAAATGAAATTGGTCACATTATATAAAAAGGCTAACACAGATAGTATACATTTCATACTATCTCCTTTGCTAGATTGTATTATTTGCGGTTACGCACAGCGATATTGTCCATTATCCAGTTCCATTTAAAGATCTTTGTTTAATATGATGTTTGCTTGTCTCTCTGAAAAAGATTTCAGTTTCAACTTTCAGTGTCGCTTTTATTACTTTCCTCCTCCACGTGTCTATAATCTTGCACGCACACTAATATACAGTACGTACACACACACACACACACACACACACACACACACACACACACACACACACACACACACACACACACACACTGTCTTTGAAAGCCACACACCTTGATTATTTGTTATATTGCTATTACAACAGAAAAATAGTAATAGCAAGCAAAGGTATCTAAGAACTGATATGAAATAAATGCAGAAAATCTAACTCAAAATGTATAACTTTGACAGATCAGTTTGTGCTTAAGCTCTATGGACAAAAGATGAACTTGTATTTCTTGTATTTATTATATTAATGTCTGACAAAAAAAAACATTTGTGCATAGCTTTTAATTGTCAGACTTTGTTTAGCCTAGAAATGAATGTGATGTAATGTGCTTTGCTCTTTAATGAGCTAGTGACACAGACATGCTTATCATTTGATTAAGAACATGAAGTGGCCTTTATCATAACTTGAGGAATTCACTTTCACTTGAGCACTGCGGCAATGCCTTGTCTGTCTTTGCTCCCACAGACCTGAAGACAATGACTGAGAGGTTGAAGAATAGATATTATGTGACCAAGAAACTTTTCATTGCCGACCTGCAGCGCATTATCACCAACTGCCGCGAGTACAACCCTCCAGACAGCGAGTACTGCAAATGTGCCAACACACTGGAGAAGTTCTTCTACTTCAAGCTGAAGGACGGCGGCCTGATTGAGAAGTGAAATGGGCCATTGACTATGGTGATAGACTTTAATAGACTTATTTACAGAGGGACAAGTGGCATTCGTGGTTACACACAAACACTGAACAACAGATGTCACCAGGAAATCATTGCTAGCTATTTTCGTACGTGTGTGTGTGTGTGTGTGTGTGTGTGTGTGTGTGTGTGTGTGTGTGTGTGTGTGCGCGCGTGCGAGTGACTAATTAGAGACAGTAATTTTTGGCCTAAGGAAGTTATGGTTAAGATTTTGGACAATGCTAAGGGGCCAGTCATTCACCTTTTCCAGTACTCAAACTTGCATAATAAGAAATATAATACCTTTTGCATTCAGTGTACCAAAGTGTTAGGTCCCAGTGAAAATCACTTTATCCTTTTAGAAGTTTCAGTCACGTTTCATCCATGTTAATATTATAGAGTAACCAACCCAATTTTGTCACATGTAGTGATGTTTTTTGTTAGTCCAATCTCCTTGACCCTAACTCATCACACCAACTGATGTGAATATTCTTTGAGTTCTCTCACTAGAGACTGGACCATGGGACCTTAGCCACCGTTGCCTTCCGTTACTGAAATACACTTGAACATGCCAATCAGCTTTGAAGGATTTAAAAACGATGTTATGTTTGAGCGGGAGAGTCTTTTATTTTTATTTTTACTCTTCACATTCATTACAAGTCAGGCAGCAGCTTGACTCCTCGTAGTTCAGGACGGTACCAGGCTGGATTGTTGGACTGGGCAGCAAAGATTTCCAACTGTCGTGTGAAAAACAAAATTGTTACCCAAGAGATGGGAACTAAAGTTGAGAAGTTTGCCTATGAGAAACATTTTGACAGCTTAATAGATGGGGAGTCATTTGCTGCTTGTCTTTATTCTGGACCAGTTACAATGCTGCCGTGTAGTAGCTTTGCTTTCGATGATGTGACAGGTGACAGTTGGTGACATTGTGTTCTGTTGTGTCTATAGACCCTGTCAGTCATTTCCACTTGTTAGCTTGCCAGCCCTGTTTTAACTTGTGGAAAACTGACCAGGAGTCAAATCTAGTGGCTCTGCTAGTTCTGTTGGATACATGCTGTATAACACAATAATAGGTAGTTTATTGTTCTATTTATTCCATACCCATGAGTCATGACCTATAATGGTTGTCGTTGCATGACACTGTATAGGAATCCTATTCATAAAAAAAATTACACAACACTCAAACTCAAACTTGTATTCAAACTTCCACTGTTGGACAACAGTGACTCCTTGTATGATGGTCAGTGTGTGATTGATTCCTAAGTGTACCTGCAATGCCCTTAACTCCAGTCTTATTTTTAAGGCATTTCTGGAAGCAATTTATTTGTGGTTGAGCCTGCTAGTTAAGTATTCCATTGAGTTTTCTGTATGTGTGTTTTTTCTTTTCTTTTTTTATGACTAGCTTTGATTAACTGAAGTGATGTCAGTGTTACATTATTCAGGGTTGTCCCTTACATAATGTCTCCCTTAATCTACCTATGCTGCATTTCAAATTCTCTTGTAAGGACTATCTGAGTGAAACTTTCAACTATAGGAGGTCTGCTACTGTCTCTAATTATGGTATATTGCAATTTACTGTAACGGTAACACTGTTCATTACAATAAATCTTTTTTTTTTTTTTTAACAATTGTTTTCATTCTAGGTTTCCAAAATATATATTTATACAATTAATTATCCAGTTACATATAATATATCCAGAGTTGCCTTATGGGTAAATACGCAAAAATGTATAGAAAAAACTCTTGCAAACTGTTTTTACTTTTAGGTACATTTCATATACAGTAAATGAAGTTGGTTTATTCATTCAAGATAAGTCTGTCGATGTGCCTTAAGGGTGTTCCCAGCAAGCAAATGAAACCTTCAGCAAGCTGTAGGTTTCATTTTCCCAGTTTAACAGAACCATAGGGCCCCTTTAGGGCACTGCAAAGGCTAACTGAAAAGCATAAAGCAATGCCTGTTTCTCCCTGCTAAGCCACAAAAACTGACCCATCATAACATAAGTTGAAACCACAAGTGCAATGGACCAGAGGTGTGTTCTTAAAGACTTGCAATGGGCCATTGCCAGTAGTTATTTTCAGTTATGTGCACAAAACAGGCTCACTCTGTCGTTGGATAATGCAATGTTGTCCCTCCAAAGCCTCCCTAGGTGGGACCATTTCTCTGGCAGAGAGCAAAGGTTTTCTTTCGTTTTCCTTTCTTGGTGTGCGACAGCTGATCAAAACAGAAGTTAAAAGCTCCACAGCCTGCATTTCCCAAAACAGTGACAAGCCGTTTCAGCTGATACTTCACCGTTCTCCATCGGACCAGTCGGGTGAGTTGAAAAGGGCTGATGATTATTCTAGATGACAGTTGTTAAGGAAAGGAAACACTTTACTTAAAGGTCGGGTCTATAATGCATTATAATTGCATTTATAATGGATTATAATGTGCTTATAAGGCATACCATTTGTGACTCGTTACAAATGTTAATAATTTATATAAACTTAAAACATTTATAACATAAGTTCTGGTTATAATGTATTATAAGCTCAGTTATAAACACATTAACATTTATTATGAGTGTTATGAAGCCTTATAAGTGCAATATAATGCATCATGAATGTGATCATAATGCATTATAGACCTGACTTAAGTAAAGTGTTACCTGGTAATTATAATGTGCTATTCCACTGAGTTTATAATGCATTATGATCAGCACTTATACATTATATTATAAGTTATCATACTTCATAAAATTGTTATAAGTTGCTATGCATAATTGTTATAATTCCTTATAAGTGCATTATAATGCATTATGAATGTGGTTATAATGAATTATAGACCGACCTTAATATAAAGTCTTACCCCAATCATTTACCTTCTCCCTCTCCAGCCAGTCCTGCATGGTAAATTCCAGAGCATTGAAATATTTCTACCAGACCTGATGGTCACTTCTATTCATGTAAATCTGAGTGTTTTCTGTCTAAAACAGGAGTGAAGTGCAGGATGTCAGACATGGGTCTCTATGAGTACCAGGAGGAAGTGGTACAACGTGCTCTACAGGGTGAGAACACCATCATTTGGCTGCCCACCGGAGGTGGAAAGACACGCGCTGCCGTCTATGTGAGCAAGAGACACCTGGAGACCACCCGCAAGGCCAAAGTGGTGGTACTGGTCAACAAGGTAGAGATATAGACACGATACCTGGCATAGCACAGATACGAGGTCAGATCAACTGCCATGCAGTGGTGGAAAGTTACTGAGTACATTTACTTAAGTACTGCACTTAAGTACAATTTTGAGGTATTTGTACTTTACTTGAGTATTTCCAATTTCCAATACTTTTACTTCTACTCCACTACATCTCAGAGGGAAATATTGTACTTTTACTCCACTACAAGAATTTGAAAACTTTAGTTACTAGTTACTTTGCAGATATAAATGATTACATTATAAAACATACAACCCATTTAGCCCTATTTTAAACCTCGGCTATTTGAAAATAGCCGATCTACAAGCTCACAACACGTCGCATCGCGACGCGTTGTGAGCTTGTAGATCTGCTATTTTCAAACATTTTAGTACTTTTACTTTTGGTACTTTAAGTACATTTTGATACCAATACTTTTGTACTTATGTACTTTTACTCAAGTAAATTTTGATTTCCGGACTTTTACTTGTAACAGAGTACTTCTACATTGCAGTATTGATACTTTTAAAACATTTGAGTACTTTTTCCACCACTGCGCCATGACTTGCTTCACACCACCTCTGCCTTGCATATTATGCCAAATGTAGTTGAGTGGTGTGAGTTTGGCACAGAGGTGTAGATGCCAATCACCTGCGGTCATGTCTTCTAGGTTCATCTGGTGGAGCAACATTACAAAAACGAGTTCCAGCCTCACCTGGGTCGGGAGTACAAGGTGGTTCTTGTCAGTGGGGAGTGTGACGAGAAGGACTTCTTTGGCAAAGTGGTGAAGGACTCTGACGTGGTCATCTGCACGGCCCAAATATTAGAGAACGCCTTAAATAACAAAGAGGACGGCAAACATGTTGAGCTCTCAGGTTTGAACCACATTTGTGCATCTAGACAAGTCATTATTCTCTCTTTTCCACTCTGCATCCCATTACAACACTGTAAAATCGTGAGAGTTAATTTAACTCTGAGAGTGTATAAAATGAGTGTACATTGTATGTACACGATCGATAATCTATAAATGAACACTGAGGATTTTACTGTGTGCTGAGACGTCCCTCTAGTCAATCATGCTTGGCGGGTGTACGCATCCCTTATACAGTATGTGTGTGTCTGTTCACCACAGATATCACTTTGCTAATATTTGATGAGTGTCACCACACCAACAAGGAGGGTGTCTACAACAAAATAATGAGGCAGTACATAGAGAAGAAGCTAAAAAAGGAAGGGCCGCTGCCACAAATCCTGGGCCTCACTGCATCTCCTGGAACAGGGGGTGGAAGGACCCTGAAAAAGGCCGTGGAACACGTACTGCAGGTCAGTATCTACTTTTATTTGCATCTGTGGAATTCCTAACGACAACTTGAACCACAACCATGGTGGGGGGTGGGGCCGCAATGTAAAGCCTCATATCAACACCTTTTCAGTTGAAAATATGACTTTTTTTTGTGGCGTAACATGTAACATTACACTCCATCCAAATTTGTCCGTATACCACCTCAGCCCTGTCTCTGTCACCTTCAGATTTGTGCCAACTTGGACTCTGCCATTGTTTCATCTAAAATCTATGCCCCTGAGCTGAAGAAGAAAGTACCTAGACCCATCAAAAAGTTTGACATTGTGGACAAAAGACCTAAGGTGAGACATTTTTGTTGTAAGTATAATGATGTTGATATTAGGAGATGTGACACTGAGCCTCATTTATACCTTGTTGGCTGCCAGCTTTGCAGCACACAACACCATTGTATGACCATTGTCAGTGGTGGACATTTACTTGAGTACTGTACTTAAGTACGTTTTTTGAGTATTTAGGTTTTTGTGCAAGAACATGACTTTCACTCCGCTACATTTCTAGGAAGGGACTCTTGGGACCCAAACTTACATAAATAAGTTATGAATTAACCACTTGACTTGAACCCTATTTCAAATATGGTGAAAACAGCCGATCTACAAGCTCACAACGCGTTGAGCTTTTTTCTCAATTTCTTTATTATTGTTTTTTTTAAAGGTTCTAAATGTCAATACAGCAGTGCATTGATTTAAAAAAGAAATAAACTGTGCTTCTTGATTTGTACATTTGAATACTTGAGTATTTACTTGAGTATATACTTTGTCCACCACTCACCATTGTTTATCTCCACAGGATCCGTTTGGAGATCACCTGAAGCGGATGATGAGAAAGATCCATGAGTTCCTGACGTTACCGCCAGACTTTGAGCTCAGGGAAATGGGCACTCAGGAGTACGAGGCAGATGTGGTTGAACTAGAGAAGAAGGGTCCGTGGGTCATTTCTTCTTAATCACGCAATTAAAGATCGAGACTTCAGCAGTCATATATATTGATTGATTGATTGAATTTATTTGGTGATAAAAGGAAAGAGCATATCAGCACTTCCTCACATACAGCAAACACAATGTCACTGAGGATAAAAACACAATAAAGCCCTAAGGCTTATTTCCATTGTGGTCCTCTAAAAAACACAGAACAGTCACAACATAAAAGAGACAAGTACATATCACAAACTATATCCTGTGACTGTATAGCATAGCAGAGGTGTTAAATGTGCAGTAAATTATTTTCTTTAGTTACAATTAGTGTTCTAGCTTTATATTCTGATGGCAATCATTGCTATAGAGTGTTTGTTCAGTAACAGGGGTCTCCCCGTCTCCACAGCTCTTTAGTAAACGTAGTCTTTCCTCCATGCACTATTTTTGGCCAGACATTTCAAATCAATCTGCGCTTTAATATACACTAAAACAACGATAACTTCACTGTTTTGGATTACCTATCTCAAGCAAGTTGATTTACATGTTATACTGAAATAATTAAATCCAATGCCTTCCTTGAGAATATAACAAACTAGAGAATCAGTCAATAAGACTATAGGCCGGTATAGGCCAGTGCACTTGCACAAATTGTCACAATTACTTTTCAAATATGTACAGTATATATTCTTTTTTTGCGAAAATAACTGAAAGAACACAACTCACGATGCGTTGTGAGCTTGAAGATTGGATATTTTCGCCACGCAACACTGTTGTATGTTGAAGTGTAAAATGGGGCCTAGGCTGGTGGTTAAGGCTGCTTGAAAAAAACTGTAGAGGGAGCCAATGGGTCCATCTGTTTGAAAAATAACAAATGTTCACAGCCAGTCACTAACTTTCATGTTTTATTTTTTCGGTATTAGGTGTAACTGCCCGCAACAGACTGCTTGCACAGTGCGCACTCCACCTTAGGCAATACAATGATGCTCTGCTCATCAATGACACTTTACGAATGAGCGATGCCTATCACTCCCTGGAGGCCTTCTACAGTACCAAGGATGCCACAGCCATTGACGCAACAGACGTCTTCCTGGTGGGGATGTTCCAAAGTAAGAACACTGAAGTGTTCTTTGATCGTCTATCTGTCTGTTCATACCTATTAAATGAGCGAGATTTATACGCAAGTAATCACAGTTTTTGTCATTCCCTTTATTCAGAAAACAAGAGTGAGCTGAATAGACTGGCGAGAGATGCTCGCTTTGAGAACCCCAAAATGGGCCGACTCCAGAGAACTCTGCTGGAACAGTTTGGGCCCACAGAGAATTCCAGGGGTATCATCTTCTCTAAAACACGTACAAGTACCAATTGCCTGCATGACTGGGTCCAAAAAAACCCAGCCTTAGAGAAAGCTGGGATCAAGTCAGCCATCCTGATTGGTGCAGGTAATGGCATCAGCCACATGACTCAGGTACGTTTCAGGTTAATGTTCATCCTCAATGTTCAATTATCACAATTCTTACAGTTTGACCTCTCTCTATGGGTGTTTGTTGTGTATTCAAGTTCAGCTCAATGTACATCCCACTGTCTTGGTGCTGAACCAAATTGTAAGGACAGTAAATTAATTTAGGAAAAACTCAAGTTTTTACTGCTTCAAACTTTATCATTCACTGTGTTTCGATACGGTTCAAAACACTGAATGCTAATGTTTGTAGCTGTAAAAAAAAAAGTGAGTTGCGAAAATTTTCCCTAAATGTTTATGTTGTGTAGTCTTAGTAATGCTGATGGATTTCTGTCTTTGTGTTATATGGATGCTTGCAGACTGAGCAAAGAGGCGCAATCCACAAATTCCGAGAAGGTGATCTCAACCTCCTGATTTCCACCAGTGTGGCCGAAGAAGGCCTCGATATCCCGGAATGCAACCTGGTGGTGCGCTATGGGCTGCTTACAAATGAGATTGCTCAGCAGCAGGCCAGTGGGCGTGCCCGTGCTCGCGACAGTGTCTATTCAGTGGTCGCCCAGGCAGGGGGACGTGAGGTGCAAAGGGAACTCACTAATGAGTACTTGGAGGAGTTGACTGGCAAAGCCATCAGTGAGGTCCAAAGCATGGATCCCAAAAAGTTCAGCAGTAAGGTGAGATTGCACTGCACAGCTTCATCCCAGGGCTGGGCAATACAGTATATCATTATTATATTGATATCGTCATATGAGAATACATATCATCTGGGATCATATTTTGGGGAAAAAACTCTAAAATGTGGTATTATGTCACAATATGAAATTATTATCACAATAATCTAATTGAGGTACTTACCGTAGTAAAACATACAATTTAATTTGATTTTGTCCATATCGTCGAGTCCTACTTCCTGCCAGCCCTGTTCCTGGTTCAATGTTTTGAAGATCTGCTACCATATTGCCTGACACAACCTCCACCCCCCACCCCAACACTCTTCTGTTTCTCCAGATAACTGAGCTTCATCTTGAGGCTGTGCTAAGTAGCCGCCTTGCGGCACAGAAGAAGAGTCAGAAGAAGAGTCGCTACAGCGCTGCCAATATTCAGCTCCTGTGCAGAAACTGTTTTGAGCCTGTCGCCTATGGAAATGACATTAAACTTGTTGAAAATGCACACTATGTCAACATCAATCCTAACTTTGAGTAAGTTGTGCTCCTTTAGCGATCCAAAACAGAAATATATCCAGAGCCTTTAAAAACAGAACCTTCTATCCTTTGTATTTGTTTTCAGAAAGTACTATAAGGCTGGTGGTCAGGTGGTCCTAGAAAGGAGTTTTGAAAGCTGGCAACCTGGGCGTGTGATCAGCTGTAATAATAGAAGCTGCAACAAGGTAAGGTACCTATGGCACATACCACATAGACTCTATGATTGATTCCCAGCTGGCCAGACCATTTGCTGCATGTCACTCCCCTACTCTATCTCCGTGTTTCCTGTGTCTACGCTGTACCTACCAAATAAAGGCTCAGAAAAAGACCCATAGATATATTTTAAAAATAAATGGTGATGGTTGTGACACTGTAAGATTCTTTTAGATAATCAGGCCATCATTGTTTGTATATGTGCTTCCACAGGACTGGGGATTTGAGATGAAGATGAAGGGTGCCATATTGCCCAATATGTCCATCAAAAACTTTGCCCTGGAGACACCAGAGGGCAGGATCACAGCTAAGAAATGGAAGGATGTCCCATTCACTGTGGATGAGTTTAGCTTAAGTGATTACGTCAAAGACAAGTTCCCAGATCTGTTTGGCGACAGTATTTAGGGCAGTGATTCTCAAACTTTTTAATTTCAAGCACTCCCATAACTGGTATACAAATGGAATTGGTCCCATTTGTATACTCTCAGTTACCAACCTGTAAAGGTCCATTTAGAACACCCTCAAGGAAGCCTGAGGGTCCTGGGACCACACTTTGAGAACCACTGGTCTAGGGCCTTATGTAGGCCTAAAAAACTAAACAAAAATAACACATTCTTTGTATTCTAGTGCTAAGTCAGTCATTCTTCACTATAATAACCATTTCTTAAGTTAGATTAAGTGTATTTATTACCACATACATTTGCACATACCCTCGGCATGTCCTATGTTGAGGACTAATTAACTGTGGTAAATGTAGTCGTAATTGTTCTAAAATAAGTAAATGTAATGTATATACTGTGTTTTATTCTGGGTATAAGTTTTAAAAATAAGATTGAGGTGCAAATAAATCACACCAATGAATCGCACCTGGTACGTCCATGTTGCTTGTCAAAACTGATGGATTTTCCAGTGAGAAAACCTTCGGTGAGCAACATGGTTGTACGACCAAGTTTACATAAAAATAGGCTTTATCCTCTTGCACCATAATGTGTACAAGTAAAAAAGAAATTATGAATTTATGCTGCACAGAGACATACAGTATGAAAGTACATTTTGGTCTTTTTTATTGCTGTCATTTTCCCAAATGTTTTACCTTATACTTTAATTCAGCGTAGCGATAGTTCATGAAGGCACGGAAGGCAAGAGGTTTACATGCTGCTAGCTCACTCCCCGGACACCCCCCCCCCCCCCCCCCATTCATTCGCTAATAAGATAATGAATTCATACACCTACAAATCAGTCTGTCTCTCCACGTTCAACCTCTCTTCATTCTCGTTCGCCACAAGCTAACTCACACACGCCCTCATACCCACAGTGCATCTCGGGCAGTTCATTTAAGCAGTCTCTGTTCACTGTTCATTCTACGTGCTTCGCTGTCTCAGCTTTCTCAGTTTTCACATTTCCTCCACCTCCTAGGCCTCCTCCCTGTGGCACTTAGTTCATATTGTTGATCGGATGATTCTGTGGATTGTACTGTGGTTCTATGGATTGTACTATGATATGTGGTTGTTTAATTATGCAATTGAAGGTTCAATGTTATGTTCATGTATTAGCTGTATCTCTGCTCCTGGGGGTTTGTGATCTCAGCTTCTGTGTCATGCTTGCGCAGGTAATCTGTAATATCACATGAGCAGAGTCACGCCGCCAAACTGAATGCAATATCATTGCAGTAAATGGTTAATTCTGAGCTGAAGTGTCTAAATGAAATTCTATAAATTCTTATATAGTATTTTTGATTTGTTGAGTTTTCTTTTGTTGTGGTAAATGTTGCTATCACTTCTGTGTGCTGCCAGTGATTTAGAGGCAGGCTGAACACCATTGCAATTCCATCAGGGTTAGAATTAGCATGACACATTTGTTTATGCCCAAGGGCTTCTCTCCATTTTTGCAGGCTTTCATTTTTGCTCCATCTAAGATAAGCACAGAAACAGAACACAGGGCAGGTAGGTTATTGTGGGCCAGCAATGTTACAAGGCATTCGGATGCTGCGTTCATGATTTGAGGCATTTTGTTCAAAACGAGCCACTCCTGCAAAGTTTGGAAGCCAATCTTAGCCAATCGGGATGGAGTATGAAAAATCTGAGAGATAAGTCTTACTGACACGACCATAGAGGTTATGCGTACCAATGTGGGTGATGTTTGGACAAAATATGTTGGAGAATTATCAAAATATGTGTTTGGGAAAAAAGATCTGCCTTCTGGTAGTGCTATAACAGGGCGATGTGAGAAAGGTTTTTACTTGGCCTCCAAGGAGTATGGGTGCAAAGTTTCCCGCCAATCGGTCCAACGGTGCCGGAGATTAGCTACACACACACACGCACACACACTGACACACGGACGGACTGACAGGGCCGAACACACACACTGACACACGGACGGACAGGGCCGAAAACAGTATCAGCCTGGCGGAGACAACAAGTATTTTTTTAGTTCTTTATTTACCCAGGGTAGTAGCTGAGCACAAGTGCTCATTTTCAGCCCTGGCCTGCACATATTAGACACACACAGAGACAGACAGACACAGACAGACATATATTAAAACCTGGGAGCTGACCAGTACAACCACAGTCTTATACTGTTGGCCACTGAGCAGCTCCACTGGAGCAGTTGACAGGATGTGGTCAAAAGTGATCTTTTGTTTTGCTTGCCCTTAAATACTACACCACTAGATGTCACTGTTGGTTCTACTATGTAGTTTACTATATATGTGCTCACACCAAGGGGATTTCACTTAATCATAATGTCCCCTCTTGTATTATTCTTCCTCTGCTTATCTGCTCTGTTATGGATACGGTCACAGTCCTTACTCTGTCTATAATAGAAGTAGATTGAGAGACAGGGTGGTGCTGCTGCTGCTGCCGAGGTGTTAATGATAATATTATGGTATGGAAATGGAGACCATGCAACACAATTAACCTACTACATTAAGAATTACCTGTATATGGGTGTAGCTCTCCATGCCTTTTCCCTACATAAATGTTTAGGCCACTGAAACCAACATTTCTTAAGAATTAATTATTTAGTATCAACATAAACATTTTTTTTTTAAATCATAGTGAATGTTGTACAACAATTATGTATGAATAATGTATTAATACTTACAATTAGGTTACACCCTAATACACTACATGCTAGCTTATGTTATTAAAATGTATTTGAACAAAAATCTGTTCAATTGCATAACTTTTCTAGAACCTACTTTACAACCACACAATAAACATGTTTGGTCTTTAACAATTCCCAAAGGATAGATTTAGACAACTAATTACAGAACACACGGTCTTGGCTTTGCTCAAACTGTTTACAGTTTCATTTCTGCTGGTGTGTTTTCATACATGAATCAAGCTGAATATAGTTTTGCTACAGCTATAATGAGCACTTTCCAAAACAAACCCAAGTTATGAAATAGGGGCAACTGGCATAGAAACCGTTCATTTCAGGTTGGGCAATGTTCTCTGTGTTGGGTGGACTCAGTCACTGACCTACCAGACATCTTCCTGTGTATATCTTCAGTCAGACAGCCACTCACAAAACTGAAAGGTGACAGAGCCTTTTTGCATAACTTCTGCTGCCATTATGTTTGTTTTAAACGCAGTTGCGTACAACTAAGTATAAATCAGGCTTTAGATATTAGGTGTGCTCCCTCCATCACCATTTTTACATCTAGGTTAAAGACATTCTTTATTCACAGGCCTTTTTGGCCCAATAATCTTTCAAATCTGTCAATAATTCTGTATTTGTCCCTTGATGTTCATAGTTGTTATTGGTATGTTTCACTTTGATTTAATTCTCTCTTTTTTTAACCCATTAAAATCGGGAAAGCATCTGTGCCATTTTAGATTTTAGCTATATAAATATAGCACATTGGTTGCCTATTCAAAAATAGCAGATATGCAAGCTCATGAGCTTGTAGAACTGCTATTTTTGAAAAATCGTGAAAATGTGTGCACATCTTTGAATATATATATATATATATATTTTTTTTTAAAGTGAACCTTTTTAACTCAAATATTTGCTTCTGGGGGGTCCCTGGGGGTCCGCGGCCAAATACATATACTTTTGGGGGTCCTTGACATGAAGAAGTTTGAGAACCACTGAACCACTGACATAGAAACATAGGTCTTTCAGAAAACTGTTAAGATTTAGGTTTTAATGGTTAAAGCCTTTCAAATGTAGCAGAGAGCTGAGACAGAATGGCTGTGACTGTGAGGGATGTATAAAGGGATGTAATTCTGGTGTCATGCTTTTCTGCAGATTCAGAGAGCGACAGAGGATGGAGGCCATACAGTGTGTGATTTACTGTGATCAGGCTCTATAATCACTGCTGATTACTTCCTTTTAGTGTGTAGCTGAACACTCTGTGCATGCTAATTGTAATTAGCTCTGTGCTAATTAAAGCTGCCTGGAGTAGTTTAGCAACCACTCTGTGTGAGACTTGAATGTGATGTATGTGTTGAAGTGATGTGTGTGTCTGTGCATAGCCTACTGCATACTGTGGGTGTGTGTGAGTGCACACGCATGTGTGCATAATGTGCAGATCTGTGTTGCGGCACAGCACACATCTGTTTTTCTGTAAGGCTGAAAACATGTATGCTAACCGTTTAAGCAAGTGTAACACCAGACCTCACATTATGTATATTATTTTATTGCGTATATTGTTTTCCATAACTACTATTTTTTTTCCCATTTTGTATTCACTTAACAGTGTCCTACCTCTTCAGTCTGTTAGGCTATCAGGAGGACTGTACCCACCTCAAGGGAAACCACTTAACCACTTGAACCCTATAGCATCCCCAATCTGGGGCAACATTCGCTGAAAATAGCAGATCTTCAAGCTCAAGAGATTTGGTGTGGAAGGAAAAAGGATCGCACCAAGTACAGAGTTGACCCTGGTTAACAAAGTATTAGTTTACTAAGTATAGAGGGTTTAAGTGGTTCAACACCGAGCCACTTAAACACAAAAAATGTGACAGCTACTGAGGAGTCAATGTATTGTAGCATCTCAGGTAATGTGCATTGGACAGACTTCCCAGCATGCCTCAGGGCACACACACTTTGTACATGATTTCAGACCCATAGAGAGAGAGAGTTCTGACACTAGCGTTCACTTCTTCGGGCCAGGTCTTCTACATAGCCATCTATTGGCGAATAGTGACAAAGCCCTAAACCGGAAGTCCATGGAATGCATTGAAGTCTACGGCTCCTTGTCACTATTTCCAGTTTACATTAACCACTTGACCGGCGCTGTTTTTGCCCCCTCATTGGCGCAACTCTCTAATACAAGGCTCTGCATGATTGTATTGTCGTTTTAATAAGTTGCTGTTTGCTGTAGTAATGCATTGGGAGAAATGTGTTATGTTGCTCCATGTATATATGTTCTGTTGAAGATGTCCTCTACTTTCTTTTGTGATACTGCTGCTTTACTGCCACCTGGACCACGGATGTGCGTGCACTACCTTCCTCATGTTGCTCTTGTATGATAGGGGTGTTTGAATGACAGGGTTGTTTACAAGGAACACCCCTCATCCCTTCAGTTATTCATAGGGAGAGTGAGCTGTGTGGAGACAGTTTATGATTGGATTACAAACAAGTTGTTGTCATGCCTACTTCCTCAACAGAAAGCCACTGGTCATTACATTGGTGGCAGGAGTGGGATGACCGAGCTGGATGAGATGTATTAAATCACTGCCCTCCAGTGTCTTGGCGAAGAGGCTGAGCTAAAGCTACTGTAGTTGAAGGCAAGCAAGCAGACACTCACTGTCGGGTGATGGTACCAGATCTGCCAAAGATACTGGCCCTCGTACTGGCCAGAAGGTGCCTGTGCAGCTCAAGAGTGGTTCTGCGTGGATCACTGGCAGCCGAAAGCGGAGACCCACAAAGACTATACGCTGCCTTGCATCAATGACGCCCTTGACAACATCACCAGGCTCCAGCTGGTTAAACATGTTGGACCTCCACAGCAAGTTAAGGCCCAAGGCCCAAGGTTCGGCCCAAAACCGTTTCTCTATCATCAGTTTTGAGTCAACGCCCCTACCACTTCCAAGCAATTGATCAAGAGGGTCCTGGTACCTCGACAATGTATGGTATGTATGGTTTTATTGTTTTGTTTGATAAGGTAATGCGATGGGGAGAATTGATGTGTTATGTTGCTTTATGGTACCATTTATTTATTGTTTTTGTGATTAACACCTTTAGCAATAGGGATATTTCAAGCAGGCAGCCCCACCCTTCAGTTCTCCATAGGGAGAGTGAGTTGGATTGAGACGAGTTTATGATTGTATTACAAATAAAAGAGTGTTTCTATCAAAAGTTTTTTTTTTTTTTATCAATATTTTTTATTATATCAAAAGTATAATCACATTTTTAAATGAATACATTTTTCAACAACAACAAAAACAAGATACAAACAACTTAAAACAGAAACAATAATAATAAAAATAAAAATAAACCCACCCACCCCTCCCCGGACCAACAATGTCTCAAAATGTAAGGATCAAACACTATGCATATACCTGTGCAAGGTCATAACACTGTTATACATCATTTAAACCAAGTCTTTAATCTTATCTGCAACGTTAGACCACATATCAATGTTCTTCTCACTTGCTCCATGCAACCTTGCCGTTGACAATTCTAAATAAACAATATCTACTATCAAAAGTTGTCATGACTACTTGCAGAAACCCACCGGTCGATATAGTATTTCTGTACATAGAACTGAAATGAAAGTGGTTAGAGATCAAACTGGGGACTGGGAGTGGGTATTATATAGAACAGCATATAACATTGCAAGCTAGAATTCTTGGCTGCAGGCTGCAAGTTACCCATGTGACACTGACATCAGTGAGTGACAGACCAGTCTCGCACAACACAGCGTGCACAGAGTCTCATGCGGTCTGCAGATTCACTTGCTCAACCAGTGTTCACATTATTCTCTCACTGGGACCCAAACACAGGAACACACTCTCTGTCTCTCTCTCTCATTCAACATGCGCGTGCGCACACAAACGAATACCTTGTACAATTTGTGTGTAAACTGTGTCGGTCATTGGGATATATGTGCCTCAGGGAATAGGCCTACTTGTCAGCCAGCTGCCCATGCTGTCTGAGCACAGTGCCGGTGTTCTCTGGCAGTAAACTGGCTCAGGCCAGTCTTCCTGCAGACGGAGGCAGGTGATGGCACTTGTACGTCTTTCTCTTTACAGCAGCCGCAGTGGATCTAGTTACCATCATTGTCAAGATAGCTGATGACATTACCATTGTCGTGTTCATCTAGTTCAAAGTGATTTGCCAGCTCACGCGACAAGGCCGCGAGGACGTGCAGTGTTCAAGTTATCTATGTATGGAGGTGTGGAGTTTATAGGGATAAGAGGGGACTGGGGAGGGGGTGGGTGTCTTTGATATCTCTTTCCTAACACAACATGACCTCAATCAGTAGCCTATCTAAAAAAAACATACAAATAGAAAATATCCTGATTTGTCATGCTGCCAAACCGGTGTCTGTTATCAGAAATCTCCAAGCACACAACACAGAAAATGCTGAAGGTTACAGGCCTTTTCCTTAAAATAAACCCCAAACAAAACAATTTCAGAATAGATCAAGAAAGCATGCTTGAAAACACATTTTCTCTCATTCCATGTTTATTTTCAGGGTACCATAAAAGTGATTATAGTCCAGCTTTGTTCTCTCAAGTCTTATTTGATTGACTATGTAGTTCTGTGAAGCCGACTGCAGTGTTGGTGTGGAGCCAGAGTCAAGCGTTAACCAGCCTATTTCATGCTCTATAATGGAGCAGATGAAAGAGGAGCATGTCTGTCAGTTTTTTTCCTCTGCCACTTTGGGACTTTGCATTTGTCTGCCACTAGCTTTCTGGTCCCTTTCCTCTGACACTGTTTGGACTGAGCACTTGTTTGATTAGAGTTGTGTCTTTAATGTGGGAAACAGATTAACTCATTACATTAAATTACAGTAATCAGGTTTTTGAAGTTAACTTTACTGGTTCATTTCACAGTAATGCAATATTTGACTGCCATTTATTCACCCGACAATGCCAAAGCAAACCTGAATATACGTAAATCCAATATAGTACCTTTGATTGCTAGGTAAAATCAAAAGGGCAAAATACTATAAAATCTTATATATCATTTTATTTCAGACTTTTTTGAATGTGGGACATGTGAGTGTGTGCGCACATAAATGCGTGTGATGAGTTTGTGTGTATGTTCGTAGTGGGTGGGTGGTTCGTTCATATACTGAAAAAAGTATTTCTTCCAATCTAATGATACTGCCGTCGACTGCAGCTCTGTCTCTTTAATCCCTGTTATTAATCCGTTAAAATGTTGAGTCAGTCAGGTTTACAGGGATTATTGTGGACTCATCTCAATGATTTGATAGCCTGTTGTATTGGTAATAATGACATGTTTTTTTTGGTTTGTATATTATATACTGTTTCATGTGAGAGAGAGAGACACGGATGGACCATTCCCTATGTGGGAGGATTGATGTTCAAAGCAAGGCTGTGTGGGGTGAAATAGCGAACAAGGAAAAATAACCTATAAAAGTATCTAAGACTGGCACTGAGGCAACATTATAATGCAACTAAAACATCCTGCCATCACTACACTGAAAAGGACTGCCTCTGAAATGCATGTCAGAGGCTGCATATTATTTTCACACAGACCAAACAAAACAAAAGTGAAAGGAAAACGTTGCAAAATACCTGCCATGAAAATTATTTGGGAAAATTATGACGGAAAAGATGGAAATGAGGAAAGAGTGAGTGGTAGGGTAGGTGAATAGAGAAAAGGGTTGAATAATCAAGAGACTTGGCAGAAGCTTATAAGGAGGAGTGGGGGATTAAGGGTGAGAGAGTGAATGAAAAAGAGAGAGAAAATGAGGAAGAGAAGCATTATGCTGAATGAGAAAGACTTATTATGAGGGCTGTTTTGGCTGATGTCATGCGTCATCTGTGACCTTGTCCGGACAGGACAAGCTCACGGAGACATGATGCTGCGGGAGATGGACAATGACAAAGCGGTCTCGACGGGCCCGCTGATCTCACAACCCACTTGGGCGGTGCATGGAACCAGAGATATGTTAAGAGAAGTCAAATGCCATCAACAGATTGATTTGTAGGACTCTGGCGGAGCGTAATATAGACTGATTGAATACTTTATTAGGTTATTTAGTGACCACAGCTTTAGTGAGCTGCGGCCACTAAAGCAAGTTCATATTTGCGTGGTCATTCAGAAATGGAGGATATGGTTAGAGACAACAATGCAGCCATCATCAGTCATTAATACCAACAGCAAAGCAGCAAAACAAAGCCATCGATCAGGGCTGGCGAGCTGCAGGAGGCTCTGGCTGTGCAAGCCTTGAGATGCAGGTCTGCTTAATAGAAGCACTACATTAACTGAGATCTGACAGATCCAATTAGAATGCCCTCCGTCCTCTTGCCTTCTGTCCTTAGCCTTGACCTCTATGGAGCATTCTTCAGACCTGTGGTCTGCCCAAGATATTCAGTTTGCATGCTGCTCCCTTCTCCATCTTCACCATAGCGTCACTTTCCCTCCGTTTCAGCCTGGCAAGGTATGTTATAATAACAATTATACATCCAGTGACTTTTTATATGTACCTAGCAGTACAGTACACTTTTCCCCTGGGACAAATGTCCTCCGTTTCCGATTCTGAACACTTTTTCATGCCGTCACCACACCCCCACACTTCACATCCTTCACCGGTCTATTCCTGTCCCTGTGCAAAGCTGTTTTCTCTGTTCTATCCATAAATGTCCAAATGATAGGTTTTGTGTCTAAAGGAGAAAAGGGAGTCACGCTTCACAAGACGGAGCACAGCAGAACATCTGACACTGGCTATGGAAGGGGAAACAAAGCAGTCTCATTTTCTTCACAAAATATATCTCTTTGTCCACATCTGAAGCCCTTCTCCTTTGTACCAATCACTCTCCTACTATCCGCAGTCCTCCCTCTCAATTATTTCCGAGAAAAATGCTGTACTTGTCAGTCTTTTTGCTTTTCAATAGCTAATGGTACATCTATCCCCCTTCCACCCAACATCAAGCCAATTAATTCGATCAAGCTGTCGAAAGCCATTGTCTGTCACAGCAGAGTAGTATGGAGTGACCGCAGCCTTGCCACATTTATTTCTCAGAAAGGAACAGTGCAGAGTACACCAAGTTAAATTAACCTGATTGTTTGCCTGTGAGTGTGTGCATTTAGCTTACCATAATGTGTTTTTCTGTGTGTACATGTTAATGCTGGGGTGAGGGGATGGAGGGGTTAGGTGTTGGTTTTGTTGTATTACATTTACTTTTATGGAGTTATGGAAACTTGCAGGATACTGTCGCTGTGTTTTATTTTGTAGTGATATTTTATGTTTCCTGTTTTCTGTGGTGTATGTAGGGTTTTACTTTACTGCTTGTGTACTTTTATTTTGTAGTCATGTCCTAGTGTTTCGCTGTTTTGCTGCTACCTGTGTTGTTTCACCTGTCTTGTAATTGGTAAATGTTGTTCACCTTTGTCTTGTGTAGTTCTAACCTATCATGTGTTGATTGTAGTTATGTTCTTGTGTCTAGTTAGTCCTGATTTAGGCCTATTCAAACAATACTCTCTGTGTTTAGTGTTCCCTTGCCAGTTTGGAGATGTTGTTACTGTGTTTTCCTGCCTTTGTATTCCCTGCTATGTTTGCCAATTTCACTGCAAAGTAAGTTTCTGTTTAATAAATCTTTACTGGACTTGATCTGTGTGGTTCTGCATATTGGTCCTCTTCTGATGCGCATCTTGACAGAGACAATTTAAGTTCAGGAGGAACTTTTTATTTGATTTCTTTACTGTTTACATTATTTAAATGTTCTCCCGTGTGTATTGTAGTCCCTGTCACTCTCCTCTGTTGGTCTAGGGAGGGTGTAAACCATTGGTTCTCAAAGTGGGGTCCGGGGACCCCCAGGGGTACTTGAGGGGGTTCCAGGGGGTCCCCAGCTAAATGATGGATAGTTAGGAACCAAATGGACCCATATGGGTCTGTAACTCTGAAAGTGACCCTAACGGGTCCATTTGGTTCCATTTGTACACTATCAGAGTTAAATTAACATTGATTTTACAATATGAATTGGGGTCCCAGAGATATAAATGCCATTAAATGGGGGTCCGTAGCCCTAATGCATGTCAAACTGGGGGTCCTTGAAATTAAAATGGTTGAGAATCACTGCTAGAGCCGTAAAAATCTTCTCTTATGGGGGTCCCTGGCATATCTTTTCAAATGGGGGTCCGCGGGCTAATAAGTGTCAATTTGGGGGTCCTTGACATGAAAAGTTTGAGAGCCACTGGTGTAAACAACCATGTGCTTCCTTCGATACACATGGATTAACAGTTCTTTCTTTTCACCTGACCTGACAGTGAGGAGAGCCCAATGCTCACCAGGCCATCTCTCCCAGTTGCCTTCTACATTGATCTGGCAACCAACCAACCAGTAGGGGACACTAGAGCAGCAATAAGGACGCAAGGACTGGCTTCCCACATGGGAGGTTCCTTTATGAAGATCACCAGGATTCCCAAGCCAAAGAATGCAGAGTCAGCCCCAGGGATGATGAACTGGATGAGGTATGGTGTATGGGCAATGGCCGCCTATTCATTTCAATTACACTTGCTCACCCAGTGCATAAGCTTCAAGCAACTCAGTTGAAGTTTCCTACCGTCTTTGTGCCTGGCCCATAGAAATCATGATGTCCAACATAGTATTATAATCATAATTGTGATTAACTTCCTTGTAGACATACATTTGAACTTGCAAATCCCTATAGTAGTGCATATTTGGTATGTTGGATATTGAGCGACATAAAAACAAATGTCAATGAAGTAATGCCAGTGTCTTGCTAGAATAAAAAGGCATCTCAAAGTGATGGGACAAATTGATGCTTGTCTGTTGCACAGACAGAGGCCCCCTGCAAGACAAAATGCCAATTTGAGCTTATATCAGTCAATGCCAGGGCTGGTACTACTTGCGCCGCAAGAGAGAAAGTTTAACCATATGTCTTAGAAATGCTATTTCCTGCTGCTTCCTCGAGTTCCGACAGTTGCAACCCACAACTCGCATCAGGGCTATCACACTTTGATTTCCTTTCATAGATTGACTGATAAGCTGGTTGCCGTGCTTTGGCTGCCTGCTCTAAATGCTTTATTATTGTTGTCATTTTGGACAGACATGGGGGCTGTATGGGGGGAATGTAAAAACACGCCAATGAGGTTAATTACAGTATGTCTTCTCCATTCTGTCTGTTTGTCTCTCCTCAGCTGATCTTACAAAGTAGTAGATTAATCAGCGACATATTTCTTGTGCACGCTGCCAGTGGATCAAGGAACTCAATTCCCAAATATTCAAAACGACAACTGTAATCTTTACATAACCTCAGATATTATGTGTCCGCAAGGCTATGGAGTGCATTTAACCAATTTCAGAATTACAATGGACTTGTCCTTCCAGCACAAGTCAGCTCCACACTGAAATGCCATGGCTATCGATACATGTAAAAAAAATATACATTTTTGTGGTGAAGTACTGTTGGTCCCATTGATAGTGGTTATAAAGATTGCTACATCTGTCTCTTCTGTGCCTAGACGCACTTGCATGACAGACAAAAAGAGAGATGATGAGAGAGGGAGCGATAGCAACCGAGAGAGTCTTGAGTAACCTGACACCAAATCGCAGCACTATTGACTGTTTTATAATTCGTCACCGAGAGAGAGAGAGAGGGAGAGAGACACAGCAAATTACACCATTCATGTCAAACCCACATCTGATTAACAGTACACCAACATACATTTATAAATGTGACAACATAACCCACGCACCTATGACATGGGCACATGTGCAAGCGCACAATTACGCTATGGCTAGTTTCAATGGCTAGAAAGCCTACAAAACCAGACCACATACTGAGATTAGTGCATGTTTCAGGCCTTGATTATGAAATCGAGGACTGAAACATTTGCGGCTTTTATTAAATCACGTATTAACAGCACAGACGTGTTGACAACGTTTTTGCTTTGATATCAGCAAGTGAACTGGTTTTAGATTTTTTTGCTTTCTACCCCAGGGACATCTGACCTCCTAAATTGGTATTCTACACCTATATATGCAAGACAACTTTGTGATGCACCAAGCCTTACCACATGCACAGTATTATTTATTTTCAAAGTATACTGGCAGTTTTCAACCAATATGTCACCAGAAACCCTATTCTAATTAAAGAAATCACTTTACTCCATTAAGAATCACAGAAAGTGTGTGCACGCGTGCACGCACACAGACACACACACACACACACACACACACACACACACACACACACACACACACACACACACACACACACACACACACACACACACACACACACACGTCACCTACCCTTCAAGAGAACATTTATCGCAAGTGTAAAAGACTGATAGTGAAGCTCTGGGACCAAAATCTTATTTGAAGCTTTCAGTTATTTCAAAAGGATTCCTTTTCTCGTTCCTCTTAAATCCATAAGTGCGTTTCTTTTGTCTGCCAGTGAACACAGATTTCCATTTTTCTTTCCATGCTGAAAAATTACAATATTATGAATAGCCCCATTTCAGGGGGAATACAGGTTGGTTGGAGACGAGGATATTAAGTCTATTTCAGCTCATTTTGTTAGCCCCAGAAAGTAAAATGAACATTCTCCTCGAGCATGGCTGATTCACACAATGACATTTTTATGTTTCAACTCCTTCAAAAGAGTTTAACTAACAATGAAAATATTTGTCTTTATTCATGTTACAAAAAAAAACAAAAACGTGGCCACACAGTGATTGAATTATTACAAAAGATACATTTTTGCCTTTTCAGGAAAATGCAAAATAAGCGATAAAACAATGAGTATACAGTATATGTAAAGAAAGTAGGCCTACAGTTAACAGAGGAATGTGCCGAATGGAAATGCTGTACTGTGCCTACTATATTAAGTAAAATGATGAGGGGGTAGTCAGTTACATCAGTATTTCTCAAACCTTTTCATGACACGGACGCCCAAATTAAGATATGTATTTAGCCGCGGACCTCCATCTGAAAAGATTTTGTGACCCCCCCCCCCAATACCATGCAGGTGACATCTGTATACATTTTTCAAAAAATAGATTGTTTTGAAAATAACAGATCTACAAGCTCACGGCGTGTCGCGTCACCCATTGTGACACGTTGCAAGTTTGTATAGATTGCCCATTTTCAAATAGCCGATGTGATATACGGTTAAAGTGGTTAAACTGATTTTGATGCTTTATTAACAAATGTTGCCATGGTCCGCCTGGAACCCTCTGTCAAGGACCCCTGGGGGTCCCCGGACCCCACTTGGAGAACCACCACGTTACATTATAGTCACAATCATGAAAGTGAGCTGTTAATTTACCCTCAATAACCCCCCCCCCCCCCACCCCCCCACAGCAGCCCACCCCCAGCACCACCACCACACCCCCGCCACCACCAGTGGCAGCCGCGGCAACAGGGCCAGGTGGTGTAGAGAAGGAGGCGGGAAGTGTGATGTGCAACGTGGCAGGTCAAAGCTGGGAAAGTGGGTTTGCTCTGGCGGGAAATGGCTATTTATGTAGCTGAAAATGGAGTGGGGCCTTCCTGACATTTTCATAGCCCTGCAGGCAAGAGTAACCTTCAGCAGAAAACAGAACGATTAAAGAAAGGCAGAGGGGAGGGGTGGGGGGGTGGGAGAGGGGGCATAGAAGAAGTGATTGCATTGAAGGAGGATGAGTTGTAAGGGAACAACAACAAGAGAAAAAGTACAGACAAACCAAAACAGCCTAAGATATTATTTTCCAGCCATTTGTGGGCTTAAAGTAGCACTTCATGGACATTTTCAACCTTGTCATGTTCATATAATTGGTCCTCACTAATGCTCATTATAGGACCATGAAGATAGGTTGAAAATGGGTATAGTGGTCCTTTAACACATTAAGACCTGAAGCGGATTCTAAAAATGTCTTCTAAATATCAAAAATATTTGTTCCAGGAACCCCCGGAAGCAAAGATTTGAGTTGAAAATGTCCGCTTTTAAAAATATAAATATTCAAAGATATTCAAAGATTTGCACAATCTTTTATGATTTTTCAAAAATAGATCTACAAGCTCATACCACGGCACGAAGTGAGCTTGTATATCTGCTATTTTTGAATAGCCAAAGTTTCAAATAATGGTTAAAGTGGTTAAAATATAGCTCAAATCTAAAATGACGCAGATGCTTTAATGGGTTAAGGACGGATGAGAGGGGTGATTGACAGGAAGTAGCTAGACAAGTTGAAGAGGAGATGACAATAAGAGTCATAGAGGTCAAATGGACGCCGCAAAAAAAAAAAGAAAGACCCGCTGCCTTGTCTGTGAGGATCAAGGAAAATAAATGATGAACCTCAGGCTCTCTTGGCAACTTTCCACCTCACTGCCTTCTTTAACACTGATATAAACGCTTCGAATTGTTCAACCTTGAACGCACCATGCAATGATATGAAATGACAGAGAAATGATTCTTTAAAAAATGAATAAAATAATGGTCTCACAGATCACAAATCATTGCTCTATAGTACTTAAAGGAGTGAACAATTTTTCCTCACAGAATTTAACATGGTAATGAGCATCACAAGTGGTCCTCCTCACGGTCTTTGTCGTATGTGAGTGGATATTCATTCAATGCACGTGTAATCATGTCAATCAGTCTGTGTTATACTTGTTCGCCTTCATTTTCAATCAGAGGTGCAGTGAAGGAGTGCAGTGTTTTTTCCCATGGAACTAATTGAAAAAGAAATAGCTATCAAGTGAATTATCATTTTGATTCTTAAACATAGACCTTTAATTCCAGAGCTGCACAATATGAGAATTTAGAAGAATATGAATATCAGTGAGGTTACATGAACAGATTGTCAAGGTCATGAATAACTTGAAAGCACACTGTGTTACATTCTATACATCTGTGAGATAGATATTCACAAAAAAAGATTGCATGCTTGCTGGGTAAACACTTGCTATAAATAGAATAAGAATTATAGCTCAATGTATAGGGCAGGGTTATTTATCAGTCGATCAGACAGAACAAACAGAATTCAGGAGAAACTGAGGGAAAGAGGAAGTGATTTTCTGTGGCTGTGTGGCTAATGGCCTTTGATTACAAGTGGCCTTATTTCTCACAAATGGCTGCTTTGTCTTACTTTGCCATGAGTAACTGCGGAAAATGTTGAGTTCCCTGTATTTAGATGTAGATGTCTAAACAAGTTATATGTAATGAAATACATGTAAATACTAATATACATTACTTATTATATATACATATTACACAGAAAGGTGCATCACTGCGCCTTTAACAAAGACAATGAGAAAGTAACATTTGATCAACACATTACGCTCAGTCCTATGGGAATTTCTAGTAGTGATTGAGAGAAACAAGCATTGAAAGATTGTCTTACTACTGTACACTGTGATAAATGCAAAATAAATGTAACATGCATGGTATAATGTATTTTTCTAGGCAGAAATCCAGCTTGATAGTCAGCATAGTTTTAATGTATTTTCCTGTATGGACTTTTTTCTGTTTTGACTGGAAGTACACTACCTGAAAATACGATATGGCCTGCCTTACTTTTGTTCAGTGAAACATCAACGGTAGATGTTTTCCACTCTAGTGTAGTACATTTTTACAATCTAAATCTAAAACAATATCTACCCAGCCATCTTGCAGCCAACTCACCATGTAAAAAAAACCTCTGCCGCCAAACACGGTTGTTGCCAATGGTGTGGTTTAAATTCATGGCTGAAGAGACCCTGGAGTTTATCCGGGCGCAAAGGGACCAAAACAAAGAACAGTGACCTTAAATGGTTTATTGAAAGGCAGCACCTTGAAAGTAATATTCCACTGTCTAATAAACCTTAAAGATACCAAAAATGGTTTGATAACATTTTGGCACCCAAGGGATGAAACTGTCTGCTCCAAAGTATCGATCCCAATACCACCTGGTGTCTCAGAGTGCAAACTAAGTAGAAGATGTGAGAAATTCCAGAACCACCTTATCTCTTTTTAGTTTTACTTTGATGAATACAACTCTGATATGTGACTGATTATCATCTTTAATGTAAGCTTAAAACCCCCAAATCCCCCAGCCTGTAACAGTGAAGTGACTCCCTGGGCTGAAATAGGCTGTTTGCTGAGACCACATGATTTATAGATTGTTATCAGCATTTATATTACAATTTGTGTGCCATTACAAGTACAGTAGATGTTGTACAGTAAGCTATTTTGTGTGCCATTACAAGTACAGTAGATGTTGTACATTAAGCTATTTTTAGATGGTACTCATAGAAATAATATGCTCACATAAGCTGTACAAGCTGGAAGGTGCACTGCTCCTTCTAAATTGACAGTGGTTCCGCTCCATGCAGAGTCCTCTGTGTATGTATAGTAGGTGTGGGAGTATGCATTTGTGCTTATTAATATGTATGGCTTTTTATGAGTGCTCCCCCTGTGGAATACAAAGCTGTTAGTGCATAAGAGTGTGAGAGATTGAAGGGCCTTTGTACTTCAGTGAGCTCCGAGGCTCCCTACCGGAGAAAGAAGCTGTGAGTCGACTCCAGGGGCAGCGAGGTCCGGAGGGTTAATTGCCAAGTCATACATCACCCTGGACAGTAGTTTATGGATGCTTTTATATCATGACCCAGTTGGTGTACACCAAAAGAGTCTGCTGCAGTGTGTTTACTTTGTCATTGTTAATGATATAATCAAACGATTGAGACTAGAACAACTGAACCCCCGAGCAAGTAGTGCTCTCATTCCAAAATGCTATTAACAGATTTCGATGAAGTTATTCTCTGAAATCCTATGAGTTAATATTTCAACGACATTGACTGAAATGTTGCCTTTAGTGTGCAACTATTTTTCAGTTTCTAATATTCCATTGTGTTTTTTTTGTGCTATTGTCTACATTCATTTGTAACAGAAGGTGCTTTTTTTAATAAATTGAATATTTCAGTTTGGAACAAACTTGTTAGTTTGACCCATCATAGAGTTTGAGCATGAGCAGCATAGAGTGAAGGGACAGAACGACAGCTGGGAAGGAAGTCATCAGTTGGTAGTAGGAAGATATAGAGTCTCCTTCCTTTATTAACGCATTATCACATCCAAACAAATACTCAGCATCTTATTCAGAGAGATACGCTTCTCCATCGTAAACAGTGATTTCTCATGGGCAACTGCCAATCACAGGCAAATCTGTCTCCACTGCTGGCATGCTGTTGTGACAGTGGGGAATTGATTGAGCCTGGAGGGACAACCGAAGCCAAGCCTGAGTCACACTGGATGTGGAGGAGATAAACGGGAAAAGGTCGATACATGTCTGAAACAAGGGCAAAGCCACATCTTTTTTCACGAAAAAAATCACTTCCTCTCTCTCCCTTACCTGGGTCAAAATCTGGCCCCGCCGTTTGGTCATCATAGTGCCACAAGGCAGCTGGCATAATTAGCTTCATAGTAAACCCACTGGACACTTCTAATTACAGACCAATGGCAAGGGCAAGTGACCATAAACTGAGCAGTAGCATCAAATACTGGCTGTAGTAGTTGAATGAATAATGAGTGATTTTGAGTTGCCTTGCGATTCATGGACACACCAGATGGACACTTTATTCTATGACTGATTTAACAGCAGCCTAATACAAATTACAACAAAAACTATGTGGGCAAAGGGGCATTGTGTACAAAACCATAACATTTTTAACTTTTAGAAATCCTTTTATTAATTTGAGTCATGTTTGAATTGATGGCTGCTATTCTGTTCAAGCAAGGTCATTTATATGAAATCATGATTTTGATTGCGCAGGGGTGTTTCATCAGTTTGTCAGTTGATCCTCAAGGACAAACTAGAATGCCAATGAAGAAGTCTGCACAACTAAAGGGACTACTAATACCATACTTGAATTACCCAGCATTCATCTATTGGCTTCGACAACTTACTGTATAACAGCATTATGTAAATAGAGCTGTTGAGCATAACGACAATCCATTCCTTTTTTGTCATACTGTAACATTTCCATATTCAATTTTTTACAGATTTCCTTTTGACTGTACTCACTGAAACTGAAACAAATCTACTGCTTGATGTGCCTATGCCTCTTGTCCTTCTCTCCAGCCACTTGCTGTTGTCCATCAGAGATTTGAAAATGAGGTTTAAGGTTCATCGTGGAACCTTCGGTTGCTACGGAAACCAGGCTCGGGACATATGGCAGGAATTTGGGTGTGGGTGGGAGTTTCAAAGGATGGACAGACCGGTCAAGAATTATAGAGTTATAGAAACCTGTGATCTATTTTATATACTAGATATGTGTGCACATAAATTACATCAACAGATGTTTGAGGATGAGTTACCTTTGATAATTATTTTGCTGGACACAGTTCATAATCATTGCCATGGTTTGAAAGGGCAAGTGACATCTATAAAGAGCAAGGACGCCTTCTTTGCAGCAGGTGCCTCTGTGATTAATGTAGCACAGTGGGTTGACAGAATACATGATTTGGATAGTGAAATACCTTTTTAAGTCGTTTATTTTTGGCTTCCATCCAGGCCTTTCCCCATTAAGAGGGGATCTGATTGCAGACATTGAGAACTGCCAATACAGCTTAAACCACAACAAACTACTATAAACTAAAAGGCATAACTTGGATTTCTCCAAAGTTCAACAAATGTTGAAATTCTAACCAAATGGTTTAATGCAGGGGTCTTCAACAGGGGGCCCGGGACCCCTAGGAGGTCCTCAGAGTTACTACAGAGTTATCTACAAGCTCACAACGCCTCTGCTATTTTTGGCAAAACATTTTTGGTGTAGAGGGAAAAAAGAGCAGACCAAGTAAAAAAATAAAATAATGTGCAACACAATTTCATACAATATAGAGGCGGTCCCTGCTTCATCTCTCTATCAGCTAGGTGGTCCTTGGCCTGACAAACTATAAAGACCCATGGTTTAACTGGTCTGGCACAGAGTGTTAGTTGGTCAGCTGAAGGAGGTGAAGTTGTCGTTGGAGAGCTGGTGTTGTGTTTCGCTCACCATTCTGTGGGTTATTTTTATGATCGTATGGTGTGCCAGCGCATTTGCATGGAGAAGGACATATCTGGAACCCTCAAATAGGTATCCAAGAGCATTCATCACCTCACTGCTGACAACCTTTTCCTTGTAACTCTCCGTGATTTAGAAGCTCGCCGCTGTAGCTCTAGTATAGAGCAGGGTAGGCAACTATAGGCATGGGTGCCAACATTGGCACAGGGGAGGGTGATCACTGGCACACTGGCATAAGTGTGAGAGAGAGGTTTTTTCTTGTAAAATTAAAATGTAAAAAGTTTAGTCAGTTAAACTAAGTCCCCTTACGTCTATATACAAATTACATCCTGCACATAATTCTACATTCAGACTCCTAACTCTGACTGGGGAGGGAGTCTGAGAGATTATTGCTCTCTTGAGTCTAATGATAATTACATCCTGATGTGAAAGAAAATATTCCTAAAGAAGATAGAAAAAATAAAGGTTGTTAAAGCCTATGGACAATCACAATCAGTTGGAAATATTACATTTGTGATGTGGTGTCATAATTAAACTTAATTGATATGTCACACACTGACTGTCAAGACAATGAAAACTTGGCACGACCCCTGGTATAGAGGCTATTCTCTGCGCTTATGTCCATCCACGCAAACCTTTTTACACACTGCTATCGCCATGGCTAATAAAAGAATAGTAGGCTATACAACAAATTTGTATTAAAATTAAAATGATGCATAGAGGTAAACATGAAAACAGTCAAATAGCATTAATCAGCAAGCATATAGTTCTTGTAGTTTAGAGAAAATAAACCATATAGGAAGACAGTTCATCTTTATTTAGGCTATGCGACCGTCTATTTTAGTCATATCACATCTGCCCAGATAAACACCCCATTCAGAGGTCAATATACTCACTGCCACTACTACATTTTCCTTGATAGAAGCACAGGCAGATGAATAGGCTAATATGAGGTCAAGTTGAATAAGCTACTTCCATCACTCACCCAGTGGGAAGCAGCCAGATATTTACCCATGGGAACATCATGTGTGCCGAGGAGCCTATTGATATAATATATGTTAATTAGAACACGAGGGCTTGCATTTTCTTCATGATATTTGGAATGTGAGTCGATACACTGGCCTGGAAAATGACTGAAAAAAATAATAACGTGAGTGATGTAGGCTAATTAAGGCGCAGGATGATGGTAACAGGATGGGTGGGCACTAGGGACATCTGGGCACCTCGATGTAAAATTGGCTATTTTGTCCAAAATGTAAAAAAATATATATATATATATATTTGGAAAATGTTTTTAAGTAAAGTAAAATATACATGATTAGAACATGCTTAAACATTGGACAATTAAGGTCTTAATATTTTGCTGCAAATTGATACCAGTCATTTGGTAGCATAAACAAGTTGAAGGACAAATTAAGTCTGATATTGATATACCTAGCCATGGTTCACATGACGCTTGTATACACAAGCGTCATGGTGCCAGTTGCCCCTGGGTTTTCGCGGATTTCTTTTTGTTTAGATTGCCAACTCTCACATGTACATAAACGTTCAGATTTCAAATATAAAGTGCTTACCACAGAGCCACGGATGTTACCTCGCGATGCGGACCACATTAAGTACCCGTATCTCCCGTATTGTTCAATAAAAAGCATTTTAAGCCCGTCACCGGCCATTTCCTTTTTTCAGGTTTTTTTTTTTTTAATGTATCAGAGTGCAATACACCTCCCAACCATTAGGTGTCGCATGGTTGAAAGTATCGGAGAAAATTTGGAGAAAATGGCCGGCGATCGGATTAAAATGCTTTTTATTGAACAATTCGGGAGATAAGGGTGCTTAATGTGGTCCGCATCGCGAGGTAACATCCGTGGCTCTGTGGTAAGCACTTTATATTTGAAATCTGAACGTTTATGTACATGTGAGAGTTGGCAATCTAAACAAAAAGAAATCCGCGAAAACCCAGGGGCAACTGGCACCATGACTGTCATGGAATGACAGTCATGTTTCAGGGCTATGATATACCATGCATGTTCACATCATGTATATTTTACATTACTTAAAACAAAATTTCAAATATTTTATTTTCTAACATTTTGGACAAAATAGCCAATTTTACATCGAGGTGCCCAGATGTCCCTGGTGCCCACCTATCCTGTATCCTGGTCGAGAGGAGGGAGAGCGAGCTAGAGAAAGAGAGAGGGTGGGGGCGGGAGAGAGAGTGTGTGAGAGAGAGATACTTTGGAAATAAAAATGAAAAGGCTTTCTAATGAATTGTTTCGTTTATAGAGCAGAAAAGTCGTGAGGTAAGGGTGTCACTTCAGCAAGGAATGGTCACGATATCGTGCGTCGGTGCGTGGACACAGTGGACACTCTGGTTTAGTGACAGCGCGCTTTCAAAGCTCTGTTGGCGACTCCGCGTGAGCTCGACGTTGGCAAGCAGTCAGTGAGTCTGTGCGAGTGATGTTGGGCACCACCACCACGGACGAGCATCGGGGTAATAATCGCAAACGGAGCGGGACAGGTAAAGCAACAGTCTATGTTCTTTTGCTTACGCTACGTTACTGGTTGTGGTTTTCTTTTCCTTTTCTTTTTCCAACAAAGTTTTGCGGTTCAGTTCTGTTTGTGCTCCACGTGACCGCAGCCTATCTCAAAAACAGATTAGGAGTCCTCCTGAATCTTAATTCTTCTTCCTTTTTGTTGCCTATTTCGTATTTTATATTTATTTATGTTCATCAAGAAGCCTATGTTAGAATTCTTGATGAGCGTAATGAAAAACAATTTAGCAATTAAAGTTTATTTTGAGGGCCAGCAGTGTCTCAATTATTGTCATAATAAGGTGACACCTGTTCACATGAGACATTAAAGCCCCTATTGATGATGCCTAAGGCAAAGTCTTAGAAGTGTATTTGTTTTTTTAGACTATAGAAATTAAGATAATTTCTCCACACATTGTTTCACGACGCCTAATTGGTTGTATAGGCCTGTTCCAACAGATCTAACATGTGCAGGTCAGACCAGGTATAGCTGTATAGTATAGCCTACTCATAGGCTATAGCAACGGGTCGATTCTGGCAACATTTATGACACCCCTGCTTTGTCCTCCTTTATGCCCTGTGTGTGCAGACTGTGCACCCAGTGATCTCACCTGTTATCCAATTAGAGGGGGTCAATAATGTCCTCAGTGGTGGTCTGCACTGTGTTTTCACTATTATAGAATTAAATCTTGTAATGGTGAAATATCAGTCCAAAGGGAGTATATGGGTGAATCTCAGTCCAAAGTTAATAGGATATTACTGCTATAGGCCTTTACCTGTAGTAGTCTGTGGGAATAGATATTAAAAGGGCAGTATATATTTGACTTGATGTCTCTAAAATGGACATAGGAATTACCAGCACTCACAGAAATGTCATTCATATACTTTTTTTTTTTTTTTTTAACTGGCATGGGAAGCAAACAGTTTGCCAATTTAATAAAAGTACCTGAAGGACATTTGACTGTGAAGTGTCTATGTGCACCCGTTAAGAAATCACTAGAAGAAGTTTGAGTAGTGTTCGCAAGTCTCTAAAATGAGCAAACTTTTATACATTGTAAGTGAGACTTTCGGTAAGTTTTGCCACAAGATGGTCAGTTATTATTCTGCACACATACCGTCTTGGTCCACTGGGCCACAAATGACAGATGTTGTAGCCTAATGCTTATAAATTAATTTCTGAAGTTTGACATGATCAGAATTGTGAGTGGACTGATTTAAACAAAGAAAATGAAAACAGGCAAGGACTATGAAGAACATATGCAGTAAACTATTCTGTACAAACAGCAGTGTGTTCCTTTTACAACAAATAACGTTGCTGCTTAAACCGGAGAAGTTTGTCAGTTGGCAATATTACACAAAATGCAGTCTCTGTTGTGTTTCTTTATTGTTTTGCTGAATGGTATTGTAACAAGCTAGAGCTAAGATTAATCAAGGGAAATGTCAACGGCTTGATCCTGGAACAGTGGAATAGTGTATTTGCTGTGTGCAGGGTGTATCTTGGATACCACCTTTTTGCTGGCTCTCCTATTGAATGTCATTGCATGCTTTATTGCTGAGATCTAACTTGTAACTATTTTTGTAAAGAAAGGGTCACACTCAGAAATCCATTCACTTGATTTATTTGTTAATCATTAATTGTTCATGTAGCAGAACGTTTTCAGACATCTGGCATTTATCAGTGTGATGATGGCCACACCGATGATGGTCGGATGACCGGAAACGTTCTGGGACATAAATTATGAAGAATTAAATCAACTAAATCGACTATTTCTGAGTGTGACTCTGTCTGCCGATTTCTGTGGTTTATAGACATCTAGGATAGCACATGGGTGGTCAGAGCGCAGTGACATCCCTGCAAACAGAATTGAGATCTATCTTGTTAAATATTGTGCAAAAAGTTTGTTGGCAATTAGGACATTCCTGTTTTCCTATATTATTGCCTGGGAACCAGTGTCATTCATTTTCTTTTTTTGATGTACTTCAGACAGACAGACAGACAGACAGAGATACAGAGAGACAGACAGACAGACAGACATACAGTATACAGACTTATCTCTCATTTCCCATGTGGTTGCTTGTGTTTAAATTGTTTATTTTAGCACACCAAGAGACTCACACGTCTGTCTGTGTTGTTAGTGGTTAACAGTCATGTCAATCCCTATACTTCAGGGTCCCACGGGTGAAATCCAGCAGCCCCAGCATCATGATGGGGAGTGCACAGCTTGTGCTCAAAACACTTGTCAGTACAAGGGGACATTTCACAGAGAATCATTAATATCCCCACATTTTAAGCGGCAGTGGTCCCTGTGTGGGGCCATAGATCCTGTCATTTCCAGGAGTCAGAAGATGGATTGGTTCTTTTTAGGGACTGTTTATGGAAGCTTTACGGAGATTGTTAATGTTATTTGGTGAGAATGTAGCATTAGAGTCCACCTCTCTTGAAGAGCAACACATTCCTGTACGTAATGAAGGCAGTGGAGACAAGTGAGCAAGATAAAGGTGTGTGTGTGAGTACGGAGGGGGAGTAGACAGATAGACAGACAAACAGACAAAGAGAAAGCATGCTTGAGGAACCCTCTACATCCCACCTCGCATATATTGATGGCAGACAATTGGACTCGAGTCATAGTGACTCGACTCGAGTCTGACTCGAGTCACATATTTGACGACTTGCGACTCGACTCGGACTTTGAATGTAAAACTTGCGACTTTGACTCGGACTTGGAAGGTAATAAGACCAACGAGACTTGAGACTCGACTCGACTTGCTTAGCCAATGACTCCTGACTCGACTCGACTTGCTAGCCAATGACTCCTGACTCGACTCGACTTGAGACAAGATGACTCGTGACTTGTTTTGTCATCGGAGTTCCCCCCGCATAATAAACAGAGCAGTTGAGATTTCATTCGGCCAGATATTTCTCAATTTTACTTGAATTCTTATAATTTTAATGTTTATATGATCCGTAAAGTTTATATTTTCATTTGGTATCAGTCATGAATTTATTATAATTTATTATAATTTATTATCTTATTTTCTGTCATTTATTTCCACGCGCAATGGCGCTTAATAAACAGAGCAGTTGAGATTTCATTCGGCCAGAACTTTCTGAATTTTACTTGAATTCTTATCATTTTAATGTTTATATGATCTGTAAAGTTTATATTCTCATTTGGTAGCAGTCATGAATTTATTATAATTTATTATAATTTATTATCTTATTTTCTGTCATTTATTTCCACACGCAACTTCAAGCCATGGTGCGTAGATACATAACCGGAAAACTCGCCCCAAAACACCATTGCCCCCATTTCTTTTCGCGGACCAGCGGTTCTTGTATTCCTGTATTTGTTTTACTGAGGATAAGGTTCGAAATACGTTTATGGTTAGCCATGTTATTAGTTTTACTGATGTTACGTTTAGGAATAAGGTTAGGGTTAGGCATAGTTTAATGAGGTTACGTTTAGGAATACCAGGTGAATATCACTGGATTTCCCCCGGGGTGACTGTTTTGGGGCGAGAGTTTTGGTGTTCGTCTGTAGTGGGCAACAGCGCATGCGTCCGCCATAATGCTATCAGGATCAGATTATTAGATATTATTATCAGATATTAGAAGTATATTGGGTACCAAATATACTTATACAAAGACGTTTTACTCTTGGAAAGGTTTACTCATCCATTCATTGCACTGACCCAAGTTTATATATTTGTAGGCCAGATGACTGTAGGCCAGATGAGGGTTGTGTGTGTGTATGTGTGTGTATATATATATACACACACACACACACACACACACACACACACACACACACACACACACACACACACACACACACACACACACACACACACACACACACACACACAGTTATGTTTCCTTTTTATACGTATATCTAGGTGTGCCCTGGGATCTTTTGGCTATGCCAGGTGTGCCAAAAAGGTTGAGAAACACTGCTTTAGTGTAATTTAGCCTTTCCCTTTCTAACTAAATGATCAGATATGTAATGTTGTAATGGATAAATGAACAGCTTTATGCTGGTTTAATTCTTGACTTTAAGATACGGTTTCTCTCTTCAAGATATAAACCTGAGTGCTTTGTGGGTGGGCTGGGGAACAATAGTAGTGAGGGACTTGACACAACCTTGTGACTCGACTTGTGACTCGGCTTGACTTGCCAACAACAGAAAGACTTGGGACTCGACTTGGACTTGGGACCAAATGACTTGGGACTCGACTTGGACTCGGACCGGAGGGTATAGGATTGACTTGGGACTCGACTTGGACTTGGGACCAAATGACTTGCGACTCGACTTGGACTTGGGACCAAATGACTTGGGACTCGACTTGGACTCGGACCGAAGGGTATAGGATTCACTTGGGACTCGACTTGGACTTGGGACCAAACGACTTGGGACTCGACTTTGACTCGGACCGGAGCGACTTGAACAATACTCTGATTGATGGGGGTGTGCATAAACTCTTAGTGACAGGCTGAGTGCTTTACAGTGTGCAGTGGTGACAGTCTTATTATGGCAACAAACCAGAATGAAGCAGTGCTCCTCCCTTGTGGCGCCTTGACAGTTCCCTCGGCCCCTGAGCACTGAGCCTCCCTAGCTTCCTCTGGTCTCCCTCCAAGTAGATCAAGTCGTTCAGATTTGCTCGTCATGCCTGCGGCCCCACAGGCCACACCACCATGTCTACAGCTATTTCACTTTAATATGTATTTGCGTTCCTTTAGGGCATTACTGCACTTTTGCCTCATTTAACTTCGTATTGAACAGAACTACGGGTGGGGGAAAACATGATTGCCAGCCCCCATAATCGTCATTTACAAGAAGATTTAGTTTGAAGGCCTGGATATCCACCACTTGACAGAATAAATTGCAGAAGTGTTCAACACATTATGCTGCAAGTAAATTATTTAGTTACATGCATACTGGTACTTATAAAAGCAACTCAGTACATGCTGCAGTTGGTTTATGGTTTAAGGGAACTTGTTGTAGTTAATGAGTTGTAGGTACACAAATGTACCCATTGTGTTGTGGGTACATTTGTGTGAATGTAAAGTAACATTGTACTTTGGAGAAAGGCACCATATAAATCATAAACGTGTGTGTGTGTGTGTGTGTGTGTGTGTGTGTGTGTGTGTGTGTGTGTGTGTGTGTGTGTGTGTGTGTGTGTGTGTGTGTGTGCGTGTGCGTGTGCTCGTGCATATGCGTGTGTGTTATTATGGATAGACTTTCAGTAGGCTATATGGATTTTTCAGACCATAATTAGCTGAAAGAGCCTTTGGAGAGTGAATATGCAGTCGTTTCATAAGCGGTCTTAATTAATGTCTCCGCCTGTATTGTCTGGGTTCAACTCTGCTCTGCTCGACTGCTGCATTGCTATTGTTCCCCCTACACCTTTTAATTTTCACCCTGTGATTTTGTTCGTGGGGTGTTTTGGGTGCCCTTTCCCTGTTCTGCAGTGACCTTCTATTGAGCCCTCGTCTCCCTTCTTCGTTATCCTTAGTATCATCACCAGCCGGGCCAAGGTGACCATCTAGCTCACCAACAGCACACCCAGCTTGAACGCAAACGCCCACACATTCAATTTATGGATGGGTCATTGCCCCCCTCATCTCTTATCTCTCTCTCTCTCTCTGTCCCTCTTTCTACCACACTCCCACTGTGTATCTGCGTCGCCCTTGGTTTCAGCCTACGTTGCAGACGGCCAGAGTAGCACCGTGACCTTCAGTCCCTCGTCTATGAAAAGTTTCGCCCCAAAAACCATGACGTGATGGCCAGTTGCTTCGTCTGCTGCCAGCACAAACACACAGTTAAACCCCAATTAGCCGGGGGAAGCTGGGCACAGGAGGAGGTCACCGCGCTGTCACATCTACGCAGGCCAGCTCTGTCATCCTCCACCTGGTATAGCTCACATGGAGCAACACACGCCCCAGCTAGGGCTGGGCAGTTAACCGAAAATGTATAGAAACCGATATTTAGAACCAATAACCTTAATCTTGCTCATGTAAGTTAGTTGAATAATCAAGAAGCAGGTTATTTTTTATGAACATGTTATTATGTTCTTATATCAATGATTCTACATGAAAGATAATCGACTAAATCGTTTAGTCTTACAAAATGGTGGCGTACAAAAATAGCAAAAATAGACGATCTTCAAGCTCACAATGCGTCGCATTGTGTCTCATTGTGAGCTTGTAGATCTGCTATTTTCACTCTCTCTCTCTCTCTCTCTCTCTCTCTCTCTCTCTCTCTATATATATATATATATATATATATATATATATATATATATATATATATATATATATATATATATATATATATATATATATATATATATATATATATATGTATGTTTAAATAATCATTCATGAATCATAATCAAAAGTTTGAATTAATCGTGATGGATTGATATTGAAGTCATATTTCAGCCCTGTAGAGCAAGGGTTCCCAAACTTTTCAGGCCGCGACCCCCTAAAATGATCATATTTGAACTAGGGACCCCCCACCCTGACAAGCACTTGGAATTGTAGGCATTACTTTTAGTTTGACTTGGTTCCACAGATAAATATTGTGAAAATAGCCAAACTACAAACTCGGCTATTTTCACAATGTTTGCCTATTTCTTACGTAATATTTGACAATTCGGCCAATTTGGGATTATAAAGGTCTTGAAAGTCATTAAAATTGTAATTTAAGAAATGTGCAGATACCCTGTATACACTTATACTGTATGTTAGTTTTTTACTGTTGAGTGAGAAAACAATGTAATAATCTGGGGACCCCCGACTGTAGAATTTACTTCAAGTTCTACAGTAGATTAGATTAGTAGAGTTATTTAGAATTCAACAGCAACCGAGCACTGTCAGATATTATAATTGTGACTCATGTAAATGAGTGTGCAGGCAACCCTGCAAACCTTATACCAGGCAGACATGTGTACATTTTTTTTATTAACATCATTTTACATTTTTACCGAGAGGCCCTCACATAATAGTCACTGACCTATGTAAATCCCAGTGGAACTAAATTATTAATGCACTGACCCTTATTAGGACATGAACATGTCCTCTCTTTTTCTCTCTAACTTGTTGTGGTGGCATTCTAAAAAGGTAAAGACAAATAATAGAAAAGGCTATTCAGGAAGTCAAACAAAAGCACCACATATTTTACTTATGCTCTCATTATATGCTTTAGTTTACAGCATCAAATATAATAGTACAGACACAGCACTTGTGGATTTAGTTGAAAGACTGGTGGTTAACACATTGAAATTAGGCTATTTGCAGACAATTATGTGAACATCAGTTTCCGAGTATAAAAACTACAGTCAAACTACATTTGCAACAGAGACAATTAATGTAAAACTGGCAGAAAAAGGCTTGCTCGCTGCATAAAAATGAAGGAAAACTATATAGCACTGACGAAGGTCCCAGGACCGAATCGTTAGCTTTTTTTTTTTAATTCACCCCTCACTATGAGCACAGAGCACATTATGAGCATTTAAAATATAGAAATTATATTTTCTTCTGTCTGTCTAAGGAGTCTTCCTTAATCTTTATGCAGCGAGCGAGTCTTTTTCTGACAGTTTTCCTTTGTTTTTGAGACCACCGCACCTGCAGTCAACCGTGACCAAAGGACAAAGGCGCAACAGTTTTCCCTGTTCTTTTTGACAATGAATGTATAAATATTTTCACAGGGGTGTTAAGGGTGTTAACAGAGAAGGACCCAAATGCAGACTTCTGAGGCTAAGCAGGTGCAATTCAATAGATTTAATAAACAACAGAAGGTACAGTAATCCAAGGACAGGCCAAAAGCACGCAGGGAAGGTCGGCAGAAGCGGTTCCAGGGATGGGACATTTCCCATTCCAGGGGAAAACAGAAACATGAGAAAAGGAATGCAAAGCCTAGTAAGTCGAGACATGAAACACTGAGTAACATTGACAATCTGGCAGGGAAGAGAGGAAGTGAACTGGTGTAAGTAGCGAGGGCTTGATTATGGAATGAGGTGCAGGTAAAGAAGCTCTGTGGTGACTACCGGGCTGATAAAAATGAAAAGTGAAAACAGTACGTGGGTGAGGCAGTCAGGTAAAAGGGAAAGTTATCTCTTGGATAAGTGGAGAATAGCAGGTGTTGGGAGTCGAATGTGCATAGCTGTTATGCTATATGTTTATTTGTATATATATTTATTTTTCTCCCTACTCTTCTTTCTATCGCTATTCTTCTTCCCTTTCCTGCAAATAATGGACCTTGAATTTCACCCACTTCTTTACACCTGTAAACCTGTGATGTGACAATAAATCAGATTCTGATACAGATTATGAATGAAATGTGGCTGGAGAGGAGAGAGAGACAGAGAGACACAAATACAGATGTGGCTGAAGAGGAGAGACATAGACAGACGATTGTGACATTCATTTTGAATTCATAAGCGGACATTTCTCTCATGTTGCAGAACAAAAATACTGTGGTGGTCAAAATGCTAAAATTCTGGACTTCCCTGCAAAATTGGGACATTTGGTCACCCCGTACTTTACCAGGCAAACTCATAAGTTTGACGTGAAATGAAGTGGTGCTCCTGCTTCTCCCCATAGTTCCACAGCCGGCCCGGGCCGGTGCCCTGTGGGTCCAGTGGCAGGGGACCAGGCTAGAGGTGGTATAGAGAAAGGAGTGGGGGTCCAGGGAAAGGCCAGAGGGAGTGTCAGAGTTTTTTGACAGCTGCATGGAGCTCGCCTCGGGGCATGCAGGCTGCCCTTTTCCAGTTGAGAGCCAACCAAACCCCCTGCCTGGCTGACTGGCATGCCCGGCAGGAGGTGCATCAGGCTTGGGACAGATGCAGCGGAGGCTGGCTGCTCTTCCTCTGTGGGGTGCAAGCGGACTGACACTGATAACCTGGGGCGGGGGGGGTGGGGGGCTTAGGTTTCACTCGTCTTTCTACACCCCAAACACACTCTCTCTCTTTTTCTCGCTATAAATTCTAACCTTCACTATAGCTCTCACGTTGACTTCTACACCTCGGCCCTCTCCTGCTCTAAGCCCTATCATTAGGCGATCTGGCATTGAGACGGGTGGTATTGAGGGCTGCCTTGTCAACCACAGTAGCAGAGGGCACGCTCCACCATCAATGACACGCTCTCAGCCTCGTTGTTGAGCTTTGTTTTTGATCCCAGTCCACCATTCTCATTCCTCGTTATGAGATCATTACCCTAATTAATTGATAGTGCCAGGCATTTACCACCACATTGCCATGATCCAAGGACACGCACGCACACACACACACACACACACACACGTGCGCGTGCACGCACCCACGCGCACACACACGCGCTCTGAAGTAGTAATGACTCAAACACACAGTAGCCTCACTGTTCAAACTGAACGTTCACTAACACAAACACATGAACACACAGTGGCGTGTCTATGCTCCTGAGCTGTTGGTTCTGTGGGGCTGAACAGTGGCTCAGTGTGTAAGGCCAGGTAGAACTCCTCTGCCCCTCTGTACAGGAACAACAAACACTAAATAGGCGACTTTGTTGACCGCCCCATTCGCTACGCTGCCGGAAGAGTGAGGAATAAAAATGATTTGATCTGAATTCCATGTTAAAGGTGGTTTTCACGTTCATACCGGTACGCAGATAGAGTGTGTGTGTGTGTGTGTGTGTGTGTGTTGGTTGTAGATTTGCCATTTTCTGCGAGAATCCCTATGCAGAATTCAGATGCTGGGGTTTAACCCTATAGTTGACCAAGGGCCTCCAGGGGTCTGTACTCTGTCCCCTCCTTCGTTTTGCCTCTACACCAAATCTCTTCACCGAAAATAGCCAATCTTCAAGCTGCTGTTTTTTGCAGAATGTTCGCTGATATGCCCAGAAATGGGACGCTAGGGTTCCTGTGGTTAATGGAGGCATTTAGTGAGGAAGGTTTTCCACAGCATCAAGGGCAACAGTCTGAAGGACACTTCATGGCTTTATTGACACACACACACACACACACACACACACACACACACACACACACACACACACACACACACACACACACACACACACACACACACACACACACACACACACACACACACACACACACACACACACACACACACACACACACACACACACACACACACACACAAATTCAAAAAAGTTCCGTATTGTAAAGTCCTTGGCAATGCAGAGGTGAAACTTAATGCACTCACATTAATGCTTCATTGTTAGGCCTCAGGTGGCCAAAAACTAACTGAAATATAGTAAAATATATTTAAGAGGCTGAACTTCAAATTCTTTCCATTCAGTGAGCACTCTCTTTACATAATTCTAAAAGCATACTATCAATCAGGTACCCACAATGCAGCTGTCATCTGCTAATGGGCAAATTCTAAATTCACGCGCCATGCATGCTGGGGCTTTGGCTGTGGTCCAACACTGACTTCTTTCTCCGATTGATGCATTATGTAATATACAGTAAAGACCTGTTTTGTTTTTATTAGTATAAAGTATAAATCCATAGATGTTACAATCTATCACATATGAAATGTTGATTTTAACAAACATGCCACGGCTGTTTTTATTATTACTAAATACATTTTTGTTTTTAAATAAATTAACAAACATTATGCTTAACTTACAGAACGCTGCATTCATATTTAAGTAATGGAGATGGGTTTTTTACAACATGGTTGTTGTTTTCTTAATGGCCATCTTTTCTGTACTGTACATCTCTAAAACTACAATCAATAGCCAATCAGCTGTACCGCACAGATGCATACATGTTTGTGTTTTCAACATTTGAACATCATTACCCTGAAATGAACACATCACTTTGATTATATTTGTAGGTTTTGCACATTGTATTATTGTACGTAACAGTTCATGATTTGGTTCACATGGTTTTGTGTATTTATTTTAATTTGTATTTAATTTGTTTTGAGAAACAGGGTTATTTTCATGGGTTTGTGATTGTGAGATGTCAGTATACTTTTCTTGTAACTAAAATGACAAGAGAAATATTTTGTGAGTGGATTATTCCTAATCACTTTCATTTATTGTTGCTTCTTCACTTTCCTTTCTCTGGCGCTACAGATAGGGCTTTGAAATGAAGTAAGCTAAAGAACAGACCAGGCTATCATATCTGTTAACGTTGTTTCCCCTACATTATTGTTGTCCAACAGCTAAATGAATCAAGTCCTGCAAAATGACTACTTTGATTCTATCTTTAAAGACCCAACAGACAGTTAATTGACAGTTGACAACCCAGAAAACAATAATTTTAGATACCACCTCTTCCCACTCTATATAGCTTGAGAAATCGAATATACTGTAACATGGCGCCACTTCTCCATTGAACTCAATGGACGCAGCCGGCCTGTTCTTTCCTGTCGCCCTATTACTTTGAATGGTGTCCAGTCTGTCCACGTTCTCGATATCGCCCATGCCTGAATAGTAGTGTAGAGTGTGTTCAAGTCTGTCATTAAAACACCTTTTATTTTTTTATGTGGGCGAAGCAGGTTAGAGCCTGAGAACATGAGAGAGTCTCTGACCACACCATTATGATGACATAATGGTGTGCATGCGCTTATTTGTGCCTGCATGTAAATAGTTGTCTGCCTGTACATTTTGCGTTTGGGTGGAATTTCTGTTTTATCTGCTGAAAAACCGATGACCCCTGCCTCCCACAGTTGCAGATATCAGCTATCGGAGCAATTCCAGCCCACAGGAGGCACCCGCCCCCACACAACCCACCGCACCTCTATCTCTCATTGATCCGGCTAGAAAGTCATCTAATGCATGTCGATCACGGTTAGCGCCGCCGTCTAGGTAGCCAGATCTCAGGCGCACTCCCTCTCTGTGTCTCCGTATGTGACAGTTTATTGAGCCATGGCAGCTGTGAGCAGAGCAGGAGGCTTGGATATCGGTGGGTGTGGTCAGCCAGGTCTCCTGTGATTTATGTGTTTTAAACTTGCTTTTGTGGATTATGATTTGTTATGGCTATCGCGTTGCATCATGTCGATTCCATTGGAAAGCACTTTGGGTCAACTCCTCCTGTACTATCTTACAATAAATGCACAAAATCTCTGTAAGTCTGTTTGTGCGTCTGTACGTCCGTCTGTAGTTCACGTAACTCGAGAATCGTACAACCGATCGAATTCAAACTCGGTACACTCTTCGCCGACGACCCGAGGGAGTGCTGTGCCCAGTGTCGAGTCGGTCGGATAGTTGTCCAGAACCGCCGATCCGACCGACCATATATTTTCATAATAAAAAAGTGCCATATATCGTATCATATCGATATCGTGAGCCCAATATCGTGTATCATATCGGCACACCCCTAATTTCCAACTTGCATCATTCCAATGTAGACCAGTGCCCAACCGGTCTAGTATAAATAAAGATGACACCCTGATAAGTGTTGATGATGCTGAGACGTGGGTCATTTATGCAGCTATACTGACATAGCCTCTGAATCAGACCAGTAGATTTGTTCATATCATCCGACAGACCTTTTCTTCCCCACCTGCTGCCATATCTGTAGATTGGAGTGGGGGGCTTAAGCCTAATTAATGCTCAGTCACACAACGGTGTCGCGCACCAAAAATAGCAGACCTCCTAGCTCACAACGTGTCACGGATACTGCTATTTTCTACGCGCAACACCGCCGTGCGATGAAGTATGAATCGGGGGTTTAGCAACCTACCAGTGACTGTCTGGCCTTTGATTAGAAGCCTGATTATCGCCCTCTTCACACATGAAGGGTAATCTGCTCTGATAGAGTGTCAATGTGTAGGCTCCATGCTGGTGAGCCGCTGTTCTATTCACAGTGGCGGTGTGTCGTCATAAAGCTTCCATCTCCCCGTCTCTCTTGCTTTCTGCAGCATCTGTCGCTGTGTTCGTTAATGGCTGAGGTGTTTTTTTATTTCTTGCGTTGTGTTTAGAGTGTGTGGGTGTTGTGCTGTACCTCTGCTCCGAGCGTCTTATCATCTGTGTCAAGACGGGTGGGCTGGTAGTGGATGAGGAGACCTATTAGCCTCCTCTCTGCTTGTCAAGATCCCACATTAGCTCCAGTCTCGAGTTCCTCTCAGCCCGCAGTGACCATGACGCCAACTCTAAAGTTGGACACAGCTGACGCACGCGTTGAGTCACCGATACAGTCCATCACTTCTGTTTGTTTGGTAACAGCATTGATTCAGTCTCTTCCTCTCAATTTTGTAGTTTCTCGGCAGGTTAGCCTAGGTTCTTATAAAGCCACTTTGCTCTACTCTGCTGAATTGGACAGACTGGGTTTTTTTCCTCAGTGATTCACTGCACCACAGAGAACTGAACTGAAGCCAAACTCTGTTTCTTTGTTGGTCTGCCAGTCTGATTCAAACAAGGTTGCATACAATGGATGAGCCACTAATAGTTGAACCCGTGCTTCACTTATGCCGCATTAGAGGGCGGTTTGACTTGAAGGAGAAGGGCTATATTTCTACTTGGCCAAGTGCTCTGCTCCTGGGAGTGTGTTCACTGACAAAACAGGTCTTGCTGGGGCTGGGCTAACGATCGTAACATGCCTGCTGTCAGAGATGAACAGAAAGAGAAAAGAATCATGGCATGTCTGCTGTCTGCAGTCAGCCCACAAGCCCCAACACATTGTTTACTTGAGAGAAATGGTGTGCTTTCGAGAACAAGCACAGCAAAATCCAGAGTGTTCATTTATAGCAGCACTATGTCATTGTTTAACAATTATATAGCATATTATGTCCCACACAATTATAAAGTTACACGTTTAAGCAATAACAATCATCCTCCCATAAATGTTTTAGACTCAGGGGGGTCCCTGCTAGGGCCTTGACTGTATCACTATGTATAGGGGAGACAATGAGTTTCATCCTGGCATTTACCAAGGCACCAAGGCAGAACTGCCAGTCAAAGCGAAGACTGGCCAATCACAGAGCGTCCTCGCCGGACATGCCTGCAGAGACTCTTGGGTAATGAAGTCAAAGGCCGCCATTTTATTTGTGTCCAAAGTGGCCACTGATACCCCAAACTACATAGTGCTGCTTTAACTCTGAGAGTGTCATTTTTAAATAGTGTTAAATTAACAGAATTGTACTGTGTGGCATTGGCTTTGAAAGGCTCTCTGAAATTCTGCATTTATGGTTGAAAGGTTTTTAGTTTGTAATGTGGAAGATAAGATAGCTTAATGAAATCAGGCTATTATTTAAAGGACATAATAGTCTGCCGTGATGTATGCTTAGGACCATGAGTAAAATCTACTTTTTAATCAACTGAAAAGTATTTTTGAAATAGTTTTCAGATTACATGGGAAAATCTCCATAGCAAATGGTTTGGAGAACAACCTTTTGTGTTGTACATGTCTTGTTCAACAATAGAGCACCGAAGTCTGACGTAATTTACACATCCTACCTGGTTCGCGGTTTTCCAGCCCCATTCTGAATTCCCATAGACGTCTTTAATATCGCATCAAATAAGAACTGTGTTCCAAAAATAAACAAATGATCCCGGCGGTTTGACTCATATGGATATGAAGCATCAACTGACGGTGAGAAAACGATAATGTTACTTCCGCCGAATTAGTAAAATTTTCCAGAAACAGATTGTATCAAATATAAGATATCGCCGAGACGTGAGTTTATTTATATGAGACGATTCTAAGATGACCCAATGTTATTCTCCATAGAGAAATTACCTTACGAACCAGGGGATGAACGAGTGACGTCAGGACTTCTGTACTCTATAGAGTAGTTATTATAGTCATCTTTTTACATACGGTATACAGTATGATATGATAAATATGTCAAGTGTACATTACTTGGCACAAATATTTGATTTCTGTATTTATTCATTTACTTCTAAATATGACATCAATGTCAAATTGGCACAAATAACTGTTCCCCCAAGGTTTCAGATAACTTTCTTCATTGTATCGTGTCTGACTACCTGCTACTGAAAGTGTAGCTCTGTGACGCCTCAGTGACTTAAAAGAAACAGGGACGGAAAGGAAACAGCTGCTCTTCTCTTTTAATCCCAGGTTGAATCATGGAGGTCTGTAGGAAATCAATAGCTAGAAATCTGTATTGAGAGAGAGAACAAGCAACTGTAGCTGCAGGCATGCGCAAATGTTTTTACATGGTGAGCTTGTGCACACTGCATTGTACACAGGAAGAAACACCAGGCCCCAAGAGGTAACGGTCACCTCCTTCTTTTTTACTTACACATCTATGCGCACGCACACACGCGCACACACGCACACACGCACACACACACACACACACACACACACACACACACACACACACACACACACACACACACACACACACACACACACACACACACACACGCACACAATATAGTCTTAGAGAGTTTGAGAATCAGCGACTGTAACGGACTTGTTAACACTGTGCCCAGTCATTGATGTACCCACTTCACAGCCCTCCTCCCATACTGTAAACACCTCATGGCACATGAACACACAACCCCCCCCCCCCCCCCCCCCCCCCCCCCCCCCCCCCACCCTTGACCCCACCCACCTGCGTCCACATCTAACCCCTAAAGCACACATTGGAGGGTGCTCGCAGGGAGGCAAACGTGGCTGGAGCACAGAGAGCGCCCCTGTTTTCCTTTCTGGCCCAGGACGTAGGGGTACACTGGAGCCTTTTGGAGGGGGTTAGGGCAGACCGACACCGGCAGGACAGCAGGCAAGGACACACATAGGAGCTCTGTGTTTAGCTTCCTCCTCAGGGCTGCTTTTACACACAGCCCTTTTTCTACTCCACCCAATGCCTCCTGCCTGCCACCTAACCCATCATAGGTACTCTACACATGGCTGCATGGCCAGAGTTCAGCGCCTCCTGCTCGACTCCATGTGTTTCACGCTGCACTCTGACTGCGGAGTCCTCTCCCGAACGCAGAGCTCCAGCTGATACGCATCTAAGCTTCTAGTCTCAAAGTCAGTGAGCCCATCTGGACATGCCAGAGAGGTTGAGAGAGAAATAAAGAAAGATGGAGAGAGAGACAGAGAGAGAGAGAGACAGAGACAGAGAGAGGGGAGGGAGGGAGGGAGGGAGGGAGTGGAAACCTGTCTTTTAGAGCATTGGTTCTCAAAGTGGGGTCCGGGGACCCCCAGGGGTACTTGAGGGGATACCAGGGGGTCCCCAGCTAAATGATTTATAGGAACCAAATGGACCCTTATGGGTCTGTAACTCTGAGAGTGTACAAATGGAACCAAATGGACCCGTTAGGGTCCATTTGGTTCCATTTGTACACTCTCAGAGTTAAATTAACATTGATTTTACAATATGAATTGGGGTCCCAGAGATAGAAATGTCATTAAATGGGGGTCCGTAGCCTAATGCATGTCAAACTGGGGGTCCTTAAATTACAATGATTGAGAATCACTGCTAGAGCTGTAAGAATCCTCTCTTATGGGGGTCCCTGGCATATCTTTTGAAATGGGGGTCCGCGGGCTAATAAGTGACAGTTTGGGGGTCCTTGACATGAAAAAGTTTGAGAAGCACTGTTTTAGAGAGACAGGAGCACTGGTCCTTGAGGTGCTCCTCAGGTTCTTTGCTATGCCTGCCACATGCTGCTTCTCCGCACACCCCGAGAGCATTACATAAAGTACAGTGCATCCTCGATGGCCACTTTTTGTATGCTAAACGCCTCCTCCCATGTTGGCGTTTATGCAGATGACTTCAGTCGGGGGTTTGAAGTGTGTAGATGTCAAGGTACCTAGCCCAAATACAGAGGAACAGTTCTGACCTTGGCCCACTTCAGGAAAACGCTCTGGTTTCTGACTAATCGAGTATATGCCCTATTCTCTCTCCCACAACATGCACTGAAAATAGCTTTGACATGCCCCATTAAACAGCGTTGTAATTGTTAACACGGCATACTCTGTCCTTGGCACAGATTAACTACTTCATTTAAATGTCAACCGCAATTAAAGAAGTGCAGAGGAGAGCCGTTTAAGACCGAGAAAAAAGCACGGCCATTTACAGTAGAACAAAAAACCTAATTGGATGCTGAAACACTGTAGATTTTGTTCCGGAAACATCCCACTGTTCAACACTTGCCAACACATGCAGAGGATGCTGGTGAGGAGACTTTAGAGTCTGCTTGTTGTACACAGTTTGTTTCTGCGTTCAGTGACTGAACAACGCCCTTCCTTCCTTCATTCCCTTACCCACAGCTTTACCCACAGCCCAAACCCCCCGCCTGTCCTTCCTGAAGTCCCTATGTCTGTGGGGAAATTTCTATTCAAAATGCTATTTTTAGCTTTTCTTTTGTTTTTTGGCCTTATTTTGCCCAACCCTACTCTAACACTGACCACAACAATTAAACCTAACCCCCAAATGTCTAATCCTAACCCTGACCCCAACCTGAATCATTTGCTAAACCTTAGCTCTAAAAAACTTTCTTAGCCATGAAAATGTCCCTTTTCCTCATGGGGACCTCAAACATGTCTCCACAAGGTCAAGCTTGTCTGCTTTTACTATCCTTGTAGTTAAACCAGAACTCACGCACGCACAGACGCACGCACAGACACACGCACACACACGCACACGTGCGCGCACACACACACACACACACACACACACACACACACACACACACACACACACACACACACACACACACACACACACACACACACACACACACACACACACACACACACACAGACAGACACACAGACAGACACACAGTGCCTCATGTTCCATGTACCCACACCAAGCCTCTGGCCTGTTCAGCAGTGTTGGGCCACGGACCCCGGTTCCCCTGATGGCCGTTAATGTTAACATTAGCGTTTGCGCGGAGCGTTGCCAGCCTGCAGGGGCCTGGCATGCTACAGTCAGCTGCTGTGCGCACACACACACACACACACACCCACACACACACACCCACCCACACACACACACACACACACACACACACACACACACACACACGCACACACACACACACACACACACACACACACACACACACACACACACACACAGTCACACACACACACACACACACACACACACACACACACACACACACACACACACACACACTGGATCCATTCCCAGCACCGCAGTACCAGATGGGAGAGCAAAGAGGGACGCTCCCAGGTCCAAATCACCTCCTGCAGCTGGGTGATACAGTTGCACCACCGGCAGGGCTGCAGACCCAGCATTGTGGTGCCGCAGTTTGATGTCTTTTTCTGCTGTACTCACTGCAGCTGCCATGTACACGCTTCAACAGCCTCAAGCTCATTCTCACATTGTCTCTGGATGTTGTCAGTTTGTTCACAAACACGGTTCAGGTGTTTGTTGTTGTTGTTGTTTTTTGCTTTTTAGGATATCCGATATCCATGTTGAGTGTAATCACTTGTTATGCACAGTGTGATACTGGTGGCTGGCTGCCTAATGATTTGAATAGGTAGAATAGGTGCTCACATTGGAGAGCAGGCACAGCATTGTCATGGGGACGGAGAGCAGGCCTCTCCCACTCTTTTGGCTATTGAGCAGGCGAGCGGGCGCTCGACTTCCCACCACCAAAGTACACAGATGCGCAGACACAAGCGTTCGTTCACATGGACAACATGCAATAGAAAGTTCTACCATTTCTGTGCGTGCAAAATGGATGATTCAGAGAGCTTTTATCGTCTGAGGAGGAGGAGAGGAAAGGGTTGTCTGTGTTAACCACTTAGTGCCCCATGTGCCTATACTTGTTCCGCTCCTTTTGTCCATCTACTCCTAATATTTTTGCCGAAAATCTACCTGTTGCAACACCTTGTAAGTCTTACAGTATGTGCATTATGGAAATGCACATCATTCGCTGTCTGCCTGTCTTAATGCTAATTTATTCTCCAGTGGCCATCAGGCTCGCACACAATTTTGTCACTCAATCTGTCTTATTTTTTAGCATCTGTCTGTTACCCTCCCTCTCTCAATGGCACACACGCACACGCGCATACACCCCACAGCCCACTATTTCTGCCCATGTTCTCATGTCTCCATTAGAAGAGGAAATGAGGCACGGTACCGACACACATATCTTGGTACCCTCCTGCTCTCTCACTCATCGGAGAGAGAGAGTCATTAGAGAGAATAAACAACGCACATACAGAGAGTGAAAACAAAAGGGGGAAGGGGTGCTTGCGATTGCACGAAGGCCGTATTTATAATGCAGAAAGCTTTGTACTGTAGGGCACAACAACACAGGGTGGGGGCATAAACCACTGAATGCTCCACATAATTGATTTGTCTCGCTCGTCATTTTGTCTTCGTTGCGCTACGAAGCTGTCCCTATCACTCTACTTACCGTGCTGTTTCAGCAGTTCTTGGGAGGGTTGTTCCTTTTCCCCAGCCTTCTGGTCCGTCTGCCCCCTACATTGGTTTGTAGACCAGTCAGCAACAGGGTTGCCAGATCTGCTTATTATAATTTCCCCGCAATATTTTATTTGAAAATAGCTGATGTATATGTTAATGTGGCCCATAGTCGCTTCTTTTGGGCTGGTTTTCCTAGACCTGGTTGCTTGTATCTCTCACAGAATCTGGCAACACTGGTCAGCAACCCGCCAACCTTACCTATTGGAATCAGGAGGTGGTATTCCAGAAGAAAGGTAATTCTACCGCGCCTCGGCCAAGTTAAGGCAGGTCCGGTGCATCACAGGAGCAGGACACAGCAGAAGCAAACGTGAAAGAACAGGTGCAGCCCGACTACTTTGAGCCTTTTAATGTATTAAGGCGCTAATGAGACAAATGACAGATGTTTCAATGTTACTACAGTACCTCTTCCAGTTACAGTAACACCGAAACCAAAGCAGGATTTTTTTTTTATTGTAATCAGGACCATGACCATGGAATTATATTTTTCTAATGGGAAAACTGAATTATTTATGAATTTTAATAAAATACAAATAGATAAATTACATCATTAAGGTATGTAGTGCTAGCAAAAAGGCTATTTGAAATGTATTTACTTTGGTTAAAATAGGTGTTAAATAGCAGATATTCTGATACTCATTGCCATAGAGTGTTTGTTCAGTAACAGGAGTCTCCATGTCTCTCCAGCTCTTTATTAAACAGAAAATGCATTTTCAGGTCAGGATACCGATTTTATCCAATCAGGTTAGAGAACTCAGGCAGGATACAGATTAAACAAGTGAAATTGGATTTTCTGTTTATTAAAGAGCTGGAGAGATAGGGAGACTCCTGTTACTGAACAAACACTCTATCGAAATGATCAGAATATAGTGCTTTAACCTTTTAACAAAAACATTTTTGTTTTAACCAAAAAATATCACTTACCCTACCTTAAGTAATTCATTCAAGATTAAATCTCATAATAAACCAAAACCAATATAGCTAGCTCTCTTATATCAACTCTAATGTTAGTCTTTTAAAGCTGCAGTAGGCAACTTTGGTTATCATCAAAGTTATCATTTGTCTTTTAGCACCTTTATTAATAAAAAGGCTCAAAGTAGTCCGAGTTACTCCAGTGTGTTCTTTCACGTTTGCAGAAGTTGTTATTCGTTTGTGTCCTTAGTTATAGGTGGAATGTCCTCAGGTTAGTGTGAGACAGTAGACTGACAAATGCTTAAATATAGATTGAGAGTGTGTTTGTGTGTGAGAGAGAGAAGAAGAAGAAGAGAGACAGAGACAGAAACGGGGTCAGAGGGAAGAAAGGAATAAATCTGAATTAGGCAAAAAAGTGTGAAACATGAATATTGAGTGTAGCGACTTCCAGTAAGCTGGCAGCCCCATGCATACTCAATTAAGTGCTGTCAGCATCACCTCTACCAGCCAGATTTAGGTGGAACACCATTCAGCACATTTATGGTGTGATTAGGAGAAGCTGCTTTTGCCGGCAGCAGAGATTTGAGTTGTAATGTAAAAACTCCCCTATTTTCATGGGGTTGCACCAGCCAACTAAATTTAAAACATCCACTGAAACGGGTCATGGGTTCGAATGCCTGACACTGCCTGCCTCCCGAGAAGCTCACTTACTTTATCTATTATGGTGCATGCTCCGGTTCACAAAACTATAGCCAATCGTCCCGCTTTGATAAAAGGACAATGCTCAGTAGGCTACATGGAAAGGATGTTTGGCGCTGCTGGGCTGCAGTGCGACTGGAGCACTGCTCAGCGGACAGGTTGACCAGTCAGTGGTTGAAAGAGAGCACAATGGAATCCTAATGAGTGTAATGATTGCTTCTGTGGCCAGCTGAGCCATTGGCGCAGTTGGAGTCGGGCACCATTGAACCTGCACTGTTTGCACTGTTCGACCAGCTCTCCGTGTACTGTAGAGAGAAGGAGCCTTTTTTTCTGTTGTCCTTACAGTGGGGAGATGGATCGCTCAGACACCTGTTAAAGTGAAAAACATTTTTCTTTGCTCTGCGGTGTCTCCAGGGAGCACAGACGGCTGTCAGCGGTGTATGCGTGTGTTTCGGGCACACATCCATATCTGTGCCTGTGTGCTGTTGTGGAATGCAGTGCACTTTATCTTAAGTGTCAACTCAAGTCATGTTGCCAGCTCGCTGTATACTTTTCCTTCTCTATGCTCTCCCTCTCTGTATGTATCTCTGTCCAGCACAGCTAATATTAGCAGAGTCTAATTGCTGTATTGAGGGCTAACCAAGGGCTTAATTCATTGGGCCAGGGAGTTTCGGTTAAGAGGAGGGAAGTGAACAGTCTATGGGGAGGGATCACCACTTCTGAACCTTCAGTGTAAAGACTCAGCTCTGCTCTCAGCTGGTACAGTCCAGTCAGCCAAACTGTCATAGGACAACAGATGACTGTGACAAACATTTTTTTTCCCTCCAAGAATAAATAGGATTATTAATTTCTATCTTTGCACCTACATGCTGACATTTTGAATGCAGAGAAAGTTAAACCTCATCATGTTGTCTAAAGATCTAATTCCTAGGTCCTAAGAAAGACCTAGAAATTGTTGCAAGATGAAGACAGATTTGAGTATTATAAGCTGTCTTCATTTCAAATTATTATCTTAATTAATCATATTTTTTATTATTTCTCTCATAATAAATATTTGTTTAGACAATATCAATTCACAGACATGATGTTAGAAATCCAAAGTGCCCAGCGACTCTGCATGGCATATCATTTATTTAACATATATTTATCTACAGCCAGGTTGACCTTGCTTGTTAACCAGTGTGCCGTATCAACATATTCCACTCAGAATTAACTGCAAAGCAGAGAATCGTACACTAGACCATTGCAGGGTCACACATACAGCACACACTACACACACGTCACATTACAGGCAATTCTCAGCCAACCCATGTCTTAGAGGTGTGAATACAAATAGATAGATGCCCACCAGTCAGTGTGATCACTGCTTCTGCTTTTCTTTGCTGAGCTGTTATCTGGGGGATGCATCACACATGCCTCTGAGTGGTAGGCCGTCAAAATGATTGCAGGCAGGGCAGACTAAGCACATTCATATGTGAGAAGATCTGCTCACAGAGATATGTTGTTCTGAAGCCAGTCAGGAAAGCATTCCTGAGCTGAATTTCTCCTGTAAGCATGTAAGGCAGGTGAAAATTCTGTTTTTGTGATGTTGCGCTGCTGCTGTGGTTTCCAGCTATTTCTGCAGCTCTACAAACTTGATCACGCACAGTGTTTAATCAGCTGCATTTCCAAGTCACGTGTATTCAGCCAGTCTATCCGAGATTAATCCTGCCCATGTCTGACTGATGTACAGTATTCGCTGTGTGGACACCTCCCTTGCATGTCTGATATTGTCCATTAATATCTATGCAAAATATGAGTCTGCTGCATTCAAAACCACATTGCATTCAAAACCACCTAAAGCAAGACCATGTCAAGACCACGACGAGGGGGGTGAGAACCAGTTAAGACCAAAACCAAAGCAGGATCACTTTTAAATTGTAATCAAGACCATGACCAGGAATTATTATGTTTTCTAATGGGAAAACAGAATTATTTATGACTTTAAGTTAAATATAAAATATATATGCAATTAAATTACACCATTGAGGTATGTATAACTATAAACAAGGCTATTTTGAAGAGGATTTTTTAAAATAATAATAAAACATATTTATATATGTTTTTGTGTGCGTGTGCGTGTGCGTGTGCGTGTGTGACACTGTGTGTACAGTATATATGTTTATTTTTCAATTGCTCAAGTCATTATTTAATTCAAGTTTAAATCTGATAATAAACCCAGACCAACATAGCACTCTTACATTCATTCTTATGTCATTTTTTTTTAAAGCTGCAGTAGTCAACTTTATCAGAAAAGAATCTAGAGTACTATGGTCCGAGACATCAAGACTTGAAAAAATTGTAGGTGAGACCAAGAAAAAAACTATTCAAGACCATCAAAATGTGGTCTTGAGACCGGACTCGAGGCAGAGAGTGGTCTCAAGGACTGCAGCCCTCAAAGCAGCTGACAAAAAAATCTTTCCGCAGCTTAACCACCTTGCTGCTGAATGAAGACGGATATCTCAAGCAGGGAATTTGAGCAATAATAATTGGCTAAGAAAAAAGGATGATAAACAAAAATACTGCAAAACAAAGTTAGGGAGCTTGTGTGACCGCATCCTTGCCCCACCACGCCATACTCTGTCATTCAAGATCAATGATATTCTTTGCTTGGTTTAGAGTAGTAGGTAACTGGCTCTGCATAATGAAGTGTTGGTAATTTGGAGCAAAGGGGTTAATGTATTCTGACATTTTGTTACACAATTCTGCACCAAACCCATCTGGTGTCTCTCCAAATTCAGGCTTTCGACTTGCTCCTGAGCAGGCCCGGCACTGCTGGCTGCAGCCGAGAGCGGGGGGTGGCGAGTGGGAAAGTACTGGGGGCGACCTTGCGATTTCTTTTTTGTTTTTTATTTTTAATGTATAGGTAGGCTATTTATTTGCCCTCATAATATTAAGTGAGGTGTCTTTGAGATTTACAGTGTCACGGAGTCACGGTGGCTATTTACAACCGACAGCAGCTGAGGTCCTTGTCATATTTGTCTGTCTATCAGTCCCTCCCGGTACACACAACACCACAGCAAACTGAAGCATGAAGCAGTCCACTTGGTGAGTGAGCGTGGTCTATGGTCTGGAGCCAGGCTATCACAGACCGCTTTCTTAACATGCTGAGGAGGGCTTGACGCCGAAACGTGTCCTTGATGAACCAGGAGCCAATGGACGGGCAGCCCACCTATCTATTGTTGTCAGGTTTTTTTTTTGTCTTTCTTCCTTTTTCGCAAGAGCGCACTTAGACAGGCTGCAGGCAACTGCCAGCTGCCAAATATCACTAGAAAGCCAATCCAGCACACAGGGGAGTTTTAGATTTTATTATTGATATTATTTGAATACAAAAAAATCAGTTGAGTTGACTGAGGGGGCGGGATGGTCCGATTGAGGGGGCGTCGCCCCCTTATGGCACCGGCTCCTAAGTGATTTGCCTACCAAGAGCCGAATCGGTGGTACAGACTAATACGATCAAAATCCAAAGTCTTGTTTGTCTCTTAACACTTTTCAGATCTTGTACTGAATATATATGTCTCATCTCGCCTTATGATTGGAGAGCAATACTTTTTGAATTGGACCACAATGGAAACAAGCCTTTGGCTTTTTAGCGGTGCCAACCGCTCTACACTTGACTTTGTCCGTATGTCCGTCCGTCCGTCCGTATCAGCACGGGATGATGAGCACGGGATTTTACACAGCTATAACTCCAGTTTGCAACATGCCACCAAGTCCAAATATGGTATGTGGACTTAGACCACCAATAGGGACGAGCATGAATTGCTGAAGTTATCACAGCGGGGTCCAGGGACCCCCCGCGTATGTTCTGTCCGTCCGCCCGTTTAGGGCACGGGATTTAAAACAGCTATAACTCCAGGTTGAAGCCTGCCACCAAGTCCTAATTTGGTTTGTGGACTTACACCACCAATAGGGACGAGCATGAATTTCTGAAGTTATCACAGCGGGGTCCAGGGACCCCCCGCGTATGTTCTGTCCGTCCGCCCGTTTAGGGCACAGGATTTAAAACAGCTATAACTCCAGTTTGCAGCATGCCACCAAGTCCACATTTGGTATGTGGACTTACACCACAAATAGGGATGAGCATGAATTGCTGAAGTTATCAAAGCGGGGTCCAGGGACCCCCCGCGTATGTTATGTCCGTCCGCCCGTTTAGGGCACGGGATTTAAAACAGCTATAACTCCAGTTTGCAGCATGCCACCAAGTCCAAATTTGGTATGTGGACTTAGACCACCAATAGGGACGAGCATGAATTGCTGAAGCCCCGCCCCCTCTGTCTTCCCATTGGCTGGCCTTTAAACAGCCATAACTCACGTTCGCAGCATGCTACGGAGTACAAATTTTGTGCATGGACTAAAACCACCAATAGGGACAAACTGTAATTACTTAAGCCACGCCCCCTCTATCTGCCCATTGGCTGGGCTTTAAACAGCCATTATTCCAGTTTGCAGCATGCTACCAAGTACAAATTTGGTAAGTGGACTCAGACCACCAATAGGGACGAACTGAAATGAGTTACGCCCCGCCCCAAAGGCACCGCTTCCTTCACACAGGGTGTGATTTTTTTTGTTGTTATGCACATTGCCATTTCTTTTTTTTAAGTTGTTGTACTGTACTGTACATTAAAAAAAAAAAAGGTCAATAACATTCTTCAGTTCTTCAATGAATGCAGAGGCCACATGAAAGAATGAAGCTCCAGCTTATTAAAACATCCAGACGCAAATGAGCGAGCACTTAAATGACGACAGACTGCCCTTGCACGCATGGGTGGCTTTCAGAGCATGCGGACCACTCCACTCCACCTCCAGCAATAAACAAAACAACCAGCAGCACGCACAGGGAGGGGCTGTGTCTGTGATGTTATGTCCATTCCCAGAATGTGGCCTGATCTGACATCAAGGCTTTGTAATGCGTGTCTGAATTCATTGGTTAACACAGTCATATACACAGTAACATCCATGGTGTACATTTAACAAACTAGAGGTACACTTACTGTACAGTACGTCGCACCGCTGATCTGACCGATATGTCTGAGTCATAGTGTCAGGGGGCTTTGTCAGAGTACCTGTTGTACCCGTCTGTGTCCCTTTTGTGCCCATATATGGAGATCTCCCTATCTGCTTACCTGTGTTCCTTGTATGCCCATATATGGAGATCTCTGCATCTGTCAGTCCTTGTCCCTTTTATGCCATATTGAGATCCCTGATGTCATCAGTATATGCACATATATTGGCATGCCCATATATGGGCATATCGGTTTGATCGGCAGTTCTGGACAACTGGATATCTATATATGCCCATTTATGAACATATTGGTCGGATCGGCGGGTCTAGACAAGCGCATATCTGAACTATTCTGCGGCGGGCACTGCACTCCCTTGAGTCCTTGCCGATGTGCATGCCGAGTTTGAAGTCGTGACCATGTATGGGCATAGCGGTCGGATCTGTGGCTCTGGACAACCGGATCTCCATGTATGCCTGTATGGACGCGTCAGGTTTTTTTATGGTTATGGGTGAGTCATAGTGACATGCCTGTATATGGACGTATCCGGTTTGTTTATGGTTATGTCTGAGTCCTAGTGACGTGGTCGTGGTCCTGCCTATATATGGCCGTATCGAGTATGTTTATGGTTATGTCTGAGTCATAGTGACATGGTCGTGGTCCTACCTATATACAGTATGGCCGTATCTACAGTAGTATGTTTATGGTTATGTCAGAGTGACGTGGCCGTGGTACGTCCACCTGCCCGTCCGCTTGCCCTCCCATTAGCCAATTTTAATATAGGATGGAACCAAATGGACCCTATGGGTCTACTTGGTTCCATTTGTACTTTCTCAGAGTTAAACACTGAAGACTTTCGTGTGTGTGTGTGTGTGTGTGTGTGTGTGTGTGTGTGTGTGTGTGTGTGTGTGTGTGTGTGTGTGTGTGTGTGTGTGTGTGTGTGTGTGTGTGTGTGTGTGTGTGTGTGTGTGTGTGTGTGTGTGTGTGTGTGTGTGTGTGTGTGTGCGTCTATTTGTAGGTCTTGTTGATGTCTTTGTTTGTATAGCGTATTTTATGAGGGCAAGTTTAATGAGCTTGAATCCAGATGCTATTTCACAAGCCCTCTTCACACAGTCAAAAGCTGTTTGCTTGGCCAGATTGAATTTGAATCTGACTGAATGTTTGTGTCGAGTTCATGTCAATCGTGTCATTGTAAAGCCCTGAGCGATGTGAATGTTTCTAGGATCTCTGTGTTTGTTTGGGGCGCGGAATATGTGTCCTTGTGAGTTTAGAAATCCAACACCTGATTAAACTCTTAAACCCTATATACTTTGTCGTACGACAAAAATAGCAGATCTATAGCTATTTTTGGAAATCTATAATGCACCCAAGGAGTGTTTCGGTGCACTCAACCCTTTTGTTTTAATTGTTTCACAACAAGCAGGTACGTCAAGGACCCCCAAATTGACAATTATTAGCCCACGGACCCCCATTTGAAAAGATATGCCAATTAAGGACCCCTATAAGAAAATATGTTTTATGGCTCTAGCAGTGATTTTCAACCATTTTAATTTCAAGGACCCCCAGTTTGACATGCATTAGGCTACGGACCCCCATTTAATGGCATTTCTATCTCTGGTACCCCAATTTATATTGTAAAATCAAAGTTAATTTAACTCTGAGAGTGTACAAATGGAACCAAATGGACCCGTTACCATTTCAATCTCTGAGTTATAGTCCCATGAGGGTCAATAATTTGGTTCCTAACTATCTATCATTTAGCTGGGAACCCCCTGGAACTCCCTCAAGGACCCCTGGGGGTCCCCGGACCCCACTTTGAGAACCAAGGGGCTAAGTTGCTAAGTTGGTGCAGCGTGTCTATCTAATTTGAATGGGAGCAGGGAGCTCCGGAGGAGAGGTTGATTGGGAGCAGTAGAACATGGCTCTCAACATTGCCCATGGTCACCCAGGGGCCTTGGCTGATCCTCGGAGGGTGTGTGGGCCCTGACTGAGAGACTCTTCTAGTCCCCATGCTGGGTTTCCCCCTTAACCCATTAAAACCAGGAAAGCATCTGTACAAAGCATTAGACAGCAGAATCGGCCTCAGGTTTTAATGGGTTGAGGCCCTTTCACACAGAGTGCGACAACGGCACTGGTGCACTCTGAACCCCATTATTTCCAACAGCTTGCATCGCTCCACTCAAGTAGCCATGTCAGGTGTGTTTAGTATGCATAGCAGGGGTCTTCAACGTTTTTCAGGCCAAGGACCCCTTAGCTGAGCGAGAGATGAAACAGGGACCATCACTAGATGTTGTATGAAATTATGTTCATTAAACCTTTTCATAGATTCCACATAGTTTCATTGTTTGACAGCATGATCATCAGTGTATTTTGGATTCATTCAGACATTTAACCACTTAAACCGTCAATACTTGACCTTTCACTCTTGTTTCCCTCTACACCACACCTCTTTGCCGAAAATAGACGATCTACAAGCTCACAGTAGATCTGCTATTTTTGGCTAAAGTTCTCTTAAGAATAGGGATGCTAGGGTTCAAGTGGTTAATGTAAAAAAATAAATCCTATCACACAAACATTTGGTGGCCCCCCTGTAGTAAATCTGAGGAACCCCTAGGGGTCCCCGACCCCCTGCGGATCTATAGTGTATGATAAACATAGCTTAGGTTTGTTATGTGTTCCCCCTCAAAAGCTCAGACCTATTAACGTTTCTTAATTGAAGTTACAAGGTACAGGTATACTTTTCATACAGCCTATATTTTTATTATTACATAATAGACACAGTGATGTATTGACATAGTCCTACTAGAGGTTTTAAAAACTTGGAAATGGCTATTAGGTGGCAACTCCTTCTACTGCACAATAATTTCATTCTGAGAGTCAATTGTCATTGTTTTTCTCAGAGTTAAATTAACACCAAGGATTTTACTATGTGCCCTGCCTGTCCCAGGGCACTAACAAAAGTGTGAAAACGTACCCACAGATTTCAGTTAAACCACAGATCAATGAAAAACACAATAGAAAAAGCTTTCTCTTTAGCAGTCTACACATACATTGCATTTTCATAACGCCTCTCCTTTGTGTAACACCTGCAGTAGCTTGCCAGGCTTTGAGTTAGAGACAGAGTTCACGCTGTACCGCGGTGTTCTCTACAAAGTTCATTTTGGTAATGAGCATTGCTATTACTGCTTTTCCAAGAACAACTGGTGCAATGTATTTTCAGAAACATGCATGCACAGGAAGCACTTAGCAAGCAGGTCCACTGCCATTGCTCATCTCATTTTGTGCTAAGTATCTGGTGATGACACCGGCTCAGTGCAGCTTTCGGAAGTATTTGCATTTTAATGCTACTGCAATCACGGTTTCCACAGCAGCGTTTGTAGTGTTTGATTCATACACGTCCTACTACACTCGGAGAGAACAAGAGATCAGCCTCAGTGCTATACCAAAAAAGAAGACTTCATAAGTGCAAAGAGTGGGAGTGTTTCGGTATGAAAAAGGTACTTCAGAAAGGTATGAGGGTGCTGTTTAGGTGGCAAATGAAAATTATGCATAATACATACAGTAGCTGAACTTGCTTCTCTAACCTCTTCAGCTGACAAAAAATTAGTTTACGAAATGGCTACAGGTGAAAAGATGCATTCGATTCACTGCTCTCGTTGGCACTCGGAAGACACGCAGCAAATCAGTTCTATTTCCACTGGCCTGCTGGCAGTGTTGTCTCTGGATGTAATCGGACCATCTGCACGGGTCCGCGCACACTTTGGAGCCGCCTGTCATGTCATATGGAGCCATGTTCTCAGTGGTGGAAAGTAACTAAGTACATTTACTCAAGTACTGTACTTAAGTACCATTTTGATGTGTTTCCAATTTTCAATACTTTTACTGAACTACTCCACTTCATCTCAGAGGCAGATATTGTACTTTAACTCCACTACAATTATTTGAAAATGTTAATTACTACATTGTAGATTTAGATTATTATTACAAAACATACACTAACCACTCTACAAGCTCACAACGCGCCGCAAAGCGACGCGTTGTGAGCATGTAGATCTGCTATTCTCAAAGGATTTTATACATTGGAAACTTGTGAAATGGGACATTCTGCATAATGAGTACTATTACTTTTGGTACTCTAAGTAAATGTTGATGCCAATACTTTAGTACTTTTACTCAAGTACATTTTGAATACCGGACTTTTACTTGTAACAGAGTATGCTTTTACTACTCAAGTAGAGTAGAAAATGTGAGTACTTCTTCCACCACTGCATGTTCTGCAAGCACACTAGACTCATTCATTCTCTCCCAACCTGTCGGCCCCTGGCAGACCCCTGCTCTGCCACACCTAGACAGACCTTACTTCTTACTGTTGGTCTTTCAATGCTGACTTCACACACAGCCCCTCACCCTTAAACCTCCACAGAACATGACTCACTCATGCAGAGGTGACGTCAAAACTGTATACCCCAACACATGCAAATGAATGTATGATGATGATGATTATTATCATTATTTGTATTTTATTCATTTATTTATTCCAATTTCTGGAAGGTTTTTGTCTACAATGACATGCCCAAAATAGGGATGCCAGGGTGAAAGCAACGTAAAGGACGACTTCACCGACACCCATTTTCAACCTATCTTCATAATTGGTCCTCACTAATGCTCATGATAATGTGGTGCCATTTTGTCTACCCACTCTGTGTCTCAGTGGAGGGCAGTTCTGAAAACCGCCTACCAGTGACATCATCGATGGGGAATCCAACCTAATAGAAACTGCAGGCTATCTATTCCTGGAAAGTTGGCATGCTATAATGGAAGCCATTGTTCTCGCGTTAATAAAAAAGAAAATGAAAGATTTGAAATCTAGTTTGAAAAAAAAGAAAAAAGAAATGTCACTGGTAGGCGGGTTTCTGAACTGTCCACAGCCCTCCGCTGAGACACAGACAAAGTAGAAACAAAATGGTACCATATTATCCTGAGCATTAGTGAGGACCAATTATATGAAGATGGTGGTCATTAAAGTAATTTCTGCAACTCCTGGTGTGTTGAAGCAGCAAGCTGCTGTACCTGACCGCTTTTAGGGATGAAAATCATAATGTGAGAGACCACTGAATGTACTGGCACACTGTTCACACAGCTGAGCTGTGTTTGACACTGTGACTCACACCAGATTAGCACAGGCCTTTTCAGCTTACATTCAAATGCTGAGATGTGACGTACACAGTGATAAACATCTAATTTCCGGTCCTACTAATTGTTTCCAGACTTTTTTTTATTTGTGTTCTGTCTAAAGTGAGTGACTTCAGCGAAATAAGGTCGTACGGTACTGTACTACATGAAAAGGTTAGATTTTCTCCTGATATACAGGCAAGACTTACATCTCCACTTCTCCCATTTTAACCCCAAATTCATTCACGCACGCACGCACGCACGCATACATACATACATACATACACACGTTTATGTAATGCACTGTATACAAACAGTATGCTAGTGTTTATCTTAACGTCTGTCATGGCACATCCCAAGCCACATTCCTCACCAGTACCTCTTCAAATCCCTGCCTTAGTCTGACCATTTGCCTTTGACCTTTTTATTGTCGCTGTCTTGCATTATCTGACAGACCATTAACCGACGGGGGTCATTCATCCATGGCTGTAGCCATAAGCCTCCGCACACAAGATCAAAAGTGCATTATAAGCTGAGCCCATATGCATTGCGGTGGGCCATGCCTGGAAAACTTGGTCTGTGTTCCCAGAATGACTTTTCCGTCTCGTATGAAAGATAATCACCAGCTGCATTATGTATATATAGACCATTCATAAACTGAAACCAGCCAAAATACAGCCAGGCTGATCCACATGACTCAATGGGCTCAGATTGCCTGATATTGCAGTTTGATTTTAGTCTGATTGTGGACTGTAGAAACAATGAATGTGTGTGTGTGTGTGTGTGTGTGTGTGTGTGTGTGTGTGTGTGCGTGTGCGCGTGCATGGCTGCTTGGCTGCGTGTGTGCACGTGTAATCCACCTACCATAATCAAGCAAAAAGGCTGCAGTGTAACAGTGCGGAGGCGTGTGCACCCATGTGCTTGTGAGTGGGATGGAGAACGTCTGTCTTCAACACCTTGGGTCTCAAGGTGTTCTGACCTGTTCGGGCAGATGTGGAACAAACTGGTGAAGGCACGTGTGTCTGAACGAGTCCCTCAGGCCTGACTGTAATAGTGGACACAAGGACTAAAACATCTGTGTCAAATTCAGCTTCCGATTGTGTAATCCGGATCTATGTCTGAAACGTAAAAAATCCATGGTTGGACACTGTAAACTCTGGAGTGTTATGTGAACTCGGAAAGTGTCAATTTTTACAGTACACAGTAAAATCCTGATTTTGTTTATCTATTTGTAACCCTCAGAGTTAAATTAACACTGAGAATTTGCTGTAAAATATGCACTTTCAGAGTTCGGAGGATTTTAGTGTGTACGATTGTAGCTCACTATCGATTGTATCGATCATTGAGTGAGGGTAATTTACTACACTTTTGAGTGTTAAATGAATAGCAGATGTTTGCCTGTGCGTGCGTGCGTGCGTTGTGATCAGCATCGCTCCACTGTCTTGGCCCAGGAAGTACAGCAGGTGCCTTGCTCATTGACTGGCATGTTAATCAGGTGGGATTAGGCCTCAAGTGAGTACAAATGCGATGGAAAACGGTTTGAATTACACGCTAAGCCCCCGATGGCCTGTAATCCACTGTCCTTCACATGGAAATGTCATCCACAGGGCAGCGTGTACATGCGCACACACGCGCGCGGCGCGTGTGTGTGTTGTGTATGTATGTGCTAAATACACACATTATAGCTAACAAGCATATGGACATGCTTGTGGTATGGCACAATATAGACACAAGAAACAAGTGAGGAGGTAAAGGAGCGATGGGGGGCCGGGGTGAAAAGGAAAGGACACAACGTTTTTGAGTGATGTCTAATCAACCAACACACAGTCACAATGGGTCTGGGTGAAGATAATAGTGGGGGGGGGGAGGGAGTGCTCTTCCCCCCAAAAGCAATAGATCAGTATCTCAAGGGCAGTTTACCCTCACGCCCATCACCCAGGAAATACTCCTATGGCCCCTATTGTTTTTACACTTTCCCTGTCACTCAACCCCCACGCCACCCCCTTAAACCTAAAACGGTCCTTTCCATAGGGCGATCAAAACATTCCCCTCCACAAACCCCACCCTCCCACCATACACACACGCGCTACCGCTTGCTTATCTCTCTGCCAGGTGGTTGGCGTTTCCACATCGGTGCTTCAGCGTCATTAACATTATGGTTATTAGGCAGCCAATGAAGAAAAAACGTTTAGATTTATGTTGATATTCATTTTAGGGCGGGGAAAAGGATTGTGTCTGTAAGGATGTCAGGCCTTTAAGTTGTGATTCACGACACCATGGTATGCATGATCTCCCTGTATTTGTACTGCATTCGTTTAGTTTGCTCATTTGTTATATTGGACACAAAACCATGAGTAATAGTTGGTTGCGTGTCATCCAAAATAATAGATCTGCAGCTACTGTACATGTGACGGTCAGGTGATAAGAATTAAGCGGCCAGCTCACTCCTCATGCATTGAAAAAAGCATGAGCTCAGTTCGGGGCTCTCCCCAGGCTGGCAGAGGGAGAGTAGCGCTCAGGATTACAGCTTAGGCAATTGTCACTGGGTGAAAAAATATATTTTTAAAAACTGCCGCTCCCACATGACTTGTTATCACCTCACTCCCTTCACCTGGTTTTCTCCACCCATTTCGCCACCTGCACCTTATTAGTCCCTCAGTATACATATCAGTCCATCTATTCCTTCCAGCAATTATTAACCTAGTCCATCCCTTAGTGCTGTCTCCGGCCCAGAACCTCACCTGATGGGTGTGATCAGGACTGGGGCTCCGCCAAGTGGGAGAGACAATCGTACCTCTGACCTTCAGTGACAGCCTTCTCTGACGGCTCTGGAAGGTTTTCGACCGTGCTACTCCTGGCCGAGAGGCTGCTTGTGGGCTGTTAACCTGTGTCCAGGCGAGCCGATGAGTTCCACTCATAATGGTGAGCAAGTGGAATTGCGCGTCAAACTGTCTGGTAAAAGAAGGGGCGCATCAGTAAAACAGAGGGCACTGGTGCGTGGTGCTATTCACTCCAAAAGACCCTCTGATACATACTCAGTTGGGATTTAACAAGGTCCTCATCAACTCTGATACTAACCTGTTGGACTCCTCCCTGGCTGTGCTACTGGTATTCCATGTGGGAGTCTCTGTCTGACCCCATCAATGCCAGAGCTCTCGATGGTCACCTTCTCTGCTCAGTTACTCTCTGAATAACCTAACCATGAAGAACACGTACCCCTTCCACTCATATCATCTGCTGTTGAACTTTTGCAGGGGGAAACTACAGCATGTTCACCAAGCTTGACCTCCGGATCGCTTATCATCTGGTCCACCATAAGGATGTAGATGAATCAATACCCCCAAGTAGACATTATGAGTACCTGGTTGTGCCCTTTGGTCTCACCAAAGCCCTGCAGTCTTCCAGGCTATTGTAAATGATGTTCTCAGAGACTTCATCAATTAATTAGTGTTCATCTACCTGGATGATATCCTTATATTCTCCAGATCTGGGCAGAAGTATGTATGTCATGTAAAGTGAATTCTCCAGAGGCTTCTGGAGAAAAAGCTGTACGTAACGGCGAAGAATTATGAGTTCCATGACCCCAAAATCTCCTTCTTGGGCTTTGAGGTCGGTAAGGGAAACATGCTGATGGACCCTACTTTATACCAAGGTTTAGGCAGTCGTTGACTGGCCACAGCAGTTCTTGAGGTTGGCTAACTTCTACAGAGGATTCATCCAGAACTATAGCATAGTGGTGGCCCTGCTCGCTGCATTGTCCTCCCCAAGTTTCTTCTGGTCAGCTGTGGCGAACAAGGCCTTTGGTGAGTTAAAGAGACAGTTCACCTCCAGTCCTCACCCAAACCTGCCTGACCCCTCCTGTCTGTTTGTGGCCTCAAAATTGGGCATGGGGGCCATCCTCCCTCAGGAGTCTGCAGTTGGCCATAAACTTCACCCCTGTGCCTTCTTCACTCATAAGTTTTCCCCTGCCGTCTGCAGAGTGCAACTATGATACTGTAAACCAGGAGCTGTTGGCACTTGGCAGTCAAGATTGATCAATTGGTATTGGAGGAGTGTAGGCACTGGTTGGAGGGGCTACCAACCAGTGCTACCCTCCAACAGGGCTACCATTCATTGTCTGGACTGACCACAAAAACCTAGAGTACATCCTGGCTGCTGAGTCCCAGACAGGTGTTTGGGCGCATATAATTATGCATGTGTGTGACACACACACACACACACACACACACACACACACACACACACACACACACACACACACACACACACACACACACACACACACACACACACACACACACACACACACACACACACACACCCTCATGAATAGATAGTAGGGTCATTTGCAGCGAGCGTTGTCCATGCGACAGCCGCAGAGTTACTGCCCTCTGTGGAACAGAGCCAGAGTAATTCTCTTTCACGCGTCATTAGCCCTCCTCATCTCTTTTCGCCCCCCCTGTGTGTTTTCAGGACCAGCCATAGCCAATCAGAAAGGCCCATCAGTCCTAGACCACTCCAGGACTCCTCCAGCCTCTCGTGATGACATCTCGTCTGGACGCCCTCTATTTTCCTCCTTTTATTTACGTCATTTGTTCCTTCTTCTTCTTTCCTCATGATCTCCTTGGTCTCTTGTTCTTTTTCTCTGCCTACACCTTTGATTCCATTTGTGTGTCTCTCTCATTGCCGCTTTGCTCTCAGTGATGGAAAAATGCAATCAGCGTGGCAGAGTCTCTCTTGTTTAGTTGACAGTTCATTTAATGCTCAGGGAACATTTCTCCCCCACAACCACAACACTGTTTTCATTTGTAGACACAAACTGTGCTTCGTAACGACACCATTGCCATTTCCCTACCTGGGATGTCTTAGTGAATAATGGGGTAATAGATGGCAATAATTGGGTGAGAGGTGCATGTGCGTCCCTGTCTCTGGCCCGATCGTTTGTTGGGAAAGTGGTTATTATAATCATTTGGAATCGTTATTGCATCAGCCGGGGGGGTGGTGGCACTGAAAGTGTCCGTTCCATTGCGTCCCAATCATCATTACTCTGACCTGTCTATCAATAGACACACACCTACTCTCCAGCTCTCCTCTCTGTGCAGTAGTGTTCATATTCCATCCATGTTCCAGGGTCTGGGCTGGCTGGCTGCGGTATTAGCTCCAGGGTATGCTGTGTCCCAGTAGTGTACTGTAGCAAACTCTGGGGCAGTGAGCCAAGGCTACCCCCCCCCCCCCCCCCCCCCACCTCACCTCTCATCTCACCTATGTATTTTTTCCGTATCGTTCTGTTTTTGACTGGGATAACATCCCCAGTCCTACATTTATCGGTTCCCAAGTTCCCATGCTCTGGAGGGGTGGTTACAGATTTAGATTTGGCAGACAGAGTGCCATGACGTTAGAAATTGCACATTTCACTGAACAGGATAATAACAGCGATGATGTCATGAGATGTCAGAAGATCGTCTGCAGGCCTTCAAAAACTTTGTATATCTCAGGTATGTGTGCTTTTATAGCTTTAGCATATAGACGTTAGCAAGTGATGCAATGCTATGGTGTGCTACCATATAATCTGTCTCACAGTGGCCGGCCACAGCGCTCCTCAGTGCAGACACACGCGGCTTTTGCTGGCCGGTGCTTGTAGATCTACACTTTTCGGCTTAGAATGGCAATAGCGCCCGAACGGTGGGTCGTACAGGGACGGGGGACAGCTTGTCGGATCTGGGCTGGTGAGGTGCATCCAAGTCTGTCCGTCGTTTTCAGACTGTTATCACAGTTCATAATTGACATTTACGTCATTTGTTCTATGTCATTTGTATGAATTCCATACATTTTCTTTGCCGTACGCCAGGTCGTTTTTCATTGTAGAAATGGCTGATCATAATGGGGTGGGGGGAGGGTCTGGGGGGACTGTTTCTGTAATTTTTGTCTTTTTTCTTTGTGTTTTTGTGTATCATGTCTTTTCCTTTATTCTTTGTCTTTTTATTTCTGTCTTGTTTACAAAAAAGAAAAAAAAAGAAATATGATATTGATATGTATACACTGTGTATTGTCAATAAACAAATCATTACAAAAAAGAAATGGCTGATCATCACCAAATGTCTATAAGGGATGGTGGTGGCTAGGGGTGACTGATTAATAAAATAATCGATCCCTATTTTGGGCATGTCATTATAGGCAAAACCTTTTAAATAATTGTTTATTTAAAAAATTGCAAAAAACATGTCAAAAAAGTTGATAATCGATGCTAAGAAATAATCGATCGTTGAAGTCCTAATGGTGGGTGGTACAGTCATTCAGTATCATTGACCACCCAATTTTACAAGAATTTGGCTGGTATCTAACAGTACCCTGGCTGATCCACACGAAAGCACATCCGGACAACAGCAGAAAGCCAAGGTGTAACTTGAGAGTGAATTTGCTTACCGTGGCGCAGAGCACAAATATAATCTGCGCATGAGTACCTATGTATAGTGTTACAGTGACCACTGACTGACATTCTCACTCATCGCCACAGCATCCCCTGATCCGTCGTCACGCTATTCGATGACAGCATCCTGTGTGATCGCCAACAAGGATCAGCAACAGCAGCAACGACAGTGACCCACTGAGTTGTTGACCTTACTGTCATGGCCACAAGTGACTTGTGTATCACACACCCCTCTGGGTTTCCCCATCGGCAATCTTAGCCTAGTGTATGCTCCGCCGTGCGGGAGAGTTGTGTACAATGCGTCGCTTGCATCGCGTCGCATCAGCAACATGTTGTGAGCTGCTTGTTTGGTTATTTTCACTGTGCGACACCATTGTACGTCAAAGTACAATCGCGTTATAACCATTCGATATCACTACAACCTTTCACCAGACGTCCCTAAACATTTCCGGCCTGATTCTCACCTGCTTTACCATGTTTTGCTCCCTGCCAACTCCTCTGGTATGTTACCTTGACATTTGATGTCAGTGACGAAACGTATCTGTTGGTACAGCTTGTGTTTTTTCCTTTGATGTTGGTGTAAGGCAGCAGTTACCACCCGTAAGTGATCCATGTCCTCCAGTTGGCTCTGTCACCACTGCTAAAACAATTGATGGAGAGGTCACTTGATCCAGCTGCTGCCTCCCCCAAAAAAAGACTTTAGGAAACAGATGCTATATCAGCAACAGTACACTGACTCTGACTCTGCACCCACGGCAAGGCATGCAAATTCTGTTTATCCTGCAATTCTGTTTAGTGCAAAATTATTGGTGGTGATGAAAACAGTTTTCCTCCTGGATTCATTGCGGCAGTTATGGTTGTCGTGGAGACAGCAGCGGAGTGTTCTGTTATTAATGGCGTGGTAATTGTGAGTGGCACGTTGATTGATTTGCTCCTCAGCCCGTGGGAGCATTGGACTACGGAAAGACTAATGCACGAGCTACACACACGCACCCACACACACCCACGCACGCGCACACGCACACACACAACCACACGCACACACACCCACATACACACACACACACACACACACACACACACACACACACACACACACACACACACACACACACACACACACACACACTCCCAATCACTCTCTCTCTCTCTCTCTCTCTCTCTCGATCACACTCACTCTGTCGCTCTCTCTCAATCTTTCTCTCGCTGTCTCTTTGCCTCTCTCTCTGTCTCTCTCACACACACACACACACACACACACACACACACACACACGTGTGTCACGCGCAGAGTTCCTCACACAAATTCTCAGTGTCAAAAATGTCTGCCACGTAATTAGCCTAGTTTGACAATGTTAATAGATTCCTGTCTTTTTCTTTACACTTTGGGTAGAAAAGCTGGAGATGTGCCAGCTATCAAACACAGCAAGGGGCCATGCTCTGTGTGTGTGTGTGTGTGTGTGTGTGTGTGTGTGTGTGTGTGTGTGTGTGTGTGTGTGTGTGTGTGTGTGTGTGTGTGTGTGTGTGTGTGTGTGTGTGTGTGTGTGTGTGTGTGTGTGTGTGTGTGTGTGTGTGTGTGTGTGTGGTGTGTGTGTGTGTGTCCACGCACGTGCATGCATGCACGCACACACTGACTCTGTGTCTGCAGGAAAGTAAAACTGCCATAACAGACAAACAAACGTGACCTTTGAACTGTGAGGGTTAAAATACTTGCCCTTGAACATTCCTGTCCGGTTGTAAGCTAGCTCTCTGAACTCATAACGCAGCTACACATCACATTAGCTAGCACTGCCTCCGAACTCATTATGCAACTAGACAGCACGTCCCAGTCGTTCCACCCTTCTCTATATACGTATCAGTTCATGGTCATATGTGAAAGGGTCTTGTTACCTGCTACAGTGGTGCCAGCGAGTGAGACATGGCTTCCTAGAGTGTGTGTGTACTGTGGAGGTGTGTGCATGCATGTGCATGCACGCGAGTGCATAACTACGTGTGTTTTCCGGTAATTGCCCTCCATCCATCATCAGAGTACAACAGTGTGGCCCTGTCTAGCTTCTAAAACTCTGCGTGACCCAGATACCTCACATACGTTATTGCTGGCTGATTTATGACTGTGAATGTGTGAACACGTCCATTCATTTGCCTGTTTTTGCTGTGCCTGTGTGCATAGCGTTTGGGGAAAACATGCACCCATAGACGAGAGATGTAGGTGGTCCATCTGACGACCGTTTCTGTCAGGTTGTCAACGAGGCAGATATGCCTGTTCTTTGCCCATCAAAGACTTGGCATGGAAGATACTCGGGATATAGGCAGCATGCCTCACTCTATGCCCCAATCCTTCCCTCCCCCCATATATGTTAGTCCCCACTGATGTCTCTCTCAATTCATTTATCCTCTCTCTCTCTCTCTCTCTCTCTCTCTCTCTCTCTCTCTCTCTCTCTCTCTCTCTCTCTCTCTCTCTCTCTCTCTCTGCAGGATTTGTCTACTCAGTAGAGTACTGTGTACAGAGGCAGGGGAGGGCTACTTGGCACCGATTGCTGTGATTTTGTCAGGCACAGTAAGGTGAAGAAGCGAGCATCACCCGCTGAGTCACACAATACCATTGATCTCATTATAATATCTCCGATACACGTTCCAAGCTACACCTAGTCTTACAACATCATTTGAAATACTTTCTTTTTAAAATCATGGCAGCTGATCTTGGTTGACAAAATGTGACAATGTCCTATAATAGGGCGGGGCGGGGCTTCAGCAATTAATGCTCGTCCCTATTGGTGGTCTAAGTCCACATACCAAATTTGGACTTGGTGGCATGCTGCAAACTGGAGTTATAGCTGTTTAAAGCCAGTGGCCTCCTGGTGGCGCTATAATAGGGCGGGGCGGGGCTTCAGCAGTCAATGCTCGTCCCTATTGGTGGTCTAAGTCCACACCAAATTTGGACTTGCTGGCATGCTGCGAACTGGAGTTATAGCTGTTTAAAGCCCGTGCTCAAACGGACATCCGGGCTCAAACGGACAAACGGACATACGGACGGACATAGTCAAGTGTAGAGCGGCTGGCACCGCTAAAAAAAAAGAAACATCAGGCAAAAATAATGTACTGTACCAGAACTCTATTCACTAGAATTCCATAAGTACAGTACAAGGCAGAGCTAAGACTGCATAGAGATCTATCTTCTAACTTTACCTCTGATTTATCCTATTGGTAAGGCCTTGGACGTGTTTGGGGGGGATTAGGTCAACCTAGACTGGATTCAGGGGTGCAATGCTCACTGGACGGCCTTGCACGCCGTGCCGGAACCTATTTGACCAGGATAGACGCATAGATTTAAAACGACTTTAAATTCGCACCTCAACAAAGTTTTCAAATGCTCCCGACTCACACCTAGCAAATTAACATAGGAATAAGCCTAGATGCATATCAATTGTCCATTGTGTGACTTGCAGTGTAGGTGTTAAGCGACGTGCGCGTCACGTCATTGAAATAGAGTGCAAGAACATACCAAATGAGCATTGCATGCCTGACTGGATTGGATTGGATTGGATTGGATTGAAAGCAGAGTTGTAACTGTGTGGAACTGTGTGTCTCAGTGGTAATCAGCTATGGTACAGGGTCACTGTGGCATGCAGAGTATATACATAATGATCAAAGAGCCATGATGAAACATGATTACAGTATTACTTATGTGAAAAAGCAGTCGTGATTGTATAATGAGGTATACCTCATATGCACCCATACAGAACACTGTAACAACTATTTAATAGTTTTTTAAATCGGACAAAATATACTTTACAGTCTAAAATATATTTTTGTCTTCTGCTGTATGAAGCATTTGTTTGTATCTGTAATACTAGGTCAGATATGTGGCTTTAAGTAAGCGCTGTAGCAGTACAAATGGCTATGGTCTTGTATTAACGTGTTCATAGGTCTGTCCAACTCCTTGGATGCATCACTTACATACGATGACCAGCTATGGTCATGAAATGTGGGTCATGACCAAAAGATCATGATCCCCAGTTAGAAGTCGTTAATGTGGCCCAGGAAAGGGAAGTCTTGGATTCTCTGTTGGGAATTATACCTTATTATTATAGCCATTATAGGTATATAGGAAATTATAGGTATTATTTACCGGGTCCTATCTCTACACTACTGTAGAGGGAATCAGACATGGGCCAACTAGACCCAAACTCCCCACCGGAACCCCTTCGAGGTTTGCTAACTCCTCTCCGGTTACCGGAATTTAACCTTACTCCAACTTATCGCTTTATCTAGAATGGATAAACTCTGTCTCTCGAGTTCAACCTAGAGGATCTATTACTAACAGATAGATATCTTCACTTGGAAAATATTGTGAGAATGAAACCTAAGACCGTTAACGGGGCCTGTCCCAACTTGCGTCCGTTTAGAGAGAAACTCTCAAACGCAGGCTAGCTCCTATTTTAATGTAGTAATTTGTGTTACCAATCTTATCACAGAAATACAGGAAAAGGACAAAAACACGGATATCTTTCTCGGCTAATGAGGCAGTGGGGAGGCAGTCGTCACACAAAAATGAAGTTCAATAAAACGGATTTATTAAGAAGAGAGTTACAAAAATAGGCGATAAAGTATTGAAGAGAGAAAAGGCCATCGAAGTGGCTGTTAATTGTATATGAGAAAACAGATGTCTCTAGATGCAAAGTCCAGGAAGAAGGGGGCCCAACCCTGGGCGATCGGGGGTGAAAAAGAACAGTCCGTCGCGTCATATTACAAGACATGTAGTTGCACCTCCCACCCACCAAAGTCAACTCCCATCCCTCAGAGCACGAACACATGTTCCCACAGTAACACATCATAGCTGCAGCTGGTGCGTGACCTTGAGCGTGGGCGTCTAGTATCTTATCAGCTTTTACCTAGACAGTGCATGAGAAACGTTTCTAGCAGAAAACACATTTATAGCTGAGTCATATTGTGCTAGCATTTCTCTGAAGGGCTAATAACTGGGCCCTTGTCTCCTTTGAGCGGGATGGTGTCAACCCTGTGGGTCTCTTTAGTATCCTAGATCAGGACTCGGTGCGTATGGGTGGGGGTGCGGCGTCGCACCCCACTGGACTGGCTTTTTCCCCTGTAGAAGGAAGATGGCCCAGCAGCACGGGGCTTCTTCTTCTCCCTTGTCTTCTTGTTTTGAGATGAGGAGGAAGTGGAAGGTTTAGGGGCCACTTTGCGATCGAGGCGCTCGCTCTCAACACCCCCTCTGGCCTCTGGATCTTCAGCTTCCTTCAGATGGCGGTTCTTGTGGGTGACACAGCAGTGGCGCATATTGGTGGGTCCAGGAAATGGGCCCAGTACATCAACCTTGCGGAGTAGCTCGTTCAGCTTCTCGCCCTCCTCCAGGAGTTTAGCTATTTCGCCGTCTGTCATAGGTACAGAGGGCCCTGCTGTCTCTCCTATCATATCAACCTAGTTTCCCTGGAAGAGAGGCATACTAGCCCTTGGTCTCGGAGTGTTAATCTCGGAGTGTGTGAAGGCAAAGTGTGCACTCTCTCTCTCGGGGAGCTGTGATACTAGTCTCACAGCAAGAAAGTATCCTCCTCCTCAAGAAAAGGAGGCTTGACCTTCTTCACCACAGATTGGCCTACTGCCTTCATGTTCTCGCCCACTAATGGAAGGAGACCAATTTTATGCAGAAGTGAAACAAAGATAATAAGTCCCACAGCCAACACTACAGGCATCCCCCACTTGAGGATGGCTGCTATGGTAACCCAAGCTGTCTGAATAAGAGAATTAACTTGAGTGTAAATCTCAGAGGCTCCCTCTATGATAGAATTCCCCAAATCTTTGGCAGCGCTACCTGTAGCCGCTGCTAAGATTATCATGGTAGCTGTGAAATCACTATAATTCCACCGGTCCCTTGGAGATCTATCCTGTGAACAATTCCCCTCGCTGAGTTTCCAGCCGTGAGTTATAGGCCAGACCCCCTCAAGAGAGAATTGCTCAGTGGTCCATCCTTCGCCAGGAGCCGTGACTGAACCCCCCTCCTGGAGGTAGGAGGAGGGACCTTGCCAGGGAGACTGGTAATCGAAGGTGGCTCTGGCACACTGTCCAGTGATTGCAGCATACTTATTGTAACTATTGCAATCATATGTTTGTTTTTCTCGCCTAGTCCGATCTCTGTCGTTGCAAAATCGGGAATTAGCATAGCTCCATCTATTCAGAAGGTACGCTGAAGGCGGGAAAAAGTAGGGGTACCCTTTCACGTAGACCTCTTCATTGACATTCACTGAGGTTCCACATTTCAGGGTTCTGCCTTGCCAAGTAACCGTTGCTATGCGTTTACCCAAAGGGCTGGCAGGTGAAGTGCAGTGACAGTTAAGCATCGCTAGTGGGGCTCCTATATTATGAGGGTAGTTGGGGTCTAGGTACTCTGTGCCTAGATCCCCATGTACGGCCCTCCACCTCTTTCCATCTAAAGGCGTTGCAGCTATAGGAGCGTCATACCAGTGCATGTTAGCCCAAGCCCCCGGCTTGGGGGGTGGGTTACGCGCAACGTAGTACCAATCCAGGACTTTGTCCATGTCTTGGCCAAAAGTCTGTGTTATGCCTAGTGGCTGTGTTCCCCAGGTCACCCAGGTCTGGTTATTGACGTGGGTTATTCTCCTAGTGGATGCCAAATCCACCATTGCGGATGTGGCTTCGTCCACATGGGTTTGGGGGAACGAATCTACCTGGTAGCACCACATCCAGTTCTCTTTAGTGCAATACTGCTTCCCCGGATACCCATAGGTGGTGTCCGGGTAGTCACCCAACTCCGCACCCGTCGCCCCAAAGGAGGGCTCCAGGCCCCACCTCACTTTGTAACCGTCTTTCGTTTTCCTGGTTAAAAGCAAGGGTGGGGGGATATCCAGTTCCCCTGGGGAATCGTGGATTGGGTATAATGACTTGTGTAATTTTGGTGGGAGAACCTTTTTGCCTTCGCGTTTAGGGCCATGATTTTCCAGTAGTTCCTCAGGAGTATTTCCCCTCACCGTAGTTGGGGGCACTGTGTTTCTAGCCATCTTGCCTAGAGACACCCGCAACATCCCAGGGAGGGAGGGCATCTCCTCGGAGATTACTCTTTCGGTAGATAACTGGAGACCTGTGACCATAGCTGCGAATTATTGATGTAGGAACATGACTAGCTTATCGTCCTCGGACTTGCGGCTTTTATGCCAACAGTGCTCTATTAGCAGTGTCTCATCATGGGTTAGCCCCAGACCTGCATAATAGCCCCAGTCGTTGAGAGCGTTTCCGTCCCTATTCAACGCCATTCTATATCTCCTTAATCGATCTCTAAAGTTGAATCGACAGGAGGCCGGTTCTCCCACTGTTCCATTTCCGCCAAGTTGGATCCCCATAGTCCGGGCCTCACGGCACACAGGGACCAAGGTTCCTTCCTCACGGATTGCCTTTTTGAAAAACGTGGTTTTATCCAGGTCTCTCTATGGCCTATCTGTTTCATTCAGGCCTCCTTCCACGCAGTGCAAGAGAGCGTCCATCACCCGGGTCCCAAAGGAGCCAGTGATTTTGCTTACTTGCTCTGGGTCGGGAACAGGAGTTTCGAATGTGTACAGAGTATGGCCCCCTGCCAAGGTTTCTTTAAGAATTCATGGCAAGCCAGGTGGGTAGGCTCGGTATCCTCCAGGTCCCGGCTTCTTTTTAGCAAGGACCCAAGGGAACCATTTCTTGACCGGGATAAAGAGAACCCTGAGGCTGGCTTTTCCCGGGCCAATTGTTTTGAACCATGTTTTACCAGAGGTGCAGCCATCAAAGGAATAGCTATTGGCGTATCTTTCTGAGGGGTTTCTTCAATACCTAGCTCGTAAATAGCTAGAATATCTATAACCTCCATAAGATCTGCCATTTCCTTTAAGAAAGCATCTAGCTCTCTTTTCTCACTAATGGGCCATTTTGTCACAGTAGTTACAACTTGCACCTCAGCTGTTTCAGGGTTCAATACAGACACGAATTTGCGACTGTTTTCCAATTTCACTGCCTTAGTCTGATTGACTTGGGTCAGAGAACAATTGGACACTTCCTCCCAAGGTTCCCACCTTGGGTCCCCCTCATAGCGGAAGCGTGTTGTCACAGTCATACAGGCATATGCGGTTCGGGGCCTTTTTACTGTTCTCAGCTTCTGGACCACCTCACCACGTAGCCTGTTTACGCTGATTGAGTCTACTTCGTAGTCTAACAATCCTTTTACTTCCTCCTCCCTCTGCTCCGTTAGCTCGGGCCATGTAAGGTGCGAGTTACAGTGCTCAGGATTCATGACGTGACAGTCGATGTCATTCTCCATATGGGAACACTGGGGTGGTGGCCCTAGCTTTGTTAAGTCCAAAGGAGGGCCTCCATTCTCAGCGTTTTGGAATGACTTCCATAACTCCCAATGTGTCTGGGGGTCATTCTGTCTCATGCAAGGTAGGGGACTTACTATTGTAAGGACACCCAGCACCCCCCTTCCCTGGTTTTGAGGGTAGGGGGAAACTCATATTCCCATTGCACCCGTGTCTGGGGGTGCGACAGGGCCCTTATGAGTCCTAAAGTCACCACCAGAGCCATAGCTGTGAAAGTGACTTTTACTAACAGTTCCTCGCGGATTGCCTTTTTGAGAAACGTGGTTTTATCCAGGTCTCTCTATGGCCTATCTGTTTCATTCAGGCCTCCTTCCACGCAGTGCAAGAGAGCGTCCATCACCCGGGTCCCAAAGGAGCCAGTGATTTTGCTTACTTGCTCTGGGTCGAGAATGGGAGCTTCGAATGTGTACAGAGTATGGCCCCCTGCCAAGGTTTCTTTAAGAATCCATGGCAAGCCAGGTGGGTAGGCTCGGTATCCTCCAGGTCCCGGCTTCTTTTTAGCAAGGACCCAAGGGAACCATTTCTTGACCGGGATAAAGAGAACCCTGAGGCTGGCTTTTCCCGGGCTAATTGTTTTGAACCATGTTTTACCAGAGGTGCAGCCATCAAAGGAATAGCTATTGGCCTATCTTTCTGAGGGGTTTCTTCAATACCTAGCTCGTAAATAGCTAGAATATCTATAACCTCCATAAGATCTGCCATTTCCTTTAAGAAAGCATCTAGCTCTCTTTTCTCACTAATGGGCCATTTTGTCACAGTAGTTACAACTTGCACCTCAGCTGTTTCGGGGTTCAATACAGACACGAATTTGCGACTGTTTTCCAATTTCACCGCCTTAGTCTGATTGACTTTGGTCAGAGAACAATTGGACACTTCCTCCCAAGGTTCCCGCCGTGGGTCCCCCTCATAGCGGAAGCGTGTTGTCACAGTCATACAGGCATATGCGGTTCGGGGCCTTTTTACTGTTCTCAGCTTCTGGACCACCTCACCACATAGCCTGTTTACGCTGATTGAGTCTACTTCGTAGTCTAACAATCCTTTTACTTCCTCCTCCCTCTGCTCCGTTAGCTCGGGCCATGTAAGGTGCGAGTTACAGTGCTCGGGATTCATGACGTGACAGTCGATGTCATTCTCCATATGGGAACACCGGGGTGGTGGCCCTAGCTTTGTTAAGTCCAAAGGAGGGCCTCCATTCTCAGCGTTTTGGAATGACTTCAATAACTCCCAATGTGTCTGGGGGTCATTATGTCTCATGCAAGGTAGGGGACTTACTATTGTAAGCACACCCAGCACCCCCCCTTCCCTGGTTTTGAGGGTAGGGGGAAACTCTTATTCCCATTGCACCCGTGTCTGGGGGCGCGACAGGGCCCTTATGAGTCCTACAGTCACCACCAGAGCCATAGCCGTGAAAGTGACTTTTACTAACAGTTTCGCCGTCATACGGGTAATACTGATTTTTCGGGGAATTTCTGGAGGAGTAATACCTGTCCTGGGGCCCAGGAAAGAGAGCGTCCATCACCCGGGTCCCAAAGGAGCCAGTGATTTTGCTTACTTGCTCTGGGTCGAGAACAGGAGCTTCGAATGTATACAGAGTATGGCCCCCTGCCAAGGATATATATATATATATATATATATATATATATATATATATATATATATATACATATACACACACACACACACACACACACACACACACACACACACACACACACACACACACACACACACACACACACACACACACACACAGTATATCTAGGTGTGCCCTGGGATCTTGGCTAAGCCAGGTGTGCCTTGGCACAAAAAAGGTTGATAAACACTGCTCTAGGCAGGTGGCTAGAGACATAGTGCCCCCAACTACGGTGAGGGGAAATACTCCTGAGGAACTACTGGAAAATCATGGCCCTAAACGCGAAGGCAAAAAGGTTCTCCCACCAAAATTACACAAGTCATTATACCCAATCCACGATTCCCCAGGGGAACTGGATATCCCCCCACCCTTGCTTTTAACCAGGAAAACGAAAGACGGTTACAAAGTGAGGTGGGGCCTGGAGCCCTCCTTTGGGGCGACGGGTGCGGAGTTGGGTGACTACCCGGACACCACCTATGGGTATCCGGGGAAGCAGTATTGCACTAAAGAGAACTGGATGTGGTGCTACCAGGTAGATTCGTTCCCCCAAACCCATGTGGACGAAGCCACATCCGCAATGGTGGATTTGGCATCCACTAGGAGAATAACCCACGTCAATAACCAGACCTGGGTGACCTGGGGAACACAGCCACTAGGCATAACACAGACTTTTGGCCAAGACATGGACAAAGTCCTGGATTGGTACTACGTTGCGCGTAACCCACCCCCCAAGCCGGGGGCTTGGGCTAACATGCACTGGTATGACGCTCCTATAGCTGCAACGCCTTTAGATGGAAAGAGGTGGAGGGCCGTACATGGGGATCTAGGCACAGAGTACCTAGACCCCAACTACCCTCATAATATAGGAGCCCCACTAGCGATGCTTAACTGTCACTGCACTTCACCTGCCAGCCCTTTGGGTAAACGCATAGCAACGGTTACTTGGCAAGGCAGAACCCTGAAATGTGGAACCTCAGTGAATGTCAATGAAGAGGTCTACGTGAAAGGGTACCCCTACTTTTTCCCGCCTTCAGCGTACCTTCTGAATAGATGGAGCTATGCTAATTCCCGATTTTGCAACGACAGAGATCGGACTAGGCGAGAAAAACAAACATATGATTGCAATAGTTACAATAAGTATGCTGCAATCACTGGACAGTGTGCCAGAGCCACCTTCGATTACCAGTCTCCCTGGCAAGGTCCCTCCTCCTACCTCCAGGAGGGGGGTTCAGTCACGGCTCCTGGCGAAGGATGGACCACTGAGCAATTCTCTCTTGAGGGGGTCTGGCCTATAACTCACGGCTGGAAACTCAGCGAGGGGAATTGTTCACAGGATAGATCTCCAAGGGACCGGTGGAATTATAGTGATTTCACAGCTACCATGATAATCTTAGCAGTGGCTACAGGTAGCGCTGCCAAAGATTTGGGGAATTCTATCATAGAGGGAGCCTCTGAGATTTACACTCAAGTTAATTCTCTTATTCAGACAGCTTGGGTTACCATAGCAGCCATCCTCAAGTGGGGGATGCCTGTAGTGTTGGCTGTGGGACTTATTATCTTTGTTTCACTTCTGCATAAAATTGGTCTCCTTCCATTAGTGGGCGAGAACATGAAGGCAGTAGGCCAATCTGTGGTGAAGAAGGTCAAGCCTCCTTTTCTTGAGGAGGAGGATACTTTCTTGCTGTGAGACTAGTATCACAGCTCCCCGAGAGAGAGAGTGCACACTTTGCCTTCACACACTCCGAGATTAACACTCCGAGACCAAGGGCTAGTATGCCTCTCTTCCAGGGAAACTAGGTTGATATGATAGGAGAGACAGCAGGGCCCTCTGTACCTATGACAGACGGCGAAATAGCTAAACTCCTGGAGGAGGGCGAGAAGCTGAACGAGCTACTCCGCAAGGTTGATGTACTGGGCCCATTTCCTGGACCCACCAATATGCGCCACTGCTGTGTCACCCACAAGAACCGCCATCTGAAGGAAGCTGAAGATCCAGAGGCCAGAGGGGGTGTTGAGAGCGAGCGCCTCGATCGCAAAGTGGCCCCTAAACCTTCCACTTCCTCCTCATCTCACAACAAGAAGACAAGGGAGAAGAAGAAGCCCCGTGCTGCTGGGCCATCTTCCTTCTACAGGGGAAAAAGCCAGTCCAGTGGGGTGCGACGCCGCACCCCCACCCATACGCACCAAGTCCTGATCTAGGATACTAAAGAGACCCACAGGGTTGACACCATCCCGCTCAAAGGAGACAAGGGCCCAGTTATTAGCCCTTCAGAGAAATGCTAGCACAATATGACTCAGCTATAAATGTGTTTTCTGCTAGAAACGTTTCTCATGCACTGTCTAGGTAAAAGCTGATAAGATACTAGACGCCCACACTCAAGGTCACGCACCACTCGTTGAGAAATGAACTTAGCACCAACCACCTTACTCAGTAATAAACAACAGATAGATATCTTCACTTGGAAAATATTGTGAGAATGAAACCTAAGGCCGTTAACAGGGCCTGTACCAACCTGCGTCCGTTTAGAGAGAAACTCTCAAACGCAGGCTAGCTCCTATTTTAATGTAGTAATTTGTGTTACCAATCTTACCACAGAAATACAGGAAAAGGACAAAAACCCGGATATCTTTCTCGGCTAATGAGGCAGTGGGGAGGCAGTCGTCACACAAAAATTAAGTTCAATAAAAAGGATTTATTAAGAAGAGAGTTACAAAAAAGGGGATAAAGTATTGAAGAGAGAAAAGGCCACCGAAGTGGCTGTTAACTGTATATGAGAAAACAGATGTCTCTAGATGCAAAGTCCAGGAAGAAGGGGGCCCAACCCTGGGCGATCGGGAGTTAAAAAGAACAGTCCGTCGCGTCATATTGCTAGACATGTAGTTGCACCTCCCACCCACCAAAGTCAACTCCCATCCCTCAGAGCACGTACACATGTTCCCACAGTCACACATCATAGCTGCAGCTGGTGCGTGACCTTGAGCGTGGGCGTCTAGTATCTTATCAGCTTTTACCTAGACAGTGCATGAGAAACGTTTCTAGCAGAAAACACATTTATAGCTGAGTCATATTGTGCTAGCATTTCTCTGAAGAGCTAATAACTGGGCCCTTGTCTCCTTTGAGCGGGATGGTGTCAACCCTGTGGGTCTCTTAGGTATCCTAGATCAGGACTCGGTGCGTATGGGTGGGGGTGCGGCGTCGCACCCCACTGGACTGGCTTTTTCCCCTGTAGAAGGAAGATGGCCCAGCAGCACGGGGCTTCTTCTTCTCCCTTGTCTTCTTGTTTTGAGATGAGGAGGAAGTGGAAGGTTTAGGGGCCACTTTGCGATCGAGGCGCTCGCTCTCAACAACTACTGTAAGGGCCAGAGCAGGCTGTTCTTGCTGAAGAAGCTCAGATCCTTCGGCGTGTGTAATAGGATGCTGCAGATGTTCTATCAGTCTTTTTTGTTCTATTGGCCAGTGACCCATTCTTTGCGATTGCCTGCTGGGGGGGTCACATGAAGGCCGCGGACACAATTAGCCTAAACAGGCTGGCTCTGTTGTTGGGGTTACATTGGATGGGGTGGAGGATGTGGTGAAGGTGTGTGTACTGAGGCACCTGAATATCTAACTGACCTGCTAGAACACTGCTGTTTCAACATGCATTTGGGGAATGTCATTGAGTTTCTCCTCCAGGTGTGAAATGAATGTGTCTGCTGTTTTGTTTTTTCTGAGATGCATTGTGTTTTTTTTTTGTTTCGTACCATTTGAATGTTTCTCGCTGTTCTTATTTCTGTTTTATGTAAAGCACTTTGTGAGTTCTCTCTGTGAAAAGTGCTATACAAATAAAATGTACTTACTTACTTACTTACTTACTGACTTACTTACTGAGGAAGCTCAAGGCCATAAGGGCCAACCACTCCCACCCCTTCCACATGGAGATTGAAGAGCAAGTGAGCGATAGGAATTCTTATTCTATAGGATGAGTCTGGAGGGGCTTCGTCACCTTTGTGCCGTTTTGCTATGAGAGAGAGAGAGAGAGAGAGAGAGAGAGAGAGAGAGAGAGAGAGAGAGAGAGAGAGAGAGAGAGAGAGAGAGAGAGAGAGAGAGAGAGAGAGAGAGAGAGAGAGAGAGAGAGAGAGAGAGAGAGAGAGAGAGAGAGAGAGAGAGAGAGAGAGAGAGAGAGGGAGGCATAGGGAGGGTGGGAGAGAGAGAGAGAGGCATAGGGAGGGTGGGAGGGAAGGAAGGAAGAAGGGGGAGCAAGATGGGGAGGGAGGGGGGAGAGAGAAAGCCTATTTCACCCACTCTGATCGATGCATTGGCAAAGCGACACATTGCCAGCACAATAACCTGTATATAACCTTGTATATAGTGTGCAGCATGCCTCTTTCTTTGTGTCCTCCTCTGTTCCCTGGCTAACATGGCAACATAGAGATCTCCAGCCCCTTGAACTAGATAATCCTTTTTTTTGTTTTTGCTTCACACTCTTAATCACTGGCATGGGGGTGGGAGGTGGGGGTTGGGGGGTTTACTGCTGGATGCGAAAGGCAGATTTCTGGCAGCGAGGATGGGGATGGTCTGCATGCCAGTATCAACACCCGAGTTGATCCTCGGCTATAGTGTTGGGGATCTACTCTTGGAAACAAACAAATCACACATACTGTACGCACATGCATGCGTATGCGGGAACACGACCGACACACACACACACACACACACACACACACACACACACACACACACACACACACACACACACACACACACACACACACACACACACACACACACACACACACACACCTGCTGAAACAGCATTTGAAAGGCAGTGCTCTTTATCTCCCTTCGTTGAGACGCATTTGCCTGTGGCTTGTCCTCAGAGACCACTTTACCCACTCTGACTCTGGTGTGTGTGTGTGTGTGTGTGTGTGTGTGTGTGTGTGTGTGTGTGTGTGTGTGTGTGTGTGTGTGTGTGTGTGTGTGTGTGTGTGTGTGTGTGTGTGTGTGTGTGTGTGTGTGTGTGTGTGTGTGTGTGTGTGTGTGCGTGTGTGCGCGCACATGTTTACTTTGATCTAGTGGTGTCTGTGTATATCCATTACTTTGATTTGATATCACAGCTCCCATCTGCAGTTTGGGGGCGATTTTACTCCCTTTCCCGTGAATATGCAGTGTAATTGATTTGGGTATGCAGAACAGTTTGACTGGAAGCGTGGTTGTGCAATTATGACTATAATGGTAATCCTATTTTGTATTTGTATTTTTTTGCCAGATTTTGTGATCATGATAGTCTTTGAAAATATTTTAACTGGAATGTTGTTGTTGTTTTTCTCACCTTCTATGAACTTTTTAACTTTGAACAAAAGCAGACACGGCTAAAACAATTGTGATAACTTCATACTGTCAATCAGTATTCTGTGATTATTAATTTCGGAAACTGAAATCACAGTCTACAATTACACATAATTTATGTGCCTTAATAACAAGAAGCAATCAATATTTGTTTGGTTGTGTGCTTCGGTTTCGTGTTCATGTTGCCTAATAGTCCTTGAATGATGATTCAGCTTGTGAGGGAGACCATCTCACCTCTGTGTCTAACGAATTTCCTCCTACTGAGGTAATGGCATTTTAAGAACCCTAGTTCTTCTTGCCATGTCATAAAAGTCATAAAACATTCTGCAAAAATAGACATGCATTTTGCGGAAATAGCCAATGTACAAGCTCAACGTGACGCGTTGTGAGCTTGTTGATCAGCTATTTTCGGCTAACAGATTTGGTGTACAGGGAACAATGGAGGTGTAGACCTCTGGGGGACCCTGTTCAATGGAGTATACCATGGATTATTAAGACAGGTGGGAAGGAGCTAATGGAATCCGACCCTATCAGTAATTACAACTCTCCTTAATTAGGCCTCAGTATGCCTCGCCAGTGATGAAAAGCAGTCCATTAAGAATGTGCAACTAATACAACATTAGCATTTTTTTTAAGGTGTTTCCAATCAGGAAATCCATTGAGGATAACTGTAGGGGAAAGACTTGACAGATGGGATCTGATCTGACCACATAAACTTTTAAGTGTCCGCTTTATGTTTTAACTGCTGTACATGATTGGGAGCTGGGTGGGGCATGTGAGGGGGGATCAGCGTCGATATCAACCGATCACACTGCAGCGATACTACGCTTCGTAGTACACTGGTGATCAGGACACGGCAAAGCAGAAGCACCGAAGGCACAGCATGTATTCTGTGCGTGTACTGTAGCACTTGAAGGTGAAGAGACATATTTAGCAACATACGGTACATTCAGCGTGGACTCTGAACATAAGGAGAGTAAGACAAGAACCCTGTCAGTGGGACAGACGCTGGGTGCTGACAGTTAGAACCGTATGATTGATGATGTCCGTGACATGAATGCTGACATGTGTTAAAGCATAGGCTCACACTGTAGGTCATACTGTGGGTCACCTTCCGGGTGACATGGCTGACCTACAGTATGAGCCTATCGGTGTGCTTTACACACCTTTTCCCATATATCTATTACACCATTAGCACACATGCAGGTCTGTTTATGTATGTATGTACTGTATTTATGTGAACTAGGACATTCATTTAAAAACGGCAAGCCTATTACGCAAGGAGTCTTTTTTAAATGTGTATCCATACCACCTCTACATATGAATCAGAATCAGTTTTATTTGTCACATCACAGTTTTAACGGGTGTCCTTGTGCGCTCGCTCCATCAATCTCCGTCTCCGTGTCCTCCCTGTCATGAGCTTTAATGTGGTCTAAATAGCACAAAGTCAAAGCCATGGGTATTCCGCAGTTACACACAGTACTCTGTATGAAAGAATGTCTGCTCCACTCATCTCACTGTCCAGTTGGAGAGAAAGAAAGAGAAAACTACAGACCAGATCCTATTCCTAGCCTCCGATGCCAGCCTACTCACTGTGGTATGCCTATAATTCAAGGAATAACAATCATTGGCCCACGGTTGAAAAGCTGTGGGATGAAATGTTTGCACGAGCGTGCGTGTGTGTGTGTGTGTGTGTGTGTGTGTGTGTGTGTGTGTGTGTGTGTGTGTGTGTGTGTGTGTGTGTGTGTGTGTGTGTGTGTGTGTGTGTGTGTGTGTGTGCGCGTGTGCGTGTGTGTGTGTGTGTGTGTGTTGAATATTCATGCATGTTTGAACATTATGAATTACTTTGAAGGGGCATTTCGGTGCTCAGTCATGTCAAGTTGGAGGCAGCATTGCACCTGCAGTGCCCAACTTCTATTCTGTTCTGTCAGTCCAGAAGACAATCTGCTCTCAGTCTCTAACTTCACCATCGGCCATGCTAGCCAAGGCAAATTAGCTCGGTGTTTTTATGGCATAACACAGAGAGCAGCCCGTTTGACACACGAGCAGCGTGAGAAAACGATGTTGCTTTGTAAGTCACTTTGCTTGAGAGACGATGATCCCAGCAGACAGCTATTGAAGTGCGTTAGATTAAGAAGTGTATTACTGCTCAGAGAAGAGGACAGTTGGTTGAGGCAGATCATTATCACTGGGCTTATTTAAATATATAGGGTACAAGCCTCTCATCAAAGTGCAAAATCCATACCTGCTGCCTGAAAATCAATGTGCAATCAGCCTTGGGTTTGTCCCATCACTGGCCCAGTTCATTAAAAGGCAAGAGCACACAGCAGCCTGCATAAGAAAGAGCCTCACATATCCAGTCAAACCTTATATTGTGTACAGAGTAAGGTTATAACAAAATAAGCATTGATATTAAAGGCTTCCTTGTGTGGCTTTGCAGTATGTGGCAAGTTTTTGGTCTGTTCAGTTTCTACAGGGCTACATGGTAAAGATGACTGGGTTTTCATTCAGAAACTCCTACTATATTTGTATATTGATATATATATATATATATATATATATATATATATATATATATATATATATATATATATATATATATATATATATCAGATTCCAAAGGGATATACACACACACACACACACACACACACACACACACACACACACACACACACACACACACACACACACACACACACACACACACACACACACACACACACACACACACACACACACACACACACATATGTCATGTCTGAATCTGCCTGTTAAGAATACCTCGATGACACCTTAAGCATGCTCTTCAAACTATTTTGTGCTGTGCTGACTTCCAGGGGTTAATTTAGAATCACATTTTCCAAACCCACAGTAACCTGGAGGAGAGGCCTCAATTGAATATGCCTTCCCTACAATAACTCTGTGTGTTTCTTTTCCTTGAAATTCAACATGGGGCTCTGTTATGATGTTAGAGAACCATGTCAGATGTTTGCCTTTGCTGGCAGATAGAGAGAATTTATGGGCTGGTGACCAAAGAGGGGTTGAAAGGATTGGACAAAGTAGGCTGTGAAATAAACACCTCTGAGATAGCCTCGGCATAGTTTGGCCTCATGGGTGTCTGCCCTTCAGATTCCAATGGGTAAATCAGATCGTAAATCATGCGAGTGTCCATAACAGTGTGCGTCTGTGGCCAGATGAGAGTGCACTGTGTATGTTGCACTTGTGGCCAGGATTTGGTTCGTCTGTGTCTAAGTATATCTAGTGTTGTATGGACGCTCTCCCACTGTCAGTGGCTTCTTCCTCTGGGCTGTTCCCTATTTGGGTTTGTGGTGAGTGGAGAGCAAGGACAGGCTGGGATTCTTCTGGGCCAACTTTAGCATGCCTAGAACTTTGTTGTGCACTATCATGGTCATCTGGATCACTTAAGGGGTGAAAGGGCAAGACTAGCAGGGCTGCTACTACAACTGAGACTGAGTTTTTATTACTAGATTCTTTTGTGGTGTGCAGTCAGCCACCCTTGATTTGACCAAGTACTGTATGTAGACTGTCAAAGGTGAGGAGTATGAAAGGTTCTCTGACGAGCATGTCGTATGAAAGAAACCTCTATTGCTTCATTAATATCAGTGCTTCTGTTTCCACTCCACGCCTGGAAAGAAACACTGAGTCATTTCTCATCAGAATGTCACAGAAGGGATTTCATTATCTCGTTAGAAAATATATAAGAGGAAGCCCTGCTGTAGACCTTAGGTGAATATACTGACGCTATTACGACCTTGATAATGAATGCTATTTATGCACATGCATTTATTGGCTACATTGCTACAGGGCCCCAGGGCGAATGTGAACACATGCAAATGATTATCCTTGTAAACAAGGTGACACACATCTAGAAGGCGTGCATGCAGGAGAGAATTGCCTGTTGAATGCTACTGTAGGATGGTGAATGGTACCATGGTGTGGAGCATACAGTCTTAGTCCTTTGATGCAGCAAGACCTTCATCCTATTTGCTTGTCATAATCGTATGTCTGGTTAAAGTAGTACGACTCTGAAATTGCTGCAGGAGTTATCCACAGTCAGTTACAGCAATGGTGCATCCTCAAAACAGCAATGCACATTTTAGCTTTTGTCCCTGACTCAACCCAAGTAATCTCTATGTTTACTACTCCAACTGTTGTTCTCTGATCACATGACGCATGCACGCACGCACGCACGCACGCACGGACAGATGGACGGACGGACGGATGAATGGATGGATGTACACACACACACACACACACACACACACACACACACACACACACACACACACACACACACACACACACATTGCATACATACACGCATTGCAGCATGAGGGAAGGGCTGTGCTCCGCCAAAGACCTCCTGCAAACAGAGATTAGAGAAAACGCATAAATTGATGTGCCACTGCTTTTATATTTAGTTTCCAGCTTGGGCTAGAGGTGACAGAGGCTGCATAAACTGGCTTTGTTTTATAGCCTTTCAAGCTTGCAATACCATGGCTGCATGAGGCGGCTTTTGCAAATATGCTCGGAAGAACCCTCCTTACAAAGATGCAGTTGTGAATTTACAAATTCAACACTGATGCACCAGCACCAAGCACAAAGACACAGGGATTCATAGACCGTCGGACTGTTCCATACTGGCAGCATAATGGCATTACTGCAGTGATGACAGTAATGACACTTTGATTATGGCAATTATACAGTACATGGGCCTTTGTGCTCCCGTCAGCGATCTCTCTGACTCGCTCTCGCTTGCTCTCTCGCTCTCTCTCTGTCTCTCTTCCTCTCTCTCCCTCACTCTCTCTCTCTCTCTCTCTCTTTCTGTCTTTATGTGTCTCTCTCTCTCTCTCTCTCTCTCTGTGTCACTGTTTATTGGTCTTATTCTCTTTCTTGTCTCATTTGCCCAGCTGCCTTTGCCCAGCCTCAGCCACCATTTATGAGGCACTGTGTGTCATATTACGTGAACATTAATGTTGTTGTTTTTAGGCCTCTGTGATGCTTGTTATTTTGACTGGATTCTATTTATTTTCAGTGATGCTCGTTTATGTGCATCAGAACTCACGAGTGCTTTTGAGCAGAGCAGTGTGTATTTGGTCAGGGATTTGGGTCTGTTTGTGCATATTTCCTAAATTGCTAACTCTTGTTTGCTGAATCTGAGGTCAAGTGGAGTTTGTGTGTGTGTGTGTGTGTGTGTGTGTGTGTGTGTGTGTCTGTCTGTCTGTCTGTCTGTCTGTCTGTCTGTCTGTCTGTCTGTCTGTCTGTCTGTCTGTCTGTCTGTCTGTCTGTCTGTCTGTCTGTCTGAATGTTTCACACAACCTGTCTGAGTGTGTCCTCACAACCCTTCAGATGTGAGTGTGTGTGTGTGTGTGTGTGTGTGTGTGTGTGTGTGTGTGTGTGTGTGTGTGTGTGTGTGTGTGTGTGTGTGTGTGTGTGTGTGTGTGTGTGTGTGTGTGTGTGTGTGTGTGTGTGTGTGTGTGTGTGTGTGTGTGTGCGTGCGTGTGCATGGTTGGTGTCTCCCTGTCATTGAGGTGATTTAAGAGCTGCTGGGATGCCTGCGGTGTTTGCACGGGTGTGTTTAGAGGCCTACTTCTACTCACCCCTAGAAGTACCCGAGGTGTCCTCACATCCAGTGCAACCAGAAGGGGGAGCCGAGCCTCTCTGGGTCTTGGGGTGGGGGGGTGGGTGGGTGCGTAGTCAGAGCAGGCCTGGGTGGAACTCTGCCGGGTTGCTATAGTATTTCAGGCCCAGCGAGCAGCATGGGCAGGCTCGTAAATAGCGGTTTCATTGCTACGCGCTATGCTGGCTGAGCCTCAGTCTTTCAGCGGTAGATCACAACAGTGATTGATGGTTCCTGTGTGCCAAGCAGAGACGGGGGGGGGGGGGGGGGGGATATGGGGGGGCGGGGGTTGGTGGGGTTAGGGGCATGTCAGAATGTGGAAACGGAGGATATGGGAAGGCTAGAAGAGGTTTCCACCGCTCCCCCCAGGTTTACCCCTCCTGTCCTGGCTGTCTCTTGTCCAGCTTCAGCCCAGCAGGAGTCCCTCTGTCACACAGCCAGCACACGCACACATGCACGCATGCATGCACACACTCACATAAACAAACACATTATGCCATTTTATTAACACAAACACCTATCTCTCTCACTCACACACACACACACACACACACACACACACACACACACACACACACACACACACACACACACACACACACACACACACACACACACACACACACACCTTTGTGCCCGCTGGGACACACCATCCAGCAGGTGATTTCACGGCTGCAGATTGTCTAATGGCTGGCCTGTCACTTGAGATGTTAGATGGGTTCCCCCCGTGCTCTGCTGAGTCGCCTTCATACAAGGTTACACGATATGCAGAGAGGAACGTTTTGAGGACATTCTATAGCTCTTCAGGGTGGAGTTTTGCTTATGGAATCATGCTACATTATAAAGAGGCCGTAGCAGAGCTGCGGTGGGGGTTCCGTGGTTGAGAGCCAGAAAGAAGCGATGCTCACAAGCTTGAAGCTTCTGAGAAAACGTCTGATGGAGTCTGTGAGTGCTCCCAGACTGACCATGTGAATAGCTGCTTTCATAGAGGCTGCTTGCTCTAATGTGTGTGTGTGTGTGTGTGTGTGTGTGTGTGTGTGTGTGTGTGTGTGTGTGTGTGTGTGTGTGTGTGTGTGTGTGTGTGTGTGTGTGTGTGTGTGTGTGTGTGTGTGTGTGTGTGTGTGTGTGTGTGTGTGCACGTGAGAGAAGGAGAGAGAGAGAGAGAGAGAGAGAGAGAGAGAGAGAGAGAAAAGTGTGTGTGTGGGTGTGGTGGTGTGGGTGATTGGGTAAGTGCGTGTAGGCGTCACAGAGGTTTTCTGTGGTACGTGCGTACATTGATCCATGTGTGACTGTGCGGTTTGTGTGTTTACATAAATAACTCTAGGCGGATACAAGGAGGCAGCAGCTGGAAGTGTTTCAGGAGCTCTTTCAAATGTTCATGTCTCAATCCTTGACAGAGCTATACTGTTATTTTTAGAGCAGTGGTTCTCAAACCTTTTCATGTCAAGGACCCCCAAAATTATATGTATTTGGCCGAAGAAATATATATATTTATTTTTTCAAAAATAGCCAAAGTCTAAAATATGGTTAAAGTGGTTAAAATTGATTGATTGTGATGCTATTTTAACTCATTATGCTGGGGACCCCCTGGAACCCCCCAAGGACCCCTGGGGGTCCCTGGACCCCACTTTGAGAACCACTGTTATAGAGAGGCCACAGATGAAACAACCATGTCCTCCTGAAGGGGTTTGGTGGAGGAAGTTAAGATTTTGTTTTGATTGATTGAATATTTTATTAGGCAAAAAATGTAAAACAGCACAGTTACATTTAAAATACTTTGTCTTACAGGTCCGTTAATGAAAGTTGTTTCCAATGAGGGCCTTGGTATTCAATTCATAGACATATATAGTGGCACCACAGCTCGAATATCAATACAAAAAAAAAACAGAAAAAGATAACACTATGTTTTACTTTAATTAGTAATGCTTTAACATGTTTATCACTTTAACGTTGCAGCTAGTAAAGGTGGGGATGATTTGTATTACTTTACCTGCTACTACTGAGTAGCTTAACCTATAATAGTGAATAAGTAGCCTTCGGAACCAAGGGATCCTGGGCCATGTGGCCCCTATGTCAGGAGCCTAGCTCCTGTTTCCTTAGTGTGAGGCATCTTTACATAAGTACTGTGTGTGTACAGTACACCCCTTGGACATGACGCAGGTATGTCACAGGGACTTACCCCCCAATCCCACCCTTGGTGCTAAGTGCCAAGAAGGAGGCCATTGAATACCAATGTTATGGTCAGGGATTCAACCCTTTATCTCCTAATCTCAGGGTGGACAGTAAATCACCACTGAACCGGTGATTTAACCTATAACTAGAAAAAGTGCTCCTCGGAGCACAGGTCTCCGGACCTGGTAGGTTATTGTGGGCCAGCAATGTCCAGAATTCGCCAATCAGGATGGAATATGAAAAATCAGACGGATCTGTCTTGATCACTTGACTATAGAGATAATGTATACCGATTTGCGTGATGTTTGGACAAAATGTGTAGGAAAAAAAAAAAAATCGGCCTCCTGGTGCTGCTATAATAGGGCAATGTTAAAAGGGTGACATTTGTTTCTCAACGTAGTGCCTCTAGGGAGTGCAGTTTTACACATATCGTTGCAGTTATAGGTAAAAACGCGAATCGGCCTGTTATAGCGCTACCATGAGGCTGATTTGAAAATGTCTTTCTCTGCCTAGTGGGAATGTGCGTCCAAAATTTCACGGAAATCGCACGCTGCGTTCATGATTTGAGGCATTTTGTTCAAAACTGACCAATCCTGCAAACTTTGGAAGCCAATCTTAGCCAATCAGGATGGAATATGAAAAATCGGACAGATCCGTCTTGATCACATGACTATAGAGATACTGTGTACCGATTTGCGTGATGTATGGTTAAAATCTGTAGGAGTAATATGGTTGCGCTATAACAGGCAGATCAGTAAATTTGGGCCAGTGATTCTGCTCTGCCATCCAGGGAGAGTGCGTGCACAGTTTTGCTGCCATCGGGCCAACGGTGCCGAAGATTAGCTGTTCACAGACGGACGGACACACAGACGGATGAACGGACAGACAAACAGATACACGGACTGACAGGCAGGGTGCAAAACATAGTCTCTGCCACGGCTTCGGCCTGGCGGAGACAATAATACATCATAAGCTGTTAAATAATAATTGTATTGAAGTAAACAATGCAACATTTACCTGTGAGATTTAGTGGAGCAGAAGTATAAAGTATAAAAAAATGGATATAGGCTACTCAAGTAAAAGTAAAAGTTAAATTACCTCAGATTGTACAGAATTCATTAATGAATAGGTAATGAGCAGATCTGAAAGAAAATATAATATAATAATGTTTTTCTATATGTTGTACCCATGTATGCTGTAAGCATATCTCATATACTGTAGCCTACTTGCAGTATACTCACAGCCCACCAATAGGTAGAAATAGGGAGAGGAAGCAGCGGCCCACAGGTTGAGAATCACTGGGCTAATATCATCATTGTTCATGAAATCTTTATACAGAACATACAATCCAAATTCTACCTCCTGGAGATTAGCAGCAGTTATAAGTGTCTGGCCAAGCTGAGTGTTTTACCTTTATTGACGGATCATACTTTGTCATACGATGAAGTATAAATGCCACACAGAAGTCCCTCATCTCGATTTGATCTGTTACTGTCACTCTATGGAACACAAACATCATCAAAGATCAATAGCCTGTGTGCTTGCCCTCTGAATACACTGGACAAATCAATTCCTCGTATGGCTCATTTGATCCGTTTTTATAATTATCTCAACGATTCCCCATAAGTATCAATAAACAGGTGTCATATCCCAATTCTTAGATTATTAAATAAATATTCATATTATCAAATATTCAACACAGTTATGATATCATTATTTCATTGTGCAATTCAAGCAATTTGCTGCAGGTTCTACTATTAATTTGGGTACCAAAAGTACATCCTTGTGTTTATAAACATTGCTCATGTCGAAGTTGACTTAATCCGTCTGGTTCGGGCAACCTTCCTCCACCCTCCAATTGTATTGGGCAGTATGGTTCAAAGTTTCCTTTTAATGCCTCAATTCCTCGCAAGATTCTATTCGTCACAAGAGTCTTTTAAGCTTGTGGTTTGTTTAGATTTCAGAAATTATCTTCTGGTATTACAAGCTAATAGGCAGTTGTCCAATCTAGGTTACTGCCCTTTCTTCCCAGTCCCCCAGTTTTATATTTAATGCAGTTCTTTGCTGCCAATGTAGGCTACATAATGTATGCCTCCTACGTACCGTACATGCATTTTCATTTATTACATTACATTTTCATTAGCCTTCCTAGTTGCTTTTCATGTTCTAATCTATTTTATTATGGACACATTTCTCGACTGTACTGAAGCCACACAGAGCATTGTCTTGCAGGGATACACAGCATGGCAGCATGTATGATGGCACTGGATTGGTCTTCAGAGACATGCATTGCAGCTCTCTGTCTCCCCCAAGTGGTTCTTTAATGTCCCCCACAACCACCACTGTTTGGCTACACAACATACTGTACTGTACTGTACATTATGTTCACGTAGAAGTGTGTCCCAAAATGCTCACCCTTGTGTCTTGGTGCAACATCTTTATACAAGTGTGCGTAAGAGGGCAATGTGTTTGTGGAGGTGCTGACAGACTTACATCGGACAGGAACGGGATCACATTCCATACGCTCCTCCACAAAGCCTTGTGAATCAGGGGTATTTTTTGCCTGCGTGTACTCCACGGACTTGGAGCGATCAGGTTTTAACAGGGTGGATTGTGAGCAGGCCATGCAAGGCCAGGCACGGCGGACACCGTGATGGTTCCTTTGTTCCCCTCAGCAGGCAGAGCACACGGCCTATCTCTGTGATACACGTCTAGGCTATGGCATATGCTAACACATCAGGACACTGCGACTGACAAGGCATTGAACTTCAGACATCCTCTGATCCTTGCTCTGTGGATGAGGTCTGACGAGGATAAATGCCTTGGCACGACACCGGGACTCTGTGAACAGAACTGAGACCTGAGCTGCAAACGTATACCTGCAACTAGAGTTATATTATAGACTAGAGTATACTATATATATAAGATGTCTGCAACTCTCTTGGCTGCACTCTTTCCATTTGTCTATATTTCCTTCCAGTTGGTCTTGTTGCTATATTTGTCCTGTCTGTCCACCTACCTTTCTCTCTCCGTCATTCTGACTCTCCAACCTCTCTTCTTTTGTTCTTTAGGTATGAAGCGTCCGTTTAGTTCCTCGGCTCTGACGAACTCAGAGACGGACCGGAGGGGGTTTGGAGCCAGTTTGGGGGCACAGATGGACGTCGAGCCTTACTCCGACCCCCAGGATGAGGCTGCGGTGCTTTCCGAGCAGCCAGCAGGGGGTGCCCTGCCTTCTGTCCTCCACAGGCCTAAGAGGGAGAGGAAGCAGCGGAGCTATACGGTGTGCGATGTCTGTAACATCCAGCTCAACTCAGCCGCCCAGGCCCAGATCCACTACAACGGCAAGTCCCACCAGAAGAGACTGAAACAGATCAGCAATGGCAAGATCCCCAGTAGTACAGGTAGGCCCGGTGGACTGAATGACCAGTCCCTTATTAGCTTCTCTGTATACACTGTAAAATCCTAAACACGTTTCCAGACTTTTCTCATCCAAAGAGAAGAAAAGCCTGTTAAGAACTATGCCAGAAAGTGTCTATAGTGCGGGACTTCCGTTGTATGTACTTCCCCCAGAAGGTGTATTTTTCTACCAATAACAACACGTTTTTCATTCCCTGGAAATGTCAATATCTGCACTGCAGTACACTACAGCCTCAATATAACTCCCTTGGGCGGTACTTCCTGTACTTCCACTTAGACACTTGCAGAAGCTGTTCTTGCCCAGCGTAGTAAAATCCTGAGTGTTCATTTAACACTGAGAGTGTACAAATGTACAAAAACCTTTGTACACTCTCTCACAGTTACAAATGGATAATAAAAAACACTGAGGATGTAGCTAAATCTTCGACCTAAAATCCAATCAAGTAGCTAAATCCAATCAACATCATCAGTTGGGGGTTGGATTTTTCTTTTTTCTTTTAATCTTTGCACTTTCACTTCATTCGGAAAAAAAAAAAAAAATATATATATATATATATATATATATATTAATTTCACTTCATTCGGAAAAAAAAAAATATATATATATATATATATATATATATATATATATATATTTTTTTTCCGAATGAAGTGAAAGTGCAAAGATTAAAAGAAAAAAGAAAAATCCAACCCCCAACTGATGATGTTGATTGGACTCTTCCTTTAGTATCAGTGAAAGGTTATTCCCCCCAACAATACTTTATTGTAAAATTAGCTTTGAATACAAAACAGATAACATTATTAGTTGGGTACTGGGTGCAGACATGTACTCTACTGTAGCATATTGATGGCCTGGTTATCGAGAGCAGAAACATACATGAGACGATGGACAGGCGCACGCTGCACACTTTCATCAGCCTTCCCAGTTCAATTCCATCTCCCCCTGCTTTGTTTTCTGTAGAAGATAAAACAAATTGGATTCCATTTGCCAGAATATATCCAGACAGAGCCTTAGGGTGTGATCGTGCACGCACGCACGCACACACGCACGCACGCACGCACACACACACACACACACACACACACACACACACACACACACACACACACACACACACACACACACACACACACACACACACACACACACACACACACACACACACACACACACACACACACACACACACACAGGGAGTTGAGCGGAGTCAGTAATTGAGTGGCTAATGAAGTACTGGTGGTGTTTGATGGCGGTGTTCCTGCTGGCAAGAGGGAGTGGTGTGACTGTTGCAAAGTTGCATATTTTTCTCTTTCTAGGCAGTGTTGTTCAGGGCACTGTTCTCTGAGAGTTAGTCACTCATACAGTTTGATTTTCATGTGCTCAGCCTCCCGCTTTCTCTTTCAACCCACGCACTGAACGTACACACACGCACGGACACAGACGCACACGCACACACACACACACACACACACACACACACACACACACACACACACACACACACACACACACACACACACACACACACACGCACACACACTATTTCTCTCTCAAATATGCACAAAACTCCCTCTTCTGTGTGAAAGAATAGCGTGGCCCACTTCAGGTGCAGGCCATGGTACAAATAGAACTTAATTACATAGCAACGGGTCATGCTCCCTGGTAACGCTGGCGAGGGCAACAGCTTCACTGGTCCTTATTGGCTGACTGTTGGGAGGAAAGATCACGGTGATGGCATGTTGTTTCCCTTCTGGTTCAGCAGGACACGGAGCTCTGGAACACCTCTGTCCTAAGCATCCAATCACATTCCATGCATCTGCCCCGCAGGAACACAAATCAAGAGGCTAGATAATTGTCGTTGATGTGGGTGCTTGTGTGCGTGCGCGCGCGCGTGTTCTGTGAGAACATGGCAAACATGCATGATGGTGCATTAATTATGTACTTCAGGTAATTACTACTTTGTGTGGACATATTACATTTGAAAGAGTGAATGTACAGTAACATTTTACTGTTACAAAATGGTGGTTACACATGTCAGACAATAAAATGAGGACATGAAATGCAAGTAAGTTTCAGTAATATTCAATAGTTGTACTTTTCCATTTCGAATTTAATGAAGAATAATTAATAGTTTAATTACGCGTGCGTGCGTGCGTGCGTGCGTGCGTGCGTGCGTGCGTGCGTGCGTGCGTGCGTGCGTGCGTGCGTGCGTGTCCGGCTTTGAGGAGCAAGGTCTGTCAAGGGTGGGAGGCCTGGACACAATGTCTGTGACTCACTCACTCAAACACGCGTGTGCACACACACAAACACACACACACACACACACACACACACACACACACACACATTCACCCAAATGTACTGCAGCACAGTCCATAGGGCAAGGATTCTGCAGCAAAGGACAGTATTAAGTACAGTACTAGAACATGATCAGACCGGCAGTCTCTACCAGACTGTGTGTTTGTGTGTATGTATGTGTGTGTGTGTGTGTGTGTGTGTGTGTGTGTGTGTGTGTGTGTGTGTGTGTGTGTGTGTGTGTGTGTGTGTGTGCGTGTGTGTGTGTGTGTGTGTGTTTTGTTCATGCACAAATTGTATTGCATAGCACAGCGGCGCATTGCGCTGTGCAGCAGCGTTGCTTTGCGTCTTGTCATTTGGTTTGGTGCTGCAGCAGTAATCTGCTGAACAGTGTGCGACATGCAGTCACAATCACACAGCCTTATCTCTGGTCACCTTCTGTTGACTTCCCCCAGGCACTCAGTCCTCTGCTGTGTCCTCAGCTCCTCCACTGCTACTCCTCTCCCCTGTGTGTGTGTGTGTGTGTGTGTGTGTGTGTGTGTGTGTGTGTGTGTGTGTGTGTGTGTGTGTGTGTGTGTGTGTGTGTGTGTGTGTGTGTGTGTGTGTGTGTGTGTGTGTGTGTGTGTGTGTGTGTGTGTGTGTGTGCGCGCGTGCGCGCGTGTCCGTGTGTGTGTGTGTGTTTATGAGCACGTCTGCATTTTATTCAGTTTCTGCATAAAAATCTTTTTTTTCCATGTCTGGTGCAGATATTTATAGATTCCTTGAATGCTACAAAGTGAGTGATTTGTGATGTGAATATGTAAATATATGTTTTGGAAGAGGCAGTGTGTGTGTGTGTGTGTGTGCGTGCGTCTGCGCGCACGCATGTGCGGTGCGTGCGTGCTTGCGTGCATGCTTGTGCATTCTCCCAGTGAATTGCCATGTGGATGTGCGTTACCTTCCCTCCCTGCGTCTGTGAGCTGACAGCTGGTACAAGCATCCACCTTCCCTCTTCTCTCTTGCTCCCCTCTTCCTGTCCTTCGTCAGTCTCTGGCACCGGGCATGTGCTACTATTAGCATGCCATTGGTGGATGACAAACATGATTATGGTTTTTCAATCTCTGTTACGACGGTTAAAATGCTGACAGAGGGAGGATGTGTCAAGGTGTGTGTATATGCATGCTATTTTGAGGAGTCCTCATCCGAAGGCCAAGTTTATGTTTGAGAATGGAGAGTCCAGATGGAAGTCTAATATCACCTGTCTCTGTCTCTCTCTGTCTCATTATTTCTCGTTGCAGTTTCTCCCTTTCATTTTCTGTCCTCTCTGCTCTCTCTGTCTCGTTCTCTATATTTTTCTCGTGCCTCCCTGAGGCAAGAGCATTCACATGCTTTTGCCATGTACTGTAGTTGTCTCCCACCCACACGTTTCATGTCATTATGTCATCACACGGAGCATCTGAAGATTAAGTCCTTTGTAGTGCAACATCAGTTCCGCATTATACTGTACCTTCAAAGTGTCTGTGTTGTTGTTAGCGCGTCTAAATTTAATTCCACCCCCCTTTCCAGATGCCATGTTAGAACATGTCATTGTAAGAATATCTATCTACCCGTGCGCGGTATTCATAGTATTCATGATACTTTGTGGCAAACAACAGGTAATTGTAAGCAAATAGCAGGTGATTGTAATTAAATGACAAGCATGGCCATTAAGATGTGGCACTGTACCATATTGAAAAATTGAAATTGAAAATTGTATGGAACATTATGTTTTTAGGGGCATCCCCTTGCACAGCTTCTATTAACGTCAGAGTTTCCATGCGTGTGTGTGTGTGTGTGTATGTGTGTGTGTGTGTGTGTGTGTGTGTGTGTGTGTGTGTGTGTGTGTGTGTGTGTGTGTGTGTGTGTGTGTGTGTGTGTGTGTGTGTGTGTGTGTGTGTGTGTGTGTGTGTGTGTGTGTGTGTGTGTGTGTGTGTGTGTGTGGGCGGGCGGGCGGGCGGGCGGGCGGGCGGGCGTGTGTGTGTGGGGGGGTATGCATATGTGCTTGCATGGTTTTGCACAAATGCATGTGAGTGCTGCTGGCACTTGTGAGCACTGAGCGAGTCCTCTTTTTACCCCCTCTCCCCAGAGCTGCTGTCCGCAGGCCTAGTCACGTGGGGGGGGGAGGCTGGGGGTCGGGGTGGGGGTTGGGGTTGTCGGTTCGCTGCATCCACGGCCCTGAGCCGTCAACAACAGGCAACAGGCCGTCGTCTCCTCGGAGGGAGACAGGCCGTAATCCGTTTTAATTAGGATCACTATCAGCCTGGCCAAGGACATGCAGCCCGACACCCATCGAAATATGGAGACAGCCCATTAAAACATACCACACCCCTGACGGACAGGCTGATCCTGCCATGTCACCATGCCATGCTATGAACATTCTCACACGCACGCGCACACGCACGTGCGTGCGCACACACACACACACACACACACACACACACACACACACACACACACACACCACACACCACGCACGCACACACACACACACACACACCACACACCACGCACGCACGCACACAACCGTCCATGCATTCAGAGACACACACACACACACACACACACACACACACACACACACGTCTCATAATATGCACAGACGCATGCCACATACACAATCTCACATAATGCACAAACACAAAGTTCTACACACTGACTTACGCCTAAAATTCATTGCGCGATAGATCATCCTCCTATTCAGGGAGGATGATGTTGGAGGTTTTGTGGAGGGAGAGGCAGATAAATGGAGGGGAGTGAGGGGGTGTGGAGGGTGAGAGAGAGGAGAGGAAGAGCAGCCTGGCCTGATAGCCACTTAAACCCTTTATACCTAATGGGACTGGAGTCCTCCATGGCGTTATGCTTGGCCCACTCCTTTTTTTCCCTCTACACCAGTGGTTCTTAACCTTTGTTGAGCTCTGGACCCACCACTAGCATATTTTAAACAATGCTCAAGGACCACCCCACCCCAACTTGCCACCACAATATGTACAGTTAAGTATATTGCATATTTAGTATAAGAAGGCATAACACAGTCATTTTCCCTACAATACAATATTGGTTAGAAGATTATCCTAATGTTATCGTTTTTTTCCCCCAAACATTTCCCGATAGATCACCCTCTAATTATGCAATGAACCACTGGTTGAGAAACATCTACATCTACAACAAATATGTTCTGCGAAAATAGCAGATCTACAAGCTCATGACATGCTGTGAGCTTGTAGGTCTGCTCTTTTCACTGAACGGTTCCCCAAGAATCAGGACGCTGTAGGGTTCATGTGGATGTGACAGTGACGAGGGACAGGGTTATAAATATGTGTCGAGTACCACTGGGTGATGCTGGCTTATGTTGTCGTTGATTTACTTTATCTGCCTCACCATTGTGAGGAGGCACGCTGTGAGATGAGATGTGTGTACGTGTGTATTTGTGTGTGTGTGTGTGTGATAGGGAATGAAATAGAACGGGAGAGTGAGTGAGAGAGAATTTGCATTTGTTCCTTTATAGGTCCCTCTATTTTCTCACATTTCCCTTTGTTTTGTGTTTGTTTTGGCTGTGTGTGTGTGTGTGTGTGTGTGTGTGTGTGTGTGTGTGTGTGCGTGTGCGTGTGCGCGAGCGTGTGTGTGTGTGTGTGTGTGTGTGTGTGTGTGTGTGTACGCACACGCGTGTGTGTGTGTACAGTAAATGCGAGCCTCTTCGTCATGGTTCCTGTCTCTCTCTATCTCCCTGGCTCTGTTTTAATAAAGCGTGAGGAATTGGATTAAAGGGAAGGATTTTCTGCATGAATGCATCTGCACATCTGCGTTTTATTTTTGTGCCGCCTTGCCATTTTCCCCCATTTCATTTTTCTCCCCCTGTAGAATAAAATGACTTCTCTTGCTACCCATGCCTTTGGACATGCTTGTGTGTGTGTGTGTGTGTGTGTGTGTGTGTGTGTGTGTGTGTGTGTGTGTGTGTGTGTGTGTGTGTGCGTGTGCGTGTGTGTGTTCCAGTCATGGGGGACACCCTCAGCATTTTGTGATCTCACATATCCTGTCCTCTAATCTCTTAGGGGTTGGAACTATATACTGTCAAAATCTTTGATATATTACTAAGATAGACAATCCCACGCCTCGCCACTAGTACAAAATGGTACGTCGTGGTTACCCCTCCCCGCCCTACTTCCCCATATCTTCCCACCATTTGGTGAGCTCAAGTGCTGAGAACGTTGTGCCCTTCTGGTCTCCTAAAGGGCGGGGGCACCTATATGTCACACGGATACAGGAAATCAATCGAAGTGTGCCAGACTTGGTTTCTCCATCCATCTTTGGTACTGTATGTTCAGGAGAGAACATGATACCAACTGATAATAACTCCTCCCTAGCTTACCTGATATCAATCAAGTCTGATATTCCTCCCTTACGTCCTCCCCTCAGGCCAAGTTGCCAACCAGTGAGTTATAAATACCTCACCACGACATCTTGTCATTGTGCTTTGTATTTCACACACACATACACACATACACACATACACACAGCTCACAAGCTCCAGCTTGCTAACCTTTGTTTCTCAAACACTCAAACAACTATACTCACCATGGACCTCAGCAAGAGTTCTGCACCGGTGCTCCTGGCTCCTGAAAATGAAGAATTGATCTCACTTCATCCATGTTTAGACTACTCCCAATCAACAATCAGTCTGGTGGGGCGCTCGCTGGCCTAGCGGTCCAGGCGCATACCGCATATATGGCTCTAATGCGTACAGACAGCGCGTCGCGGGTTTGAATGCCAATCCTGACGACCTTTGCTGCGTGTCACTCCCCGTCTCTCTCTCCTTGTTTCTTTTCTCCTTATATTGTTGTTCTCTCATATATAATTTGCATGTATATTTACATATTTTTTTGTTTTTTTTATATTTTTGTACGATTTTCTTTTCATATTTATTTGTTTTCTTATTTGTTCTGCTAAAAGTAAAACTCATAAAATATGTGTGTGTGCATAGATAACGTACTGGCTGCAGCTGATCATTGGAGCAATCTGTCGCAGCTGACTTATTGGCAGAGGCAAGCCTTGCCTCCTAATGCATGTATGCCTGATGTACGTCTATTGAAGCTGAAAGTCTCTCCACAATTAAAATCATAACTTGACATAGTGAAAAGGCTCACACTGTGTCACCCTTGAGTCTTATTCGAATATTAGGCAACTATTCTTATTTATACGGTATACTGTATAGCCTTGAGGCATAGTCAAATATTACTAGGTAACCATTCTTGGTTTGTAGTTCAAATTAAATAGATATATATGTATATTATAAATAAACCCATGAATGAATTCATTTTCGGTTTTACTCAACATAAAATAATAACATTTATGGTGTAGCAGCTGCTGAACAATATTATATGAAGAACCCCTGGGTGTCTACTTTGAAAACCACTGCCCCACACTACAGTGTCCACCAAACAAATTGACTTGAAAAGAAGAGTGCACACACTTATACACACACACACACACACACACACACACACACACACACACACACACACACACACACACACACACACACACACACACACACACACACACATTTAATCATGTATTTATGTCCACATAAGAGATACAATACAAGGACACAAATATTACAAGGTGCTGTAAAAAATATACAGTCAGCAAATCATGGACAAATACCCCCACACCCTTCAGGGGTACAAATAACAGTGTCTTCGCCATATTTGGCGGTTACCGATAGTAGAGGAGATTCCACAGACACACACGAAAAAAATATATCAGCATATTAGTCTATACTATAAATATCCTTAACTCAGAACCTAGTCAATACTAACCTTGCGCCACCAGACTTTCCAACTCGGAGGAATTCGTTATTAAATGGCCTGGTAAATGATCCGGTCTAGGCCACACCTACTGAAACAAAAGGGGGAAAACCCTGTGGTTCCGGGTGTGGTGGTTCCGTTTTTTTCCGGCGCTGCTTTGGTTTGGTTCCTTTGATTTAGCATTTAAATGCTAAATCGAGTGTAACTACTAGTTTAGTCTCGCCAGTCGCTACGAGTTGGAATAAAGGATGGATATACCAAACAAACTATTCCTATAAGCTAAACTACGCCGCATCAAGGGTTTTATGGGGTAGGCCCTAAAATTATGATGCCCTCGATCGCGGGGAATTATTTTGGGTGATACTGGCACCCTTGGTTCCGGCCGTGGGTTCCGGTCGCCTTGATGACACGCTCCCGACCGGATCAGAAACCTGAAAATGGTATTGATCCCAGGCTAAATCAATACAATCACTGAAAACGTTTATGATGTCACCTCAATTAATTTAACCTATTATGTGCTTGCTAGGTTGCAATCATTTTGCTGCAGGCTACACACATTATCGTGACGAAACTATGAAATCAAAGTATATCCAATGAGAACTTTGAATATAACAGATTCATCATGACAATGTGTATATGAGCGATCTGTCACGTAGCTGACTCACTCATAACCTCGGACACGCCCAATTTATTGCATTTAGTGTCGTGAACATAGTGTCCCTGCTGCTGGTGGGAATTTGGAGTAATGCTACTACAATTTCTGCTGCTACTGAAATTGTTACTATTCTGCTAATACTGCTGATGCTACAGTACTTGGGCTACTACAGTACAACTACTGCTTGCGTCACAGTACATGCATATCGATGCTGTCGGGTGGAAACCTTTTTTATTATTAGTTTAAAAATATTTTAAAAAAAGTCAAAATAGACGATCTACAAGCTCACAACACTTTGCAGCACGACATGTTGTGAGCTTATATATCGGCTATTTTCACTACTTTTGTGCAACACTCTTGTATGATCAAGTAGGGCATTAATTTATGAAAAAAATATGGAGCTATACATTCTATATCCTGTTTGAAGGCATGGTCTTTACCAGTGAAATGCATTAACCCGTCCACCCAGAATGCTCAGTGGCTGTCCCTTTACACCAAAAAGAACATTCCTACCCACACACTACTGTATGTCATTTCCTCAAAACACTCAAGTCAAAACTGATCCAGTATGATTTGGCTGTGCATGATTATTTGGCCTTTGTCCATCTTTGCACCTCCAGCCCCCCTCTCTTGTCCTCTCACTCTCCCCACTGTGCTTTGCCTCGGGGTGTGTAACCCCTCCGTGTGGAGGGTGGGTCATTCTCTGGGAAAAGGTCAGCCAGCGTTCCGGGTCGGCACACACCGTCCAGTGGAGCGAGAAACATGAGGAGCAGTCCTTTAGGGAGAACATCACATCTCCCAGGGCCCAGCCAGCATCTGTGTTAACCTATAGCCAAACAGAACTCACTATCAGCTCTTATCTGGCCTGTCAGAACCACAGGCCCACAGCAGCAGTGACACTGTTGTGTTTGACAGACAGACAGACAGACAGACAGACAGACAGACAGACAGACAGACGCATCTGTTAGATGACAGGAACTGTTTGCCAGTTTGTTAAATGTCTCAAAATCTCATTCAGTTTCCACACTGCTCTCTCTGTCAATACAATTACCCAGACCTTCTTCTCCTACTCTATCTCTGTCTCCCTGTCTGTTTCTGTCTGTCTGCTTCTGTCTGTCTGTCTCTCTGTCTGTCTGCTTCTGTCTGTCTCCCTGTCACTCCATCTCTCTGTCATCAGAGCTGTGATCTTTACTTGCTTCATGCTATAGCGCTGCACTTGCAAAGATACGAGTGAAAGGTTTCTTTTATGAGCAGGGCAGAGTCCCTTTAACACACACACACGCACGCGCGCGCGCGCGCGCACACACACACACACACACACACACACACACACACACACACACACACACACACACACACACACACACACACACACACACACACACACACACACACACACCACCTAGCCCCCCCCCCCCCTCTCTCCTCTCTCCTCTCCCCTTGTATTACGTTATCCTCTGAGACCCCATCATTACAGACCCTTAGAAGGACCAAATTACACTGGAGTGACTTATTACCAGCTGTAGTAGGAGATGGGTGGAGGTATAGAGAGAGGGAAGAGAAACGGGAGGGAAGGTGAGACAGAGGAGAGAGCAGATGATAAAAGCGATGAGGGAGAGGAGTGAGGAAGATAGAGGACACAGGATGGGGAAGAGAGGAAAGATCGGCTCAACTGAGATAGAGGGAAGGACTAGACAATGGGAGGCTGGAATGAATAGAGGTGTGTGTGTGTGTGTGTGTGTGTGTGTGTGTGTGTGTGTGTGTGTGTGTGTGTGCGTGTGCGTGTGCATATGCACGTGTGCGTGTGTGTGTGCGTGCGCGTGCATACGAACGAGAGAGAATTTGTGTGTACCTGCGTGTTTGTGTTGAGAGAGTGAGACACAGATAAGGTTCATTTATATTTCATCGCACAATGGTGTCGCTTGACGAATATAACAGATTTTAAACTAACAGTTGAGTTAACCCACGACAGACAGTTGCTAGCTTGAAAATCTGTCATTTTCGTCCGGCAACAGCATCGTACTATATAGTTTAAATCAGGCTACAGAGCGCGAGAGAGAGCAGACATAGATAAACACTGTCATTTAGCGAGCCGAGCAGGGCTGTCCAGCAGTGGACACATGATAGATGGAGCTGAAAGTTTGCTCTGCTTCCAAAATCCCAAAGTTCACACATACCTCCCATCCTTAGCGTCTAGTGTCCAGCCAACGGAAGCAATGCATGATGGGATACTGTGTACCGGCTGAACCGGGCTGTCGAGGTTCACCGAGTTGTTTTCGGCAGTCAGGATTGGGGCTGGACAAAGGGTCGTCATTTTCATATTCCACAGCGCTTTTGTCACTGTGTGTGTGTGTGTGTGTGTGTGTGTGTGTGTGTGTGTGTGTGTGTGTGTGTGTGTGTGTGTGTGTGTGTGTGTGTGTGGCAGGATAACTGGGAGTGTAGCCTGACGCTGTTGGAACAGATTCCTAGGATATAATGCGCCAAACCTCCAGATATTGCGTGCTCTGACACAGAGCTGAAATATAGGCATGCTTTAGTAAACAAAGTAGCTGGAATGGAAAGACAAAGTGTGTGTGCATGGGTGGAGGGCATGCACTCACATGCACTCACTGTACACTACAGCTGATAACAAGCAACAACACTAAAATAGCCCTCTCACTTGTCTATGTGACAATGGCTTTCTGTGCCCACGGGAAGAAAGCAAAGTGGCATGCAAGAGCACACACACACACGCGCACGCGCGCGCGTACTTGCACGCACGCACAAGCACCTAATGCAAGACTGAGATATAATAATAATTTGAATCCTACTGAAGACCATGACCGTATAATAATGGTTTAATCCAGATTGATACAATACATATTATTATAACAGAAGGCAATCCTTTGATCTCAACCTCTGCAATTGAGCTGACTTTGGAAAATCTCCAAATTGATTATCAAACACCTTCCTACTGGTACTCATGATCATGAGAGAGGCTTATATCATTCATAGGCCTGTATTAACTACTTGAACCCCAGCATGCCTATTCTGGGGGGGGACATTTGCCATAGACGGAAAAAAACGGTCCAAGTACAGTTGTAACCCAGGTCTGTTTTACTAAGAATAACAGGTTTAAGTTGTTAAAAAGCAAGTGCAAATAAATTACAGCAGTATACTTCCATTTCAAAACCTATGAGCAAAATATTTATTACATATGAACTACTGAAATAATGAACTATAATTCATTAAATAATTACTCATATACATACTGTACTGTACCAGATAGATACCTGTGATGTGCCCATAAAGGTGATTCTGATTATTAAGTAATTAACACGAGAAAAAATATATAGGTATTATTGAAAGTCGTCTTGGTCTGAGAACAAGTCCAGACTATTGTAGTGTAGAGTACTACAGCACTGACAGCACATACTGTACGCGCACACGTCACACAATCTCATGTTCATAACCTGTGCCTCTCTTTTCAATCTACAGACAAAAGCCATATGGTGCCAGTCTGCCAGACACTCTTATTGGCAGAGAGAGTAACACAGGACACCTGGCTCTACAGTATACAGTATATCGCCCGTAAATGAATGCCCTGCTTCATCGCACAAGAGTGTTACACAAAAGTAGTGAAAGTAGCCGATCTACAAGCTCACAAAGCGTCGTGTTGTGAGCTTATAGATCTGCTTTTTTTCACACCATTTTTTTATGTTTTTCAAATAATAATTTAAAACATTAAGACCTGGAACGCATCTGTGTCACTTTTTGATTTTAGCTAAAAAAAAAGCATTATTTTACACTTTGGCTATTCAAAAATAGCAGATTTAGAAGCTCATAGCTCTATGAGCTTGTAGATCTGCTATTTTTTGAAAAATCGTGAAAATGTGTGCAAATCTTGTTTTAAAGCGAACATTTGTAACTCAAATCTTTGCTTCTGGGGCGTCCCTGGAACAAAATATTTTGCGATGGGGGTCGGCGGCCAAATACATATCATTTTGGGGTGATCTTGACATGAAAATGTTTGAGAACCACTTATATAGAAACATACGTTTTTCAGAAAACTGTTCGGATTTAGAAGACATTAGTAAGAATCGGAACCTCAGGTCTTTAATGGGTTAAAAGCAACGGTTTTGGACATACAACTTTTCCACCTGACAGTGAAGATATACACATTATAGTGTCTGAGACGAGAGCTGGCCTGAGCCCTGTTTCTGCCGTAGCTCTCATTGACATCCCTTCCTGTGATCTCAGATTGCGTACGTCAACTTTTGGAACGTTTTTTATGCAAAAAATGCATATTTACATAATTTCCTAAAATCTCTGTCTGCTGTTCTGGAAGAACTTTAGCTGCTCTCGACTAACATGCGCACATGTATACACGCACACACGCGCGCGCACGCACACACACACACACACACACACACACACACACACACACACATACGTGGTGCCATTTAGAGAGCAAGTGAGGTAACTCGCGGTGACTTTCATTGTTATTCATGTATTAATTTATTCGCTCATGGCAGACGTGAAACAGGGCTGTAATATGCAGATGTGGGTTTGTTTCTCGATGGGAATTTTCTGGTCCACTGCTTCTAGCTGCCACTAATAATAAAGACAGGCAAGGTGGAAGAGAGGAGACGGGGGGAGGGGGTGAGAGAGAGAGAGAGAGAGAGAGAGAGAGAGAGAGAGAGAGAGAGAGAGAGAGAGAGAGAGAGAGAGAGAGAGAGAGAGAGAGAGAGAGAGAGAGAGAGAGAGAGAGAGAGAGAGAGAGAGAGAGAGAGAGAGAGAGAGAGAGAGAGAGAGAGAGAGAGAGAGAGAGAGAGAGAGAGAGAGAGAGAGAGAGAGAGAGGTTATATACAGAGGGAGGGGGTGGACATGTGAAGATGCCTCCAGGTCTGAGCTAACCCTCATATTTCCCTAGCGCACACGAACACACACACACACGCTCCCGCGTACACGTGTACAGCCGGTGACCAGGTGTGAGCTCAGTGTGAACGACCTTGATGTTCTTGACATGAAGGTCAGCATGTAAGAGTTGTCTTCTATCCACAGTTGACAAGACACCAGAGCTGTTCCACAAAACCCTTACCTTCCTGTCTGGAGAGCAGGGCGCCGAGCTGATACTGTACTAAAATAGCTACATACAACTCTTTCACTTGCCAGGTAAACAAGGCAGGAGTCAGGCATACTGTAGCAACATTGACAGATGATAACCCCTCGAATTCAATCTTCCCTGATCCCTGCAGCCATCCTCGGTTAAAATCACTCTTGACTGGTTGGTTATTTAACCACTTGTACCCTATATACTGTGTTGTACGTTGTAAATAGATATTTTTTTGCCAAATGTTCATATACTGTATTTTCACCTTATTATGAAATGCCCAACAAAATGTTACATGTACCACTTTATTGAGATGCTTGCTGGGTGTAAACGACTGAACAACCTGTGTTTCCAGTTGAGGTGTAGATATCCAACGAGTTGGGTCGGCGCTATCGACGATCAATATCGTCGGCTACATGACACATGAGTGCTTTAGTGTGACACTGCCGTCTTGCTCATTTTAGAGGTCACAGGCATAGGTAGGGACCACTGACTTTCTGCAGGAGAGGTGATATGAAGAGGTGGAGGACATTATTGTTAAAAGGGACTGAAGAATACTCTCTGTTTTCCCTCCCGATGCATATATATGAGATATTAACCCCCCTCCAGTCTGCGTGTGATCGACAGCTCACAGAATGGATGCAGTGGCAGAGGAAGCACTGAAGGCCCCGCGAGGCTTCAGTTCAAAATGTCAGCCAATCACACAGTCAGCACCTCATGTCAATTATAGACCACATCAAACTTCCATGTGGTCTCATAATTGACGTGAGTCCTTCCCTGATGTAAGGTGAGGGGTGAGGAAAGAGAAGTCTGCAAAGAGGAAGTAGACGCATTGTATGAACGGTACGGTGCCGCATATTGATTGATGTACAAATCCTAACTTTGCCACATGCCTCTTGCAACTGTTTCTTTATATAAACACAGTGTCAACACACACGTCCCCCTAATCCTGTGCACGTGTCGACGTGTTGTTGTCCTCGGCAGAGCAGCCGTCACACATAGCTAGCTGCAGCCCCAGGCACACACACCCCCCTGGCCTCAGTCCGAACCATGTCAAATCAGTGGGGTCTTCACCACAGGCCAATTCTGTAGCGTATAATTAGCTTTTAATCAGCGCCTTATTCAGGCGAGCAGTAGAGATTAGCCCGGCTTGGGCTCTGCTTAAAATAAGCATTCAGAAATGCGTGCGAAAGCCTCTGACCCATCACGCCCAATCACACATGCACACACACGCTCGCACACACACACGCACACACACGCACACACACGCACACACACACACACACACACACACACACACACACACACACACACACACACACACACACACACACACACACACACACACACACACACACACACACACACACACACACACACACACACAGTTTATGTGACACAAGCACTGTGGAACGAAAACCAATAATCTGCCCTCCCTGTCCTCTCTCATCTCACTCCCTGTTTATGCCCATCTTTGCTTTTAAGTCCCCTCTCTTTTCCCCCCAGTTCCTATCTCACTCCTTTCGCTCTCTTGTCTGTATAACATAACGTCTCGGGATTTGTCAACACTTCTGAAGGCTTCCTTTTTGATCTCTCCTCCGCTTTGAGCGTTTCTTTTGGGAAGATGGTGGATGCTAAGTATTGAAATCCAGTTTGTGATGGTGCAACACGATATGAATAAAGACTACATCTATTCATTGCATTGGCAACACAACACAGGGACAGCGATGGGAAGAGCGATCTGTTTGTCACAGATGTCGGGAAGGGCACGAGGTGGAAACCCATGCAAGCGCTCACTCGCAGGCACACAGAAACACCATAAACCTGATCTTCTTCCCTCTGCCTATGTTGGAGGGTCTATTTGACTAATCCAATATGCAGCGTTTAAAGTGAGTCGCCTTATTAAAAAGCTGCTCAGGGTTTGAGAGCGTAGCATTTCAGATGAGGTCGTCTTGTCTAATCCATGCCTCTCTCTGGGGTGAGCCACAGCCTTTATGCCTGTAATGAAGTGCAGTGAGATGAAAGCCTTTTTAATGGGATTTGGTTTAAACTAGGACACAATCCAGAGAGGGGGGGAGGGGGGAGGAGCAGAGAAATAGCACCTCCTCGGTATGACCGATGACGTCATCAATATTTCTACGCTTGCGTGCATGCGACAGCTATTTTAGCCACACAAAACTTTGCCTGCCTAGTCTGGGCATGTCATAATAACTGAAACATTACGCAAAAATAGGTGAACATTCTGCAAAAAGAACAGATCTACAAGCGCACAACGGAGGACATTGAGATATGTCGTGAGCTTGTAGATCAGCTATTTTGGGCAAAGGGATTTGGTGTAGGGGGAAAAAAGGAGGGGACCAAGCATAGATCCCTGGAGGACTCCGGTCTATGTAAGTATTATGGTTTAAGTCAGTGGTTTTCAACCTTTTTCGCGTCAAGGACCCCCACATTGACAAATATTAGCCCAGGGACCCCCATTTGAAAAGATATGCCAGGGACTCAACCATTTACATTTCTTGGGGGTCCCAATCTACACTGTATCACCATCATCAGTGTTCATTTAACTCTGAGAGTGTACAAATGGAACCAAATGGACCCGTTAGTCCATTTGGTTCCATTTGTACACTCTCAGAGTTACAGACATATAAGGGTCAATTTTGTTGATAACTATTAATATGGCTGGGGACCCCCTGGAACCCCCTCAAGGACCACTGGTGGTCCCCGGACCACTGGTTTAAGTGGTTAATCTTATCCACCCCCATGATCAAGTCAGTCGTGTCACTCCTCCTGTTGTAAAACTGTGGCCTCACCACTGCCGTGATACTTCTCTTCCCAGACTGTAACTTTCCCCGACTGTCAACATCACTTTCCTCCTGCCGTGTTCCTCATCGCTCTCTGACACACACGCCTCATCCTCTATTGTTCAGAATTTCAATGTGTAGTTGCAGATTTGATTTGCGTGGGCAGAGGCTGAGAGGGTTTTGGTGATGCTGTGATGCAGCCCTGTGCAGTGGCGCTGTGAGTCAGCAGGCTCGCGCATGTTTCTCTCCACTGATACCTTCCATCCAGGACATTATGCCGCGGGTCGTAGACCGACGCAGCAGAGAGGCTGTTGGAAGTTAGAACACAGAGCTTGGCAGCCAATGGCTGTCTCTATCCTTTGTTATGTGGAAGAAAGCACAGCCACGCACACACACACACACACACACACACACACACACACACACACACACACACACACACACACACACACACACACACACACACACACACACACACACACACACACACACACACACACACACACACACACACTCACTCCTCAAAAGTGTTGTGGATGAAGCCAATAAGGCACATTATGTGTGGCTTAAAGGACGACTTCACCACTTTTCAACCTATCTTCATATAATAGGTCCTCACTAATGCTCATGATAAAATGATACCATTTTTTTCTACTTGGTCTCTGTCTCATAGGAGGGCTGTGGACAGTCCAGAAACCTGTCTACCAGTGACATCATCGTTAGGCAGGATTTTTTTTCCCAAAAAGATTACAATTTTTTTATTCAGATTTTTATTAAGGCGAGAACAATGGGATCTATTATTGCATTGCAACTTTCCAGGAATACAAAGCCTGCAGTTTCTATTAGCTTGGATTCCCCATCGATGATGTCACTGGTAGACAGGTTTCTGAACTGTCTACAGCCCTCCTCTGAGACACAGACTGATTAGAAAAAAATTGTACCATTTTATCATGAGCATTAGTGAGGACCTATTATATGAAGATATGTTGAAAAGTGGTGAAGTCGTCCTTTAAGAATCGTTGCTGTCGGGTGGATGTCCAAAACAGTTATTTCATTATAATATTGAAAATAGCTGATCTGCAAAAAAAACATAAAAAGTTGAAATATGGAGACAGAAGGTTTCTGCACAACAGCGACGGAATGCTGCTGTCCTTGGCCTGAATGATATGAACATTGTGAAATGGTTTTGTGAAAATGCTATTGATTATATGAATGTTGTGAAATGGTTGTGTGTGAACGCTATTGAATGATATGATCATAGTGAAATGGTTGTGTGTGAGCGCTATTGAATGAGATGATCATAGTGAAATGGTTGTGTGTGAACGGTATTGAATGATATGATCATAGTGAAATGGTTGTGTGTGAGCGCTATTGAATGAGATGATCATAGTGAAATGGTTGTGTGTGAACGGTATTGAATGATGTGATCATAGTCAAATGGTTGTGTGTGAACGGTATTGAATGTGTGCACGCTATTGAATGAATGATATGATCATAGTGAAAATGGTTGTGTGTGAACGGTATTGATTGAACGATATTAACATAGAGAAATGGTTGTGTGTGCTTCCGCCTGTGAGAGCCAGTGTGTATGACCAGAGTGGTGTCCAGTGTGTTCCAGCCGACCAGTGATCCTGTCACTGTGGTGGCGAGGCTTGGCTCATGACCTCCTCGGGGCCGTGCTGCCATATTGGCCCCCTGCTTATTGTTCTGTCAACAGCATCTGTTGGGCCTGATAACAGGATTAGACCTGCCCCCTATAGGCTCACTGGAGCTACCCTGGATTAGGGAGGAAGGGCCTGTGTGTGTGTGTGTGTGTGTGTGTGTGTGTGTGTGTGTGTGTGTGTGTGTGTGTGTGTGTGTGCGTGCGTGTGCGTGTGTGCGTGTGCGTGTGCGTGTGCGCGTGCGTGCGTGCGTGCGTGTGTGTGTGTGTGTGTGTGTGTGTGTGCGTGTGAGAGAGAAAGATTATAACTCAACCTACTCCACTCCATCCTGTGTGAAGACCCCTACCATAGCGAAAGACGAATGAGAACACTTTTACACCTAATGTGAGACGGCACAGCTCCGATAGTTCCCCTTTCTTTCATTTATGTGTTTTTCTGCCTCGCACCACGTCGCCGAGCCTATATTTTATACTGTACGATCGATACAAGGACGGCCGTTTGTACCGAGAATGTGACACTTTAGCATGACACGCATTCATCCCAGTCCACGGATTGAAGGTTGTGTCAAGGTCCAGTTGTAAGTTCCTCATGAATATTATATGTGGGGGTTCCCACCCCTCCCCACGTGTGTGTGTGTGTGTCCTTCATCAAGAGGGTTGGTGCTCTCCCTGGTGATAAACAGTTTGCTGGGGCAGAGCAGTGGGCAGCCATATTCTCCTCTGGGCATAGAGATGAATCCCTGGCTGAAGCCTTCATGAAAAGTAAAGCGGCGATGGTAATCTCCGTCGATCCATCATCTTATTTGTGCTGTGGACTGTGCAGGGCACCTTGCCGAGTCATTTATCAATGGCTGCATCTGAGAAATGCCAAAATTTAAAGTCTGGCCGACAGACGCTAAATACACACACACCCATCCATCCAACATAAGCATAATATGCAAGGTTTCTGCCCGACAGTGACTATATTATAGTCTTCTGTCGGGCAGAAACCTTGTATATCCATATTCCATCTATTTACGATCTTTATTTTTTTCCCCATAAATGAATGCCCAATGTTATACTTTGTCACAGTGTCACTCAAAAGTAGCGTAAATAGCCAATCTACAAGCTCACAGCTCGCCGCATCTCTATGCATGTGAGCGTATAGATCTGTTATTTTCTGTAGTTTTGGAAATGTTTGAACACTTTTTTTAAAATGAAAAGTCTGGGGTTGAAAGTCTGTTTGTGGGTTTGATAAATCTTTAACCAATGAAAAGTATTAGCAAGAGCTTGAGACTTAATCATTCGGAACATAGATTATTTTTCCTTTTTTTGCCTTTTTAACGTTTCCTGAATAGTAACGGTTTTGGACATTTCCACCAGACACAGACAGCGATGATATGTGCACAGATAATATAATTGCACATATACATATATATATATATACCAGTATAGCCTTGGCACCATGGCTGTGTCTGGGCATTTGCGGGCAGACAGGCAAGTTATTGCTCAAAGATCTGAACGGTGGGAATCTCGCAGCAGGATGACAACGTTTCCCCCTGTGGGACATCCCAGTCCCATTTCCCCTCGGAAGCGGCCATACCCCTGTGACATTCCTGCCAACCACCATACCTGCCAGTCAGTCTGTTTGGTTCCACTCAAGCTAGGAATTTAGCAGTGGTTTGGATTAAGAGGTGGGGGGGGGGGGGGGGGGGTGGCCCGGCAGATAGTCTAAACTGTAGGCCATACCTTTGTTTAAGTTTCCCCCGTGCAGTGTGTTCATGAGCAGTATGTGTGAAATAGGTTTGTGTGTACGAATAAGTCAGTAGTTCTCAAACTTTTGTTATTTCAAAGAGCCCCTATAACTCCGAACGTATACAAATGGACCCTTATGGGTCCATTTGGGTCCATTTGTATACGCTCAGAGTTACAGACCTGTAAAGGGTCCATTTTACTCAAGGAACCCTGAGGGTCCCTGGATCGCACTTTGAGAACCACCAAATTAGACCTTAACAAGAAACTTCCCCCAGTAGCTCATGAGGATAACAAAGTCCTCAGAGAGAGAGAGAGGGAGAGAAGCCAAGGTGAAGAGTACATAAACCAGATGTCAGTCACACAGCGCTCCTCATCCTCCCCTCAACCCCTCCACCCCCCCATCTTCATCCCATTCTCCCTCCAAAGCTGTAATCAGGGGAAGGACCTCCTGCTGCGCAGAAGATGAAGCTATTGTGTGGCTCAGTGTCATGACACATGCTCAGATCTATACTCTCTCTCTCTCTCTCTCTCTCTCTCTCTCTCTCTCTCTCTCTCTCTCTCTCTCTCTCTCTCTCTCTCTCTCTCTCTCTCTCTCTCTCTCTCTCTCTCTCTCTCTTCTCTCTCTCTCTCCCCCTCTCACTTAACGCCCCGCTGAGCCGCAAAATAAATCTGAGATATATTCGAGAGAGAAGCTTCTCGTCTCCGCTCGTCAGTGGCTTGTGTGTTTAAAATGGCTGACAGACGCCGAGGCGGGGAGCGCGGTGATTGGCCGGATACAGCGTACAGTCACTGTGACTCACCGACGTGTCAGGCTGCACCACTCAACCCCTCCAACCCCCCCGTCAGCCAGCCAGCAACATTAATCAGAAGTTCTTCAGAAGGAGGAGATGGAAGACCACTGGTTCCTCATGCCTTCCTGTCACGATACCTTGCAGGAGGAGTCCGTGCAGGGGATTGATTGAGGGACCGGCAGAGAGATGCAATCTGAAGTATTAACCCCAATGAACCCTAGGATCCCTATTCTGAGCTTGTCATAGACAGACATTTTGGCAAATATGCTGTCCACAGACACGCGCGCGCACACACACGCACACGCACACGCACGCACACACACACACATTTTGATTCCGTTTTGATTTAAAGGAGAAGAGAAGCATGTTCTGTGCGCTGATAAAAGAGATCCTGACATCCTGGCTCTCTCCAGTCAGGTGAGAGGGAGCGCGGTGGAGGGCAGACCAGACAGAGCGGTGTAACTTTGAACAAAAAAAGAAGCTGCCATTTCCTTCTGTCTCGTCTCTCCCCTGACAGCGCCTGTCTATCTGTCCATTGTCTCTCCATCACATTGATTCCCTGTCACTCCCTTTCCTCTATTATTCCTACGCTTCTGTCTGTCTGTCTGTCTGTCTGTCTGTCTGTCTGTCTGTCTGTCTGTCTGTCTGTCTGTCTGTCTGTCTGTCTGTCTGTCTGTCTCTCTCTCTCTCTCTCTCTCTCTCTCTCTCTCTCTCTCTCTCTCTCTCTCTCTCTCTCTCTCTCTCCCATCACTTTTCTGTTTCTGTCATAGTTTATTCTCCTCTTTTTCTTTTTCTTATTTTTTTGGTTCCCGGCCCACACTCACACTCATCTCTTTTTTACACAGACATTTTGTGGTAGAACTGTATCTGTCTCCACACGTACACACACACACACACACACACACACACACACACACACACACACACACACACACACACACACACGTGTCGGTCCCAGAACACTTGATGACGTGTGTACATGTGCAAGCGCAAGTGCGTGCGTGAGTGTACTCACATACACACACACACACACACACACACACACACGCATACACACAGATGGTGCGCAGGTGTGAGATGTGACACAGTCCAGGTTACAGGCCACAGCTTCTGCAGGCCAGGCTCTATAGCAGCAGAGGTTGCATTCCAATGACACACTGTAGTTCACTCTCCCTGGCTTCCTCTCACTGTGTGTGTGTGTGTGTGTGTGTGTGTGTGTGTGTGTGTGCGCGCGCTTCCTCGTCCATGTGTCTCCGTGAGTCAGTCGGAGAGGCCCGTGGGTGCTGTTTAATCAAACGTAGTGACCTTTGTCGTAGACGCAGCTCCACTTCTGACCTGCGGTGACACAGTAAAATCCTGAGTGTTCATTTAACTTGGAGAGTTTGTCTGACTGAGCCTGAGAATGTAACAAAAATGGACCCGATTTGTACACTCTCTGAGTTACAAATGAATTGGCTACTGTGAAGGCATCAAGATCAGAATAAAACATCAGAATAGGTTGTCAGGGTTCACTTTTCGGTTGCGTGGGTGTAATTATTATTGTACCTTTGAATGTACCATGTAACAGTCATTTCATATAGAAAGCCTAGACAGACAGACAGACAGACAGACAGACAGACAGACAGACAAGAACACAGCCACGTTAACAAAGCATCTTTACACATTTATGCATGCACACATGTGTGTGTCTATTAATATGGTAAATAGTCTGGCATTTACATAGCGCTTTTCTAGTCTTCTGACCAGTCAAAGCACTTTATAGTACATACCTTCACATTCACACACTGACGGCAGTGTGTACCAATCCGCTCATGGGCGGTTCAAGGACACGTTGACGTGATGACAGGACGAGCCGGGAGTCCAGCCAGGGACCTTTTTGCTTCCCAGACGGTCATTCTACCTCTTGTGACCCATGTGACTATTATTGTTCTGTTTGTTTGTGTTTCTGGTTAATTGTGTGCGTGCTTGTGTGTGTGTGTGGGTGCGTGCGTTCGTGCACGTGCATGCTTGTATGCATATGTGTGTGTGTGTGTGTGTGTGTGTGTGTGTGTGTGTGTGTGTGTGTGTGTGTGTGTGTGTGTGTGTGTGTGTGTCTGTGTGCGTGCCTGTGTGTGCGTGTGTGTGGCTCTCCCAAGCTGTACAAATCGTGCTCAGTCCAGTGGCCTCCAGTCAGAGTGCTGCTGTCTGAGCTCATCAGCGTTAGACGTCCGCACCGCCCTGATCCGCCCCGACAGCCAGCCACAGGAAATGATGGGGACATGGAGCTGCCCACAGCACCCACGTGGGTCACCCACGTGACCCAGGGTGCTCAGAGGGGGCTGGGAGAGGGCAGGAGGAGAGCAGCATGGGAGAAGAGAAGGGATGTACTGCATGAAAAACAGAAAGGGAGGCAGTGAAGCACCTTGACCTGCACCCAGTTGCAGGCACCGTGGCCCTGCCTGCCTGGCAAGACAACCGTCTCATCATCATCTGTCGGTCACAGTGGTGGAAAAAGTACTCACATGTTTTACTTAAGTAAAAGTATCACTGTTACAATGTAGAAGTACTCTGTTACAAGTGAAAGTACGGAATTCAAAATGTACTTGAGTAAAAGTACAAAAGTATTGGTATCAAAATATACTTTAAGTACAAAAGTAAAAATACTCATTGTGCATAATGTCAAAATGTATAAAATATTTTTTGAAAATAGCCGATTTACAAGCTCACAATGCGTCGCATCGCGACACATTGTGAGTTTGACTCTGAGATGTAGTGTAGAGATGTAGAGATGTAGTGGAGTAGAAGTAAAAGTACTGAAGATGGAAATAGTCCAGTAAAGTAAAAATACCTCAACACTGTACTTAAGTACAGTGTTTGAGTAAATGTACTTAGTTACTTTACACCACTGGTCGGTCATCCTTAGACGAGCCCACCAACGACATTGTACTTTATTGTAATTTCCCCTGCATCTTTCTTTAGTATGTCCATGGACCTCGGTGTGGGGTGGCCTCATACTGTGTAACATTCATTTTAGTAGTCCTCTTGGTGACACAGTTTGTAGCTCCGGTGTCATGACTTTACAGTGTTTATCTATACGGCAGTACCAGCTCAAAAAAGGAATGCTGCAGGGTCCTAGCGAATGTTTTTGAAACGAAAGTCCTAGCGAAGGTTTTTATTAACGTTAAAGTGCATAAATAAATACCTTACTGGTACATATCCGGTGCCTTCTTCATTTTGGCACGAGTGCCTGTGCATAGACTTGAGAAGTCAAAAAACACATGTTATGTATACCAGTGAAAGATAATTCATATTTAAAAAAAAACTTTTGTTTAATTGAAAATGTTACACAGTGTGAATTTAAGGTCTTGCTCTAATGAGTTGAACGCAGTGCCTCCTGTTGTTGTCCGGGAGGATGTTGTAGATGACAACCTCGTTTTTCTTGGCATTTAGCCCAAGACCAACCTTGGCACACTCTCAGTCTCCATTTTGGTCAAAAGGTCCTGTGCCTGCAGCACGTGGTCAGATAAGGAGGCAAATGTCATCTGTATGGACAAGGTCCATTAGGACCAGAGCAGGGAGTCGTCTAGTCGTCTAATACTGAGGTTGAGTTCCTGCTCCAGTCCACTGATGGCCTGTGCATAGTCCAGGACTATAATGAAGAGGAAGGGGGGAAGGTGTCCCCTTGCAGTACCGCTGCCACGATGTCAAACTCGTCGTTGTTGGGGTCATCGTTGTTGGGGGCCCCGCAATCCTTGGCGGTGACCAGACAAAGACACAAACATCTAGACATACAGCAGATGTACACATACTACACATACACAGAAGAAAACTATGCATGCACACGCACACGAACACGCTCACACACACACACACACACACACACACACATTGCAAGAGTGTGCATGCCAGGACTGTTGCAATATTATCTGGCTGAACGGTGATTAAATTAATCTCAGCATGCCTGGCACCACCTCTAGAACCACGCTGTTGTATTTGACACCATCCACTTCCGGCTTGAGCGGGTCCGTGTCACAAACCATACCCAATCCTGCACTGCACACACATACAGTAGCCTACACGCACGCACGCACGCACGCACGCACGCACGCACGCACGCACGCACGCACGCACGCACGCACACACACACACACACACACACACACACACACACAAAAACACAGCGTGTCGCATGCACTAGGTCAGGCTAGCTAGCATGCTACATCTTTCATGCTAGCCCCAAAACCGCAAAGCTGCATCAGCTTTCAGACAGAGGGCAAAGGTTAAGGGTGAGCAAGAGCTCTCCTTACTTCTTAGACCTCAGCGGAGAGGAAGAGAAGGGAGAGCGGAGAGGAACCACAAGCACGTTTCCTTCCCCACGACAGCGACTCTGCAGTCTCTCACATTTATGAGCCCCCTTTTTATTATTTTTTTGTTATTTTAACAGATTTTCCAGGCCCTCCGTCAGGCGCGTCAGACATTGTCACAGTTCCAGAGCAGAATGAAATCCTGGCCTTTCCATACCTCTCAGATCAGATCTGTTTCCCCTCTTACCTTCAATACCCCCCCCCCCCCCCCCGCCCCCCCACCCCCTCTCTCTCTTCTGATCCACTCAGTTGACTTCACATCTCAGATCATAGCCCTTTCTTCATCTCTCTCTCTCTTTCTTTCCATGCTCCTCTCTGCATAGTGGCTTGCCTCCCACTTCCATAGTGTCATCTTGTGTAACCCTGCCAGTGACCGATGGGGAACTCCTTTGGCGCACAGCATATATCAGTTTTTTTTAGCTTGAACCATTTTCCCAGCTGCAGCTTCAATGCGTGGCGTAGTAGTCTAACCTCACAGCATTAAAGCAACGTCCTCTCGTATTGTATGTTTACATTAATGCCGCCACCTTCTGAAAACAACAAAAGAGAGCAAATGTGTGACAGAGATGCACTTTTGGACCTATAAACACCTCCACCACCTCTTCTCCCTGCTGTCACTAAGAGAGGTTGCTAATTGTCAGGTCAGTCACTGGCTGCACGTTTAATATGTGAACACCGTAGGTGCAAACTCTCAAGAGCCTAGATGCTAGATCTTAAAAACCGGTAAAGTATCTGTCATTTTAGATTTTTGCGTTGGCTATTCAAATGCTGCGTGCTTATAGGCCTACATCTGCTATTTTTGAAAAAAAAAAAAAAAAAATCTTGAAAGTGTGAGAACTACTGATCTAGAAGGCATTTGTAGAATCGGCCTCAGATCTTAATGGGTTAAAACAGCAACTACTCTGGCACCCTTCATCTGAGTTGACACGGTCAGCGTGGTGTAAACCGACGAACCACTGACTGTTTGACAAGTGTACTATTCTCAGATATTGGCAGGTTGAACCCAAAAGCACTTGGACTTTGTTCAGACTGCAGGAAAATCAGATTTGTTTCTAAAATCTGATCGCATTGCAATGTGACGTGTTGTGAGCTTGTAGATGAGTAATAATACTGTTGTGTAAATCAGACTTCAGTGTGGCCGGTCTGAGACACATCTTTATAAATTAGATTTGTATTTCTAGCCACCTAGGCATATGGTTCAAATTTGATTCACATCTCTAAGTTTCCTATTAGTATTTTTGCTGTTCAGTTCAGACTTGAATCTGATTCCAATCTGGATAGACCAAAACTCAAATTTGGGCTGAAAGTCTGAACTTAACCTTAGAGACAGACAAGATTTGGAAGAAAATCCAAATTTACCAACAACTTAAAAACTGGGTAATCAGTCGCACAATGAAAACAAATCAGAAAAGGGGCAGGTGGGAATCCTAGGTCCAGAAAACAGACAGGCGGGGTCAAAACCGGGAGAGCAGTCACTATAATGTCACTAATGGCAAACAAATCCATCAGGGGACAGGCAGGTAATCTGAGGTCCGGAAAGCAGGTAGGCAGGGTCTAAAAATGCTGGATAGTTTGACAAAACACACAAGATAATCTGGCAAGGAATGGCCGTAGCTGAATGGGTAGATAGGCCGCCTGGGAATTGGAAGGTAGCCGGTTTGGGTGATGGAGAGAAAGGGAAATAAGGTGAGGTGGCAAAGAATGTGGGAGTGGCTCTGAAATGACAGGAGTCGGAAATAGTTAAGCCAGATTCACTCTTCTGCGATGCGTACGTAGGTCGGCACCGTTGTGCGACGGAGCATAAATTAGGCTTCTAGTGACAAGTGGCATGAAAACTAAAATCTAATGAAAGTGACTAAAGGTTAGGAGAATCTGTGCACAACTATAATTTGTCTTTAAAAGAGAAATACACATGTATAAATGTGAACCATGGTGGTCTGGTGTATTCTACTATCTGTGAGAATTAAACACAAGGAAAAGAAAACTCTTATAAGTGTAGGTGTAGAGCCTGTAGCTGCTCCACTGATGATAAATGAGCTATCGATTCCTTTTGACCTCACTAAAGTTTGTTTAAGCTTTTACACCCAAATGAGTGTCTTTACTTTAGACTATACCGCTGACATCTCTGAGACAGACAATCCATGCCTGTCCCATGGCAACTTTGCCTAGTCTAGCAGCAAATGGTTCTCTTTGGAATTGCAGATAAATGTGATACCACATAGTAGAGGATCTCCCTCTTATGTCTGGCTGCAAGGAATAGTCACGATTCTTCCCTTTGATGAAACGGTGAGAGACAGACTCAGCTGTGTGAGAGGAGGCATATAACTAAGCACATTATTTCTGAAGCCTGAAGTCTGTGTGTTAATCCCCTGCAGATCATCTTTGATGTAACTGACACAACTGAAGTAATGCCGAAGAGGTTTTTTTTTTTCTTCTTCTTCTTTTTTTAAGTTATAAAGTTATGTAATTATGGTTTGGAACATAATGAGTCATTAGTGATTGAATGTACAGCATCAGTTATTCTCTTGGTCTTTCACACGGATAGGAAGCAACTTCCGCGAGAGGCTGAGGCATCAAAAACACATTTATCATGATATTACAAGCAGAGGCTTGCACGTGGTTGTAGGGTTTAGTGCACAACACATCGCTTTGAGACACATCGATCTCTCCCCCTCTCTCTCCCATATTTGCACTGATTGAGCTTCCCCGTCACTCTCTCGCTATGTCCATATTTGGGCATAAACACAGCTTGAACTTTACATAGTAGATCATACTGGCTAACGTAGCCAGATAGCACAGCCTGTAATGTTATATCCATATAGTAGTGCTTATTTGTGACAAGCACTGTAGCCCCAATTTAAATCTGATGTTTCGGCATGCACATCCTTTATTTAGCCCATTTAGATATTAGCCTATTATTTTAGTGCATTGCGTGTCCTATGTGTTGGGCCTGTTACAACTAGTTGCATGCTAGTATTGCACACTGAAAATAGCAGCAGCAAATATACTTGAGGCTTGAGGGAGGTGGGAGATAGAGAGAAAAAAATGTATAAGCAATCTGTGAAATACATAATGACAACAACCACATATGTTATACTCTTAGAACACTATTGTATTTGTTTATGTAATGACCCTATTTTCCCCTAACATTCTGACGCCAGTTATGTTGATGATTATTGTGACTTTGTATCATACAAAATGTAGTGGCCGTAAAGAGGTAAAGAAGTAGTGAAGTAAAAGTACAATATTTGCCATGTAGGGGAGAAGTAAACAAAAAATACCTCAAAGTTTTACTGAAGTACAGTACTTGAGTAAATGTACTTAGTTACTGCCCCTGTGGAGATATGCCCTTACAGTATGTGTCACTAATGTGGAGAGAGAGAGAGATCGGATGGAGAAACGTGCCTTTCATTTGCTTCAGCTAACACATAAGCTCATGTGATGCCCTCTCTGTCATCCTCTTACCCTTCATCTAACTCTTCTGAATCCACCCCAGCCATCATTTATGCATGTGAGAGAGCTCCTCTCAGAACAGCCAGGATACCATGATACTCCACCTGTGGTAATGATTGGGTCATCACAAAGTTGCGTTGGTAGAAAGATATACTTGAGAGGTCAGCAGTAGAGATGTTGCACACCATGTGTCCCTTGGCTAGAACGCCTCAAAAAAGCAGTTCACCTGCTGAGATCAATGCAAAAATGTTCTTTACTTTAAGATGTACCCTATATGCTCATGTCATCCATCTCTTTCAGTGCTACTCTCTCTCACCCGATACATACTTTCTTTGTCTTTCTCTCGTTCCTCTCCCTGCTCTCTTCATGGTCTTGGTTTCCGCGCGCGTGAGTGCGTGCGTGCATGTGTGTGTGTGTGTGTGTGTTTGTTTGTTTGTTAAACAAGTGCAGTGATGCTAATTAGGGTCGTCCTCTGTCCCCTGGGTTCATCGTAAGAGAGAGATGACTTATGTCTTTCTTGTGCTTGTCTTTATTTTCTGTCCCGTCTCTAAATTACCTAGCTGTCACAACAACACCCCCTGCCCTCCATTTCCTCTCTGTCAACTGCCCTCTCGCCCCCGACAGACTCCTGTCCGCCCATCTTTCTGCCAGTCTGTCAGTTAGTTAGTTAGTCTCTGTCCATCCGTCAGTGGACTAGCCGACCAGTCCGTTCCGCTCAGAGAGTGTTCCTCCGTTCTGCTGTGCTCTTCAATTCATTTGTTTGTTTGTTTGGCAGAGAGAGAGAGAGAGAGACAGAGCGAGAGAGAGAGAAAGAGGTGTGTGTGTGTGTGTGTGTGTGTGTGTGTGTGTGTGTGTGTGTGTGTGTGTGTGTGTGTGTGTGTGTGTGTGTGTGTGTGTGTGTGTGTGTAGGGGGGTGGACAGAGACAAGGATAAGGATAATTCCTTTTAACAGGTCGTTCATGAAAGTCCTTGCGGTCTTGTTTCCAATGAGAACCTGTGAGCAATTAGGGGTTAAGAGTCTTGCTCAGGGACAAATTTCATTTCATCGACACATATGCTGGGATGGCCTGGAATCGAACCTGGGGCAACCAGGGCCTCTGGCTCCCTAGGCAGGCTCACTAACCACTCAGCTATGGCCGCCCCTTGTAGACAGAGAGAGATGGGGAGAAATCCGTTATTGTAGACATATCGAGAGAGACAGGCAGAGAAGAAACTGAGGGAAACTAGAGAGAGAGATGGCTGTTTCCTGTTCTGTGGCTGCCAGTCATTACTAGCAGGTCCTCCGGAGCAGCAGAATGACAGAGCGAGTCCTAATAGAGGAGACTGATGGCACGGAACGCCCACAGCACGACACAGTCAAATCCTCAACGATGGTTTGAACACTGAGAGTGTAAAAAACTGGACCCCGTGTAGAGAAGAGTGTTCTTGGTACACTCCTAAATCAGTCTGTCACTCACGACTTGGCATGGGGGGCTGGGAATAAGAAAGAGAGGAATGTTAGGGAACATGACTGCATTTCAGCAATTAAGAAGTCTGGTGACCCTATAGCGTCCCTATTCTGGTGTAAACGGTCAGGGAAAATTGCAGATCTACAAGCTCACAAACCTTCACACCGTGACGTGTGAGCTTGTAGATCAGCTATTTCCGAAGAGATTTGGTGAGGGAAATAAGGAGCTCTTCAACGAGCAATGAGATCTACAAGCTCACAACGCGTTCATTCCATGCAACATATTGTGAGCTTGTAGATAGGCTGTTTTCAGTGAAGAGATTTGGTGTAAAGGAGAAAATGAGGGAGAAAATGAGGGGGCCTATTATAGAGCCCTGGGGGACCCCAGTCAGTGAGGTATATGTGGTTTAAGTGGTTAAACCTTGAAGCTCATAAAACTCCACTGGATGTTATATTGTGTATTTGTGTCTGTGTGCTATGTTGTGAGGTGTTTACATCCTGATCTGATTCAGTGTGTGTACTGTAAAGTGAATCTACCATCTGACACACCGTGTCCAACTCTGCTGCCAATGATGGAATAAATCTAGTGGATAATAGTGGAGAGTTTATGATGAAACCGCTGTACGCAGTAGTGACTAAATCCCCTGGGATAAAGGCAGAAAATGTGAAATAGTGGCACATCAATATCCATCAGTAGCGGAGCAGCTAAGTGCTACGATCTTTCAATTTATGATAAAAGCGTGAAAATTGGCGTGAGCAGTCTCCATGGGTCACTTGACAAGAATATTGTCTGAGCCATTTATAATTTCAAGATGGCGGCCATTTTTCAAGATGGCCGACACCTTAGTGGGCAGTTAAGTGATATGATGGTTTATTTGGTGATACAAGCATGAAAATTGGTATGAGCAGTCTCTGTGGGTCACTTGACAATAGGCCACCCACAACTATTTGAAATTTCAAGATGGCGGCCATTTTTCAAGATGGCAAACACTTTAGTGGAGCAATTAAGTTATATAATGGTTTATTTGGTGATACAAGCATGAACATTGGCATGAGCAGTCTCTCTGGGTCACTTGACAATAGGCCACCCACAGCTACTTCAAATTTCAAGATGGCGGCCATTTTTCAAGATGGCCAACACTTTAGGGGAGCAATTAAGTTATATAATGGTTTATTTGGTGATACAAGCATTACATTTGGCATGAGCAGTCTCTAAGGGTTGCTTGACAAGAAAACACTCCCAGCCACTTGAAATTTCTATTTTCAAGATGGTCACCCCCTGGATCCTCAAAAGACATTTTCTCATAGAAATGTACGTTTTTTTTTTTCATTAAGGACGATTATTATTATTATTATTATGCTAAAACAGTTGTGTTGATTTGTTGATCATAGATAGATTAGATAAGAGTGAATATCTGCACTACCAGGGCACACTGGTGATATATCACTGCTGTTAAACCTCAGAGTGGGGTTCAATGTCAGCTAATTGAAAGTTAGTATCCCAAATGCTGTCTAATTTACCCCAAAACAGTTAGATAGCCGCACCTGAATTGACAGGTTGTGCCAGCACGGGAGAGCCTAGCCAAGGTTAATGGGGTTTTAATTAACCGGATGGTGTACAGATCGCATGGGATTTAAATGGCATTGGATGAACGATCGGACTAAGTGTTGGGTTAAGGCACAAACTTAGTTGTATCCCATACATCAAAGTGCTTGGTAAAAGGTGGTAAAAGGATAAACCCTCTGCCTCTGCCTATGCTGCAGACATGGCAGAAGCCATCATAACAGTTGTGAAAACTAACTGGGACAGATGTTTCATTTGTCAGCAGGTCACCAAGGAAAAACTCATTCAGCCAAGTTTATTCAACAGAGAGCACGATCGTACTGGTCATGATACCATTGCAAGAAATGTTCCATTATTTCATAAGATCAATGCTCTGCCTATCTTACTTAGTCCAACCCGACTAGATGAAGGTGATGGCATAGAAAGCACATTGACAAGAAACAGAGCAACATATCATTCAAGCTGTTCAACAACACAGAGCTGGAAAGGGCCCAAAAGAGAGCATCTACATCTGCTGAAGACACTGAAGATACCAAAGATATCCATGTCAAGAGACTAAGAAGATCTAATGTATGACCGGTCCAGTGATGTCACAACTGTGAACGAGGCCAGGCTTGATCTCTTTGCCAGAAAGCAAAGACGATATGACTTGATCCTGCCAACTCAAGCAGCACTCAAAGAGCATGCCAAACGTGCTTCTTATGAGGCTGGATACGTGTGGGGACAGGCATTGAAGCGACCTCCACAAATGCCGAGCCCATCTGACTGGGGATGGGTGGAACAGGACGAGAAGTGGAAAGTCTTCTGGACTCCACTTCCACCTATTGCGGAGAGTTGTTGGGAGTTGACCAATTGTGGGTGCACCAAGGCATGTACTGGAAGGTGTAAGTGCTTCAGATATGGACCCAGTTTCACATGCCTATGTAATTGCCCCTGCTAGAACCTATATTTGCATGTTTATTTTGCCAGAGTTATTCCCCGTTGTCCTCTGTGTTTTCAAGGGTAGGCCTATGGCTCGGCTTCCCCTCGCCACATCGGCGCATCATGTTTTACTTTGTATCTAGTCTATTACTGTGTAATTTGCAGTTGTTACTTTGTAACATTGCTTCCACTACCTTCCACTGCCATATCTAACAGTGAAGCACATTTTCAGTTTAGTTCCTTAGTATAGTTTGTCATGGTTCCGTGGCTATTGCCATTCAGTGTTAGCCATTGCTCATAATTTTGGAGCACTGTCCGTTCAGCACCACAACTGTGCTTATCAGCACCACAACTGTGTTAATTTATTCATCTTATTTTTTGTTTCCCCACCCCTTAGTATCTATTTGACACATGTAATGGCTGTTAGTTTAAAAAAAATATATATATATATTATCCTCCCTTGTGACTGTTACCTTGTCGTGGTAAGGGAGCTTGTGTAAGCCTACCTCAGTGAACACTGAGAGCTATGCCGGTGGGAGGCAACTCCTGACAGGTTTTACCAAACTGGACAGCTTGTGGGCGAGGAGTCAGACAAAACACAGTCAAACAACCTCTCTTGACAGAGCTTTTTGAGGAACCCAATACATTTCTATGAGAAAAGGTATCATTTAAGGATCCACATGGCGCACGGCAGACATCTTGAAATTTCAAGTGGCTGTGGGCGGTTTCTTGTCAAATGACCTTTTGAGACGGCTCATGGCAATTTTCATGCTTGTATCACCAACTAAATGATTTCTTAAGCTTACTGCTCCACTAAGGTGGTGGCCATCTTGAAAAATGGCCGCCATTTTGAAATTTCAAGTAGCTGTGGGTGACTTATTGTCAAATGACCCACAGAGACTGCTCATGCCAATTTTCATACTTGTATCACCAAATGAACCATTATATAACTTAAATGCTCCACTAAAGTGTCGGCCATCTTGAAAAATGGCCACCATCTTGAAATTTCAAGTAGCTGTGGGTGGCTTATTGTCAAGTGACCCACAGAGACTGCTCATGCCAATTTTCATGCTTGTATCACCAAATAAACCATCATATCACTTAACTGCCCACTAAGGTATCGGCCATCTTGAAAAATGGCCGCCATCTTGAAATTACAAATGGCTCAGACAATATTCTTGTCAAGTGACCCATGGAGACTGCTCATGCCAATTTTCACGCTTTTATCATCAACTGAAAGATTCTGCCAGAAAAAAGCATTTAGCCGCTCCACTACAGCCGAGAGAAGCAACATCATGTGTCTTGTTTAGTATAAATGCACACTGACACACACACACACACACACACACACACACACACACACACACACACACACACACACACACACACACACACACACACACACACACACACACACACACACACACACACACACACACTCACATCAAGAACAGCTGTGTCATTGTCCCTGCACATGCAATGCACCCACCACATATCAGAAAGTGAGAGGACATTACGAAGCTGTCACGCCTTGAAGAGTATTGATCACAGGGTGGACGAGTGCAGTGAGGGACAGCGAGATGAACTTTACATCACAGCTGACTAGAGAGAGAGAGAGAGAGAGAGAGAGAGGGAGAGGGAGAGAGAGGCTTTGTATATTATATGTCTGCTAATGATCTGTGCTGGAGTGCAGAAGTTGTCGTAGACATGTGTATGCCGGCATTAAAGAGACGATAATGATGATTATGATGATGCTGATAATGATAATGATGATAAAGATGTCATAGTGTCTCCTGCATGCATAGTGCCAATACACCACTATCTCCATAATACAGACATTTTGCTGAACTGAACTGAACAGGATGTCAGTTCATGCTAAAGTCAATTTCACTGGACTTTGGCTGGACAGTTTGACCTTCTCTCCCTGGGGTGCCTCACTCATCACCATAGGTACTTGGTGCTTGGCAACCTGGCAAATATAATTAATATTAACAATGGAGTGAAGTAACTCCATTGTTAATATGGAAAGGAGAAAGTAGAAAAAAAGGAACAATCACGTTGGAATCTATTTGCACTCCCCGAATGATCAGACAGGCCTTATGAGAGTCATACTATGGCAACTGGCATGGACCGCGAAGACCTTGTTCCGGTGTTTGCTTTGGGTTGTATGGGTATTGGATCTTTGTCTCTACGGAGACTGGATTTCATGTTTTCCAAATTCTGAAATTGGGCAAGTACAACGTCTTTGAATAGTTCAGAGAAAAGGGCATTGAATTAAACTGTACTCCGTTTGAATGAGGGGCACGGATGTGGAACTTGGAACCGTCGGACATGAAGTGTGTATTCCAATTGCTGTGGCGTAACTGTGTTTTAACATATAGAGCAAATAGGCCAGAACAAATAGTCTTGGCTGAGGCGAGCTGGGAGTCATTCCTCTGTCTCTAATTAGCCTTGGCTCCACTGTGCCAGCGGGCCAATGGCTGGCATGAGGCAGGAGGACGGTCCAGCTGCCCTGCTTTCCCTCCTCTGCCATGGGGGAGGGCGTTCAGTACTGCTGCTGTCTATACCACTGTTTCCCAAACAGTGGGTTGGGACCCATTTTTGGGTTGCGCACCCACTTTTATGGATCATGATTAAACATCATTTTTTGTTGTTGTTGTTTGTTTCCTAATTTTTTTTATTATTATTTCAAAAGATTTAAAACAAAAACAATAGTATAATAAAATGTGCACAACCCTACCTTAACCGTACTGGGTTACGGTAGGGTTAGGGTTACTTATTTTACTGTGTAAAATGCACTAAACTTTCATTTAATTTTCTTTTTTAGATAAGATAAGACAAGGCAGGTTTATTTGTATACCACATTTGTGCTTTACATAAAACATTAAGCAAAGGAAACACATTATAGAAGGACATTTCTGTTCAGTAAAACAAAAGTAATATTTAACCTTTATAGATCACCAGAGGTACATTTAGGTGTCATAGCAGCAACAGCAGTGAGAATGAAACACAGCAGAGATAATGGTACTGTAAGTGTCCAGAGCCAAACTAAAATAAATAAAGATAAATAAAATACTGATCTGCTGGCCATAGATATCTGCACTGGATCTGTAGCTCTTTATATCTATCCCCAGTGAATCTATTTATCAAATTCAATGACTGTACAGTACAGTCTATCAACGATGATTATGCACAGTCTATCCACACTGAATGGATATATGTACAGACAAGCAACACATTTACAGAGGCTGCCTTGTCTAATAATTGTCGGACCTCTATTACATATAGAGCATGTAATAATAATAATAATAGCTTGAATTTATATAGCGCCTTTCATGAACCCAAGGACACTTCCCAGCACTGACGCTGTCGCTTACACTGACTATTTCAGTTTGAAAAGTGGATGTGTTCGCATTCTCTCTTCAATGCAAAACGGTGGAGGACCACATGTTAGGGATAATGAAGAGCCACCTTAACACACTTTATCCCCCCCCCCGTTTTATTTTACCAATAACATCCTATAGAGTCTATAGGATGCCAGATACTGTACATATCATTTTGGGGTCTGGTCTATAGTATAGACCAGACCCCAAAATGATATGAATCTGGCCGCGGACCCCCATCTCAAATATTTTGTTCCAGGGACCCCCAGAAGCAAAGATTTGAGCAACAAATGTTCGCTTAAAAATATATACATATTCAAAGGTTTGCACAAATTTTCACGATTTTTCGTGAAAATTATAAAAGGTCATAATTATTGTGATGCTATATTAACACATTGTAACACAAATGCATGGAGGGGGGGTTTAAGGTGGAGCCTGTACACATGTACACACCTTGAGGAGAAACCAGACACAGAGCAGGAAGAGGAAAGAAACAAAGGGAAGTACAGAGAGAGAGAGAGAGAGAGAGAGAGAGAGAGAGAAGCAGCAATTTAATGCTATAATTAAGTTCCTGATAGCACCCTGGGAGATGTGCTTTGGCCTCCCTCCAGGACAGCTTAGCCTCAAGTCAACCCCTCTTCCGCCCTCAATCTCCGTCTTCACACTTACACCTGCGCACACGGACACGTAATAATGTGTGCACTTACAGTTATAGGCTACAATGGAGTGCGCGCACGTGCACGCGGCTGCCAAATGCACAGACACACGCAGATGCTTTTTTGTTTTGTTTGTGCAAACACACATTTTGTGAGCAGCCTGTTGTGCGCTTTCGGGACGTCTCAGCCCAGAATATGTGTCAGCCTCACAAAAACCCATTCAAAGCAGTGGAAACATAACACAGGCAAGAGAGGACTGCGAAAAACCATCACTCACGCACGCACGCACACACACACACACACACACACACACACACACACACACACACACGCACGCGCACACGCGTGCGGGCAAGCACGCGCGCACACACGCACACACGCGTGCGCGCACACGCACACATACACACGCACGCGCGCGCACACACACACACACACACACACACACACACACACACACACACACACACACACACACACACACACACACACACACACACACACACACACACACACGCACACACACACACAAAGACAGCTGTCTTGACACATGTACCTACAGTACAGCATTCACCCCCCACTTTACAAAGCAAGCCATGTGAAGGACCATCCACATCTCTCCCTTTCAGAAAACACATTATTTTTTGTGCCATGATGATTCTCACAATATCGCCTCTTCTAACCAAAGGTCTTCTAGGTTTTTTTCTGCTGCACTTTGTTGCCTTCTCTCTCTCTGTCTGTCCACCCACGTTGCATCCAGTATCATTGGCTTTGTATAGTGACAGCAAACTGCATGAGACTGACAGACACATGTCCATCATGGTCCTGACCTGTGGAAGGACTTGACATGTGTGCCAAGGCACGCAGCATGGGGTTGTTGCCTAAAAAATTGCAGGGGAGATGATGACTGTGAAAAATACCGGCTAATTTTGCCATCTGTGCTGTCCATTCAGGTTAAACGTCGACCAACTGAGAGGAGGAGAGAGAGAAAGAGAGAGAGAGAGAGAGAGAGAGAGAGAGAGAGGTAGGGGGGAGAGAGACAGAGAGAGAGAGACAGAGACAGAGAGAGAGAGAGAGAGGTAGAGAGAGAGAGGTAGAGAGAGAGAGAGGGGGAGAGAGAGAGGGGGAGAGAGAGAGAGAGAGAGAGAGAGAGGTAGAGAGGTAGAGAGAGAGGTAGAGGTAGAGAGAGAGAGAGAGAGAGGGGGAGAGAGAGAGAGAGAGAGAGGGAGAGAGAGGGAGGGAGGGAGAGAGAGAGAGAGAGAGAGAGAGAGAGAGAGAGAGAGAGAGAGAGAGAGAGAGAGAGAGAGAGAGAGAGAGAGAGAGAGAGAGAGAGAGAGAGAGGCAATTACACCCCCTCCTATCCAACCCATTCCTCGGCACCTTCGGGCCACGCGGAGCAGGAGAGGAATAGGATTTTAATTGAGGACATTGTGAATCATTTTGTCGTGAGTTATAGGAAGTGGGATCTAAGATCCATCGGGATTTGTCACCGCGGCGTCGGAAAGGATTTCAAAGAAAAGAGTTACAGAGACTGGAGAGGAAACAACTGGAAAGGGATTTTTTGGGGATTTCTCGTTATTGGACTCCAGTTGGCACCCGTGCGTCTTGCATGTCCTGTTTCCTCTGGGGATCATATCGCGTAAACATTTACGCGCTGTGAAACGCCGCGCTGGAGCGAAGCTGGTTCGGTCCTGGACGAGCGATGTTGATCGGTGAGTGTTGAACACCTTTGTGCTGCCGAGTACCGGCGGTGATGATGATGATGATGATGATGTGGCTCCGCTGGAGCGGCGCGTTGTCCTCTCTCCACATTCACACACTCACATCACGGTAACAGAAAGGTGGGCACCAAGGAAGAGTGGCCACTTCGGTGTTAAAATGGCTATTTTCTCCAAAATGTAAAAAAAAAAAAAAAAAAAAAAGTCGGGAAATGTTTTTAAGTAAAGTATATTAGAACACTCGATAATTAAGGTCTAATATTTATACAATTACTACACGTTGCTACAAAACCTGTATATCCAGTCATTTTGGGGCATAAACAAGAAGTTGAAGGATCAAATTAATTCTGATAATGATGCAGTAGATGCATGTTCACATCATGTATAGCCTACTTTACATTACTTAAGACCATTTTTCAAATATATATATATATTTTTACATTTTGGACAAAATCGCCAATTTTACATCGAGGTGCCCAGATGTCCCTAGTGCCCAGTGCCCACCTATCCTGTATCCCAAATCACAGCCGCGCGCACAACACATTGAACACGCTGCGGAGTTGATTGAGTGACTGATTTAACGCGTTTAACAATTCAGTTGGGCTAATTAATTATTGTATTTCTGTATCAATGATGGCGATTGTTAGCATGTGTGATCTAAAAGAAAATGGCCAGAATAACAATACAGACGTCTATTTAGATGTACATCGAATCTAAGTCTACTGATAAAACAATGACGAAGTCGATTTTTAGAAGAACAATTTGCCTATCCGGAGATTGCGCGTCTGCAGTGCACAAGTGTCAAGTTCTGGACCCACAAGTCTTTATCCTCTTGAAGTTTTCATTCCCTTAGTTTTGCACGAAATAACAATCTACCCCAATTCACTGTACATTTGGTGATAATAATTCTATGCCTGTTCATATTTCGATATTGGCCTAAAAGTCCGTAATGTGACTGACTGGCATAGTTTTGATTGTTTTAAATACAGACTTATATTCATTTGTCACTCAATGTCATTCAATTAAAAATGTCATGCGTTATAAATAATTCCGAATATCCTAAAGCATACATAAAGGTGGACATGTCACTTTCTTACTTTAATTTGCACAAAGAGGATATGAAAAAAGAAAATAGTACAAACATGTATATATGTGTGTATATATATATATATGTATACATGCATACTGTGTGTGTGTGTGTGTGTGTGTGTGTGTGTGTGTGTGTGTGTGTGTGTGTGTGTGTGTGTGTGTGTGTGTGTGTGTGTGTGTGTGTGTGTGTGTGTGTGTGTGTGTGTGTGAACAACAGTATACATATACCCTATTTTATGTAGACTAATATTGACTGTGGAAGCAATTCACATTGGCTTTGGAAACTGTTAGTTGTTTCACAGAAAATATAGGCCTGTGATAATCTATGCATTTTCCTTTTCATTGATTTTCTATCTATGTTTGATAGCACAGTAAGCACACCATAGAATAATACACAGTTTGTTATATAATGGCCACTGTGAATTAACCGTTTATTGCTTTCTATTCATTAAATTAATTGCCTTGATTCTTGCGGAAATAACCAAATGACATTAGTCTGCTACTTGGACACCATGTTATCAGCTGTAATCTCCCTGATTCAGTCTACTGCAAAGAAGATGGAAAAATATTCTAAATGTCTTCCATATAGGCCTAGCTAATGCGACTTCTCTCTTGTTATCAATCTAAGTGAACTAATGCCTGTGCACTATGAATGTTTCATTTCTAACAGCACGTTGAATGTGTTCGTTTATGGGTTGGAGCTAATTTACCTGTTGTTTTGTATTTGCCTCTTACTGCCTATTAAAGCAGTCCTGTACTAAAGCAGTCAAGCAGTCCTACCCAAGCAGTCCTATGTATTAAAGCAGTCCTACTAAAGCAGTCCTACGCACTAAAGCAGTCCTACGCACTAAAAGCAGTCCTACGCACTAAAAGCAGTCCTACGCACTAAAAGCAGTCCTACGCTTTAAAGCAGTCGTACTAAAGCAGTCCTACGCACTAAAGCAGTCCTACGCACTAAAAGCAGTCCTACGCTCTAAAGCAGTCCTACGCACTAAAAGCAGTCCTACGCACTAAAAGCAGTCCTACGCACTAAAAGCAGTCCTACGCTTTAAAGCAGTCGTACTAAAGCAGTCCTACGCACTAAAGCAGTCCTACTGATGCAGTCCTATGTATTAAAGCAGTCGTACTAAAGCAGTCCTACTGATGCAGTCCTATGTATTAAAGAAGTCCTGTACTGTATATTAAAGTAATCATCAAGCAGTCCTACTAAAGCAGTCCTACTGAGCAGTCCTATGTATTAAAGCAGTCCTGTACTGTATATTAAAGTAATCAAGCAGTCCTACTAAAGCAGTCCTGTGCACTATAGCAGTCCTACTGATGCATTCCTACGCACTAAAGCAGTTCTAAAGCAGTCCTTCTCACTAAAGCAGTTCTAAAGCAGTCCTATGTACTACACTTTAGTACATATTGCTTTAGTAACTAAAGCAATATGTACTAAATCAGTAGGCCTATATGTACCAAAACAGTCCTATATGTACTAAGTCAGTCCTATGTCCTAAATCAGTATGGACTCTGTACTAAATCATTACTTTGCACTAAATCAGTCCTATGTATGTTCTAAATCAGTACCATGCACTAAAGCAGTCCTATGTATGTACTAAATCAGTCCTATGTATGTTCTAAATCAGTACTATGCATAAAGCAGTCCTATGTACATACATACTGTACATGTGTGATTTACAGCTATGGCCCAATCTCCTTGCCAGAATCCCAACTCCATCTCTCAAGTATATGACATCACCCTTTCACTGCATGGATTGGGCTTTGAGCCCTTCTTTCCACCACAAGAAAAATGTAGGGAGAGGGACAAAGAGAGAGAATGTGTAGAACACATAAAGATGATATAAGCCAATATGGAACCAATGGCAATAAATCGATAGTCTTGTTTACTGACTTGGATGTAATGGGCCACAGACACAAAGACAAGCAGCCAGCGAGACACTCACACATGAGTACACAGTACACACACACACACACACACACACACACACACACACACACACACACACACACACACACACACACACACACACACACAGGAGGCCCCTGGGTGTGATGGATTTCTCTTTGACTGAGATTGTGGGATGCTGTGAGAGATCCCAACGCTCTTAAAATGGTTTCAGTGCACGGGCCAATGACTCATGCAAATGGCTGCCACATTAGCATTTCTCCCGATATTTATTTCGCCTAATGCTCGCTCCTCTCAGCAACACTAGTGGAGATGGATGCATGCGGAGCACCAGGGGTTTCATCATCGGCTCCCGGCTCGGAATGTCGTCTCCTCCTGTTGTCACCGTCGTGTTGTTGTCAACGCTCCCCCTCTCCCTGTACTATCAGTCAGCTTAGAAAAGGAGAGCGGCTCCACCATCGAGTGGGCAAAAAAAAGGCCGCTGTTCCCCGCCGAGAGTCCACCTCAGTCACTGTGTTGTTTTTACCATTTAAAACCGGGAAGCCATCTGTGTCATTTTAGATTTTATTATTTTATACTTTGGCTATTTTTGGAAAAATCTTGACATTTTTAAAACTCAAATCTTTGCTTCTAGGGGTCCCTGGAACAAAATATTTTGAGATGGAGATCCGTGGCCAAATGCATATAATTTTGGGGGTCCTTGACATGAATAAGTTTGAAAACCACTGATAAAGCAACAATACGTTTTTCAGAAAACTGTTCAAGGATTTTGAAGTCATTTTTAGAATCGGCCTCAGGTCTTAATGGGTTAAGATACTTAGTGGGGCGTTGGGGAGCGGGCGGGTGGGCCGCCGGTGCTGCGTGGGGGATCCACACCATGACTCTACGGCTGCAGCCGTTTCTGACGTATACCAAATGAGGGCCTTTGCCCAGTCAAATCCTGGGTGTGAGAGTGTACAAATGGACTCGTAAGGGTCCGCATTCTCGCTGAGCGATGCCAAGACAGAGGTGGGTGGGATGGGTGGGGAGTGGTGGGGGGGGCCAGTTGGAAGGCTGGGTTGTCAGACTCTGTGACCTTGTCTCTGCCCGCTGCAGTCCTCCACCCATCCCTCAAACCCACCCTGCCCTGCCCCGGTCCCCCCCCCCCCTCCAAGGGCAGGGCACAGGTTGTGGGCTGTGGGAGGGCTGATTACAGACCAGTCCCTCTGGGAGTGGGCTCCATTCTTCTTCCTCTCCGTGGCTCTTATCTGCACGATCAGCGGGGGCCATGGTGGGGAAAAGAGAGGGTTAATCTCGGCCACACACAGGGTCCCGAGACTAGATCAGGACTAATTACACAGGGTTAAGGTTACAGCGTTTATGGCCAAGCGTTGGCTCAACAGGGAACTCTCACCACACCCTGAATGCCAGGGCTGCGAGGGAATCAAATTAATTTATTGACTGAAGCAGTGTCATATTGTATGACTGGAATGCACCTTGGCGTTACACAGCATATTCTCCTCTCAGGAGAATCTTCATTTTATAACAAACAGATGGCCACATTGAGATAACACATGGCCCACACGTGACTTGATGTGATAAGCAGAGATACCGCATAACGTGCAATAGGCCACCACAGAAATAGGAAAAATAGCCGATATACAAGCTCCCAATGTGTCAAATGGCTATTTCTCTGGAAAACACTGTCATTTGACGAAGTAAAAATAAGGCTGAAGTAGTTAAGATACTTATACCCCCTCCCACACACACACACACACACACACACACACACACACACACACACACACACACACACACACCCAAGACTAGAGGGGCTCCCATGCAGGCAGAGGGGAGTAATTGCTCGTCTGTTTGAAGTGGTCATGCAGGTGGATGGGCCGGTAAATCTGGAGGCTAATGAAAGGGCAGTGGCGTTAGGCAGAGACTATAGAGCCTCGGTCCACTTCCCACTGACCTCACGCACAAACACACACACACACACACACACACACACACACACACACACACACACACACACACACACACACACACACACACACACACACACACACACACACACACACACACACGTGTGTGTGTTACTGCCTCACCGTCAGCACAAATGGGAGGAAGGCGAACCATAGCTTCCTTCTGGCTGTTTGTGTGTTTTGTGCGATAGTTGTGTTTATATTTTTGTCATTGCAGTGGTGCACATATGAGACTGGCTGTCTCTTAAATGGATGACTTTGTGTGTATTGTCGTGCACACACATATGTGCATTTCGATGTGCTTGTGCTTGTGCTTGTGCGCGTGCGCGTGTGCGAGCGTGCGTGTGCGCGTGCGAGTGTGTGTGTGCGTGTGTCTGTGTGTGTGTGTGTGCGCGCGTGTGTGCAGGTGTGCCAAGTGAGAGAGTGACACGATGAGACGTCATGATGGATGGGTTTTCTGGGCATCCTGTCTCCTCTTTCATCCCTCACGGACCAGGATGGTGGCAGCACTCCAGCTGTAGTTCTATACTTTCACTCACACACACACACACACACACACACACACACACACACACACACACACACACACACACACACACACACACACACACACAGAGAGCACTGGATAGGAGCAAACATTGTGTTTCGGCTCTCTAAACACAACATTTTACAAATCGTTGCTGTCGGGTGGAAACCTTGTATGTCCACAAGGACACGTTGTTATTATAAAAAAAAAACATTTTTAAATTGTGAAAATAGCATATTTTCATAAGGCATATAATATCTTCACTACTTTTATATGTTTCTACTAAACTTGGAGATATGAGGTTTCTGCCCGACAGCAGCAAAAGTCTCCCCAGCCTCCTTCATCTATCTCCTCCTCTCTAAGGAATATTGTGTCGTTCCACATTTGTAAAGGAGTGAGTGTTGTCCCATCAAGTTTTGGGTTTCTTATGTGACTGGCTGTGGTGTGGGTTTGTAGGACTGGGCGATATGACTTCAAATCAATATCACGATTGTTTCAAACTTTTGCCTCGATTGCGATTAATGAACGATAATCTTTCTTGAATAGTGAAAATAGCTCACAACATGCTGCATCGCGACGCGTTGTGAGCTTGTAGATCGGCTATTTTCACTATTCTTGTACACCGCCACCATTGTACAACGAAGTAAAGGCTAATACAGAGGTGAGTGGTTAATTGGACCAATCGATTTAGTTGATTATAAAAAAAATCGATTTGAATTTTGTCTTGGAGTCGATGTGATATATAAGAAAGAGAAAAAAAATAAGTAAACCTTACATCTCGATTATTCTGTTATAAGTCGGTTATTGGTTCAAAATGTTGGTAATTGCCCACCCCCAGTGGGTTGGTTCTGGCTGTGGCATACAGGGAGGGGCCATTATCCAGGAATATGCATGGGGGCAGGGTGGAGACCTGAATGGACTCCTTAACGATCGCACCTATCTACCTGAAGCTGCAGGCCCTTCCAGATAGGGCAAAGGTCAGCCAAGGGCAGAGGTCATTAGTCAATGTAGTCACTGAAGCATTACCCCATTACCCTCGGCTGCCCCCAACCCGTAACTCCCCCGGCTCCCCTCCCCCATTGATATTCATGGAGATCTTTTCTTTATTGATCTGCGTATGTTCTGCGGCCATTTTACTCGGTGGCCATTTCGCTCTTTGGCCATTGTACGCTTACGCCACACTCGAAAGGGGGGGGCATGATGTAAGAGCAAAATAGAGCCTTTGGCCATGCAAATATGTTGGCTAATATGGCCATCTGTGACTCGCTTCTGATGCTGTGCGCGTGCTTTTGTGCGCGTGCAGTGTCCACATGGTTTTTGTGCATTTCCCCATGTCTGCGCCCCGGGCCCCTTGTGGGGATAACGCCATCATGTGAATGACGGCTCAAGTCATTTCATGGAAGTGTCAGCGTGGGTCTGATTGGCCTGCCTGCTGCAGTGATGTGCTTCTGTTGCACTGGGTGCTGTAGGCATATGCGGAGCCCGGCAGGGGTCCTGACAACATGAGAAATGGCCCCGTACGGCGCTCAGCATCAAAACCCTCACCATTTAACCCCCCCACCCCCACCCCCTCTTCCACGGACATTCAGGCTAAGGATTGGAGGTCTTGGGGGATTCAACGGCAACACAGCACCTTCCAGGGTTGTGTATGTGGAGGGTGCATGTGTAATCAGTGTGTGTGTGTGTGTGTGTGTGTGTGTGTGTGTGTGTGTGTGTGTGTGTGTGTGTGTGTGTGTGTGTGTGTGTGTGTGTGTGTGTGTGTGTGTGTGTGTGTGTGTGTGTGTGTGTGTGTGTGTGTGTGTGTGTGTGTGTGTGTGTGTGTGTGTGTGTGAATACCCACACGCGTGCATGTTTGTGCGTGTGAATTCATCAGTCTCCTGCAGCCAGGCTGCTTTGAGGCGAAGTGGCCAACTAGTCCTCCACTTGACTCTCTGACCTTGACTCAGAGGAAAGAGAGAGAGACAGGGAGAGAGAGAGAGATAGAGCTAGAGACAGAGAGTTAAAGGCTTTTAAAATAGATGGACTCCAGGATGAGAAGAAATATACTGTAGATAATGAAGAGCAAGACATAAATAATGACAGACATATACACAGAGAGCCAGACATATTGAAAAATAATGGGAATAAAGCATACCATCTAATAATTTAGATGGGCAACTATGGCGTGTTCCACTCGCTCTGCCATGTTTCTCTCTCTCTTTCTGTTTCTTGAATTATTGGTCACAGGTTCAGAGACTGACGGCAACAAAGGCCATTGATTTTACAGTCAACGTCGGCCGTCAGAACCCAGGGGCCGGCGATACTCCTGGGCCCAATGCATATAATAGAGTGCAGCTAGTGTGTAAATGATGGTGCACGTGGGGTTCCAGCTCTAATGACTGTCTCTGTGTTCTAGGCTTTGTTAGCCGCTTGGCTGCTGACCCCTAAACCTCTATTGCTTCACCATCTTAGGAGTCTTTTAACAGCCCACTGCTCTTAACATTATTAATACTGACTGGCAGTGCTGGACAAAGTACTCACTCAACCTCAGTGCTTTTTAACATGAATGCATTGCTGTATTAAAATTTAGACACAATTCTAAGATTTTCCAAAAATATAAATCAGAATCAGTTTTATTGTCACATCACAGGTTTACAAGGTAAAAAAGTGAGGTAAATAATAGTGAAAATAGCAGATTTACAAGCTCACAACGCGCCACATCACGCTGTATTGTGAGCTTGTAGATCTGCTATTTACACTATATTTGAAATAGGGCTTAAGCAAAATTAACATAAATCTAATGGCAACCAGAAATGTATCAAATATGTTTTTTTGGTATACAAAAAAAACAAAATACACACAAACAGGACATAAATATTGAAATGTGTAAAACATGCAATATTTACCTAGAGTCTGCTGCTTGGTTCATGCTCTCATTTCATGTGTGGGTATTCTGCACTACAGAAGGTGTGTGTGTGTGTGTGTGTGTGTGTGTGTGTGTGTGTGTGTGTGTGTGTGTGTGTGTGTGTGTGTGTGTGTGTGTGTGTGTGTGTGTGTGTGTGTGTGTGTGTGTGTGTGTGTGTGTGTGTGTCAGACAATTGGACTCGAGTCATAGTGACTCGACTCGAGTCTGACTCGAGTCACATATTTGACGACTTGCGACTCGACTCGGACTTTGAATGTAAAACTTGCGACTTTGACTCGGACTTGGAAGGTAATAAGACCAACGAGACTTGAGACTCGACTCGACTTGCTTAGCCAATGACTCCTGACTCGACTCGACTTGCTAGCCAATGACTCCTGACTCGACTCGACTTGAGACAAGATGACTCGTGACTTGTTTTGTCATCGGAGTTCCCCCCGCATAATAAACAGAGCAGTTGAGATTTCATTCGGCCAGATATTTCTCAATTTTACTTGAATTCTTATAATTTTAATGTTTATATGATCCGTAAAGTTTATATTTTCATTTGGTATCAGTCATGAATTTATTATAATTTATTATAATTTATTATCTTATTTTCTGTCATTTATTTCCACGCGCAATGGCGCTTAATAAACAGAGCAGTTGAGATTTCATTCGGCCAGAACTTTCTGAATTTTACTTGAATTCTTATCATTTTAATGTTTATATGATCTGTAAAGTTTATATTCTCATTTGGTAGCAGTCATGAATTTATTATAATTTATTATAATTTATTATCTTATTTTCTGTCATTTATTTCCACACGCAACTTCAAGCCATGGTGCGTAGATACATAACCGGAAAACTCGCCCCAAAACACCATTGCCCCCATTTCTTTTCGCGGACCAGCGGTTCTTGTATTCCTGTATTTGTTTTACTGAGGATAAGGTTCGAAATACGTTTATGGTTAGCCATGTTATTAGTTTTACTGATGTTACGTTTAGGAATAAGGTTAGGGTTAGGCATAGTTTAATGAGGTTACGTTTAGGAATACCAGGTGAATATCACTGGATTTCCCCCGGGGTGACTGTTTTGGGGCGAGAGTTTTGGTGTTCGTCTGTAGTGGGCAACAGCGCATGCGTCCGCCATAATGCTATCAGGATCAGATTATTAGATATTATTATCAGATATTAGAAGTATATTGGGTACCAAATATACTTATACAAAGACGTTTTACTCTTGGAAAGGTTTACTCATCCATTCATTGCACTGACCCAAGTTTATATATTTGTAGGCCAGATGACTGTAGGCCAGATGAGGGTTGTGTGTGTGTATGTGTGTGTATATATATATACACACACACACACACACACACACACACACACACACACACACACACACACACACACACACACACACACACACACACACACACACACACACACACAGTTATGTTTCCTTTTTATACGTATATCTAGGTGTGCCCTGGGATCTTTTGGCTATGCCAGGTGTGCCAAAAAGGTTGAGAAACACTGCTTTAGTGTAATTTAGCCTTTCCCTTTCTAACTAAATGATCAGATATGTAATGTTGTAATGGATAAATGAACAGCTTTATGCTGGTTTAATTCTTGACTTTAAGATACGGTTTCTCTCTTCAAGATATAAACCTGAGTGCTTTGTGGGTGGGCTGGGGAACAATAGTAGTGAGGGACTTGACACAACCTTGTGACTCGACTTGTGACTCGGCTTGACTTGCCAACAACAGAAAGACTTGGGACTCGACTTGGACTTGGGACCAAATGACTTGGGACTCGACTTGGACTCGGACCGGAGGGTATAGGATTGACTTGGGACTCGACTTGGACTTGGGACCAAATGACTTGCGACTCGACTTGGACTTGGGACCAAATGACTTGGGACTCGACTTGGACTCGGACCGAAGGGTATAGGATTCACTTGGGACTCGACTTGGACTTGGGACCAAACGACTTGGGACTCGACTTTGACTCGGACCGGAGCGACTTGAACAATACTCTGGTGTGTGTGTGTGTGTGTGTGTGTGTGTGTGTGTGTGTGTGTATTTGTTTGTGCGTTCACTCGCTTCTCCAACAGAAGCTCACGTCTTCCCCGCTTACTTTAAGACTGTATTGAGCCACAGTGGAGAGACACGGGTATGATCAGCTCTAATGATTTTATGAGAGACTACATGATTAATGTTGGCACAGCGGTGTGTTTTGTGAGCACTCTCTCTCTCTCTCTCTCTCTCTCTCTCTCTCTCTCTCTCTCTCTCTCTCTCTCTCTCTCTCTCTCTCTCCTTCACCCATTCTCTCTCCCTCTATCCTCCCTCCTCCCTCCACTGTGCCCCCACCCACCACCCCCATCTCAGAGGGGCTCAGAGGGACTATCGAGTCTCTGCGTGTGCTGATTTCTGCGGTGCTGGCTGCCATTCGCCACATTAGCGTGTGACAATGGGACTCTTTGAAGTGGGTTATCCTAGCGAGGTTCACAGCCCAGCGCTGCAGAGAAGATGTGCCAGCTCAGTATGTAGACAGGGCCAGCTGTGAGCACAGGGATAGACAGAAGGTGCTTACGAACGCACGCGCACACACATGCACACACACACACACACACGCACACACGCACACAAAAGTGCTTTTGTGCACACATCATTTTAACCCATTAAGACCTGTAACGCACCTGTGTCACTTTAGATTTCTTTGGCTATTCAAAAATAGCAGATCTACAAGCTCATGAGCTATGAGCTTGTAGATCTGCTATTTTTGAAAAATCATGAAATTGTTTTTTCAAAAAACTGTTAGGATTTTGATTCTTTTGAAGAATCGCTTCAGGTCTTAATAGGTTAATATGCTTTATATAAGCAATAGAACACACTATATACAGTACCTCTCCACACTAGGTAATCACACAAAGCACATGATAAGAGACTACATCATCCTTCTACCAATAAATCAACAATCCATCTAGCGCGCTATTCCTCTGTCCATCCATCATTCATATGTCTGTCTGGCTGTTTGTTCATCCATCCATCCATCCATCCATCCAGTCATCACTCCATCTCCTCCTACACCCCCCCCCCCCCTTTCTATCTCCCCTGTTCTCTCTGTAGGCGCAGTCCAATCTGAAGGCTTTAGTTGAGCTCCGTCTCTCTCGGCTTATCTCCAAAAGCTGCCTCTTTCATTTGAGTAAATGCCTTCATTCCCTGCTTCTCTATGAGGAAACTGATAAGGGATGTCTTTTATCCAAAGCAGATAGGCTCCCCCCCCCCACCCCAGTGTGTGTGTGTGTGTGTGTGTGTGTGTGTGTGTGTGTGTGTGTGTGTGTGCTTGTGAGCACACGGTATGAGTGCACTGTGCACACGCATCGTTACTGTCTATAGGTGTGTGGGTGTATGCCCAGGTTTGCATGCAAAATGATGTGGGCACTTATATCCGTGCGTCTTCTTGTGCGAGTGTTTTGTTTGTTTCACCTTTGTGTGAAACCGGTGGGAGTCTGCGGTGGTAAATATAGAATAAATCTTGTCTAGGGGGGCTTTGCTTCCTTCTGAGGCCTGTTATCATTTAGATGTGACATTTCTGTGATTGCAAATGATCACACAAGACTGCTGCAACCATGCAGGTGCCTCTAATATGGAGTGATTAACTATGGTAAGCTAATCATTGCAGAGCCTCGTGTGTGTGTGTGTGTGTGTGCGTGTGCGTGTGCGTGTGCGTGCGTGCGTGCGCGCGCGCGCGTGTGCATGTGCATGTATACTATATGTTTGAGAGGCGGGTGTCTAAGGAATTGATTAGAACTATGAAGTGGATTTGTTGCCAGGCTTGCAGAGATTAGGCTGGTCTGTATTAGACTCTGTGTAAGCCCTGGCCAAATGTTGCCACTTCCATTTGCCCTCCCACGCGACAAATATATCGATTGGCCTCTGGTGCCGCAAATGTCACAACACCGGTGAAATAATATGTTCATTTTGGTCAGCGTGTGACTAACAGTGTACAATTCTCTGCTGTATCGCAACCTCAGCTGCCACTGGAATTCATGGCATTTTTGAATGCCAGGAATTTTCTGCAATATTCCACACAATTCAAAATCCATTTGTACATGCGCAAGCACGCATGTACACTCTCTCTCTCTCTCTCTCTCTCTGTCTCTCTGTGTCTCTCTCGCTCTCTCTCTTCCTTCCTCTCTCTCTCTCGCTCTCTCTCTTCCTCCCTCTCTCTCTCTCTCTCTCTCTCTCTCTCTCTCTCTCTCTCTCTCTCTCTCTCTCTCTCTTCATCACTCTTTGTCCCTCTCCACTCCCAACCCATTCTCTCTCTCTGAAGACCATGTTTCAGAGATCTCATATTGTTTCATGTGATCCTGCTGTGTGGGTGCGTGCGTGCGTGCATGCGTGCGTGCATGAGCGTGCGCATGTGTGTGTGTGTGCGTGCGGTGGTGAAGCAGACCATGGTAATGGTGTTCGTTCGTACTGCCGCTCCGCTGTGATCTGCTCTGGTTGGAGATGTGTGCTCCCACTACGTTCAGGTCCACAGGAGGCGTTCCAGCTCATTTAGTTTCTCTGCAAAGCAGGAGGAGTGAGACATACAAGGCAAGCTGGTTCCAGCTAGATGTGTCTGGCTCGTCCCTCTGTCCCTGCATTACGATGCCCTGGACGTCCGGTGCTCCTCCTGCACCTCTGCCCTGCGGCACTGCAGCAAATGATCTCTGGGGGCATATGAATGAAACTCGTAAAGCTGTCGGATCCATTGTATACCAAAATAGTCCCCAGACCCCCACCCCTTCCCCAACACGCTCCGGTGTCATTGACTTAGGTGTGTTAGCTTGAGGCCAACGATTCCGTTCAGGGTGATCTTAGTGGAATTGCCAAGATTGGAGTCAATGAGAATGATGTACGAGCAACTCTGCATCTATTATAGCTCCCTGCACTCCCTGTTTGAGCCGACTGTTACTTTGCAGGGATTTGTCAAACCGTTTAGCGACGAGGAGAGAGTGAATTCATTAGCGTGCTAATGAGGAGGGATTGTGAACGTGCACCTCCCCAGCCGCACTTCCACCTGTTAAAACCATTTGCTCATTATCGCAATCAAATCCGACGTTTGTTCTCGATTACAATCAAAATCCATTTTGTCGCCATCGCGAGTCGCATCCGTGCCTTTTTTGTACTCGCGCCCGTGTCCCTGTACACTTATAATCATAATGCACTATTTTTAGCAGATGTGTTGTGGTTGAGGGTGTGGAGCTGCCTGTTGTGGATAATGGAGTGGCTGCAGTCAATTGAGCAGCGGTGGGTACTGTCACTGGCAGTGGTGGAAAAAGTACTCAAATGTTTTACTTAAAAGTTACTTAAAAGTATCAATATTGCAACGTAGAAGTATCAAAAGTAAAAGTACTAAAATGTTTGAAAATAGCAGATCTACAAGCTCACAACGCGTCGCGATGCGACGCGTTGTGAGCTTGTAGATCGGCTATTTTCAAATAGCCTAGGTATAAAATAGGGCTAAAGTGGTTAATGTATGTTTTATAATGTAATCATTTATATCTACAAAGCAACTAGTAACAAAAGTCTTCAAATAATTGTAGTGGAGTAAAAGTACAATATTTGCCTCAGAGATGTAGTGGGGTAGGAGTAAAAGTGTAGACAATTGGAAATACTCCAGTAAATTAAAAGTACCTCACAATTGTACTTAAGTACAGTACTTGAGTAAACGTACTTGGTTACTTTGCACCACTGGTCACTGGCTAGTGTTCAGAGGTTAATCACAGCATTGCGAGAATAGCTGCAAAGTGGTGGAGGTGAGGAGGGCGGCAATAGCGGTGGTATTCCTTTTGCAGATGGCAGGTGGTCCCCACTGATCCCAGTGTGGTCACCAGCCACCAAACAACTGGTCTGGTCTCCCTGGCGACCCAGAAATAATCACATATAAACACTAAGTCATAATCAAGCTGCCCCCCCACTTTCTTTCTTTCTTTCTTTCTTTCTTTCCTTCTCCCTCGCTCAGTCGGTCAATCAGGTGACTGATGCTGATCCTATTAGAGATGATCTGTTGCTTGTTTAATTCTCGATGTCTTGATTAGTCCTATTCTCCGGAGTGCTGTTGTGTGTAGACTGTGGAGTCCTGCTGTTGTTAAGGTCAGATTAAGGCTAAATCCTTTGTCTCTGGGGACTGGCACAAACCAGACAGTCCAAACCCATGTGGAGAGAGATGGCTCTATATTATTAGAGAAGGGCCAAAGATCATGGATGGCTTGTAAAACCTCCGTCACATTAGAGATAGAGAGATTTGTATACAGGATGAAGATTTTATTATACTGTACAGTATGTGAAAACCTGCGATAGCTACCATTCTTGTAGATACTAGTCTTACTAGGGATGCCACCGATTATTCGAATTTTAGAATATTCGTTACAGTCTCCATAATCGAAAATGATTTTTAAAATTCGATTTTAATAAAAAAAATAAATAATAATTATTCAAAAAAAAATTTTTTTTTTTACTTTTTAGGCCTACTTTTTTTTTTTTTTACTTTTTACTTTTGTATGCCTTAGTTTCAATCAAAATATATGCTAATACTAATATTATAGTCTTAATAATTGTAAATGGCCACAGTTTCAGAGCGTTTCACTGTTTCAGCCCAGCCCAAACATGAACTCTGCAGCCGCACTGAGGCCCCTGCTGGAAAGCATCCCAGCCCAAACATTAACGTAACTAATAATTGGGCCGCGCAACCCAGAAATGACCGTGATAATGCTAAAACAGGAGAAAAAAAAAAAAAAAAAAAAAAAAAAATGTTTTTTTTTTTTTTTTGAAAAATATTTTTCAAAAAACGACGCCGTCGAATAATCGAAAAATATTCGCCAGGGCTGTCCGAATTTCGAATTGGCTGAAGGTCAGATTGTGGCATCCCTAAGTCTTACAAATCAATATAGTTCCTAATTAAATCCTCATTGTATTGTGTGTACTAGTCTGCTGAGTGGTTTTCTACCCCTTTGAATGGTGAACGGGTAAAGTGCCAATGTCTTTTGCTATCATGGACTTGTCTCAGTCTCTTGTGTATCTTAATGTTTGCACACAGGTGAATTATTATATTTTACTTTTACTTTGAGTAATTCATTAGCACAAAATAATTCTCCAGATAACTTTATGTATGGACCTTATGATCTGTACAATCTCACTTCTTTACAACTTGGGTTTTTGTTTGTGTGTACTTACACAATAAAATCCTAAGTGTTCATTTATCAATCCTCTGAAAGGGAACCATACAATGACTCTCAGGCTAATATTGGCAATGAATACGTGACAGGCCACAACAGTCTGCTCATTCAAGATTACACATAATGAAGGCCTTAACGCCTTGTGTGCGTTTCACATTATGGGCCTGCTCAGAGAAATGTTGAGTGTTAATTTAATGAGAACGTAAGAATGGATAAATGAACACTGAGGGTTTTACTGGGTGCTGGGCACAGACATCCGTCCGTCCATCCACACTGACCCCAGAACTCTGTCCTTCTCTCTTTTTTAATCATTATTGGCTCATCCCTCCTACCCAAACCCCCCCTACTCCCGTGTGCTCTCCCGGTAAGTTGTACACTTTGACGCTTGGGAGCGCTTCAGTGACTTACAATTGGGATTAATCTGTCATTGAGATCCGCCAAGGTCTCCGTAGTGCACGGCAGGCCCGTGCAACGAGCGAGAGAGAGAGAGAGAGAGAGAGAGAGAGAGAGAGAGAGAGGGGGCCGTTATAGAGATAGGACATTTGTCGCTGCTGTCTCAGATAGCTGGTTCCATTCCCCCTCCGCAACCACAAGGGACAGCTCACTATATCATTCAGCCGTTTGTTATTTCATGTGAACCAGGAGTTGGCCGAAGGGAAGAAGTGTCTGTCTCTTCCCCCCCCCCCCCCCCCCCCCCCCCCCCCCCCCGCTGCCGGAAGGTGAAGACCATGCATCATTCTGTAGGGAATCTGTGTGTGTGTCTGTCTGTTTGTTTGTTTCTTTGATTGTTTATCTGTATTGTGTGTGTGTGTGTGTGTGTGTGTGTGTGTGTGTGTGTGTGTGTGTGTGTGTGTGTGTGCGTGTGCGTGTGTGTGAGGACGGGTGGCTTATTCCTGGGCTACCAGGTGTCAGGGTCCATTGTTCAGGCTGAGTGCACCAGATTGAATTCCAGCGATTCAGTTTGGTATTCCGTCCGTGTTGAACTAAACAAACCCCACAGGGTGCCTGCATGTTTGACAAGCGTAAAAAAGCATCAGTCATCACTTCATATCTGCCCGTTCTTCATCTATCTTTCGTATTTTGTTTTTTTGTCGTTTGTTTGTTTTGCTTTAGATGCAAGTGTTTGTTCTTATATCCCTTGTTGCTGTGCTAGCTTCGCCCACAATCTCCTTCGTGGCCTCGTACTAAAGTTGTAAAAGTGTTCACCGGTTGACTGACACTCACCAGAGGTGTAGTATAGTAGAGGTGTAGTTAGTGTTTGACTTCACAGGCCAATGCAGAGTGATTTATAGGGTTTTGTTTGGTTAGGACTGTGGAGAGATGTGCTTGTAATTCCCCTGCTTTGCTTTGGGTCGCACTCAGCCGTGTTTTCTTTCCCCTGCACCAGTTGTTAAAAGCCAGGGGAAAGGTTACAGTAAATGCCACTCAGCTCATGAGCAGCCTCAGCCAACCCCCTCCCCGTCCACTCGCCGTGCACTGCGCTCCGTGCAAACCGTCTGGTCACCTTCCAGGCCAGCCACGCACATGACCTATGCCAGTGTTTCCCAACCTTTTTGGTGCCAAGGCACACCTGGCATAGCCAAAATATCCCAGGGCACACCTAGATATACGGTGTGCATATACAGTATATATATATATATATATATATATATATATATATATATATATATATATATATATATATATATATATATATATATATATATATATAATATGGCAGGCTACAATTTTATTGCTGCTACAAAGTATTTACTCTCATGTACACAAGATGTAATAAAGAAACCTTGAACATTACAAAATCTTCGTCTTTGGCCTACAAATATATATAAACTTGGGTCAGTGCACTGCTGACTGGAGGAGTCTGATTTCACCTTACCAGAGTAAAACTTCTTTGTACTAAACCCAATATACTTCTAAAAACACAACATTCAAACATTTATGACAGCACTCACTCATAAAATAACTTTAAAAAGAAAAAAAAGGAAAGAGACAGTGTCTTTGTTTGAAACCTCCTTTTTTTTAGAAAAATACTTAAAAAGATTTGTAAAAATAAAAATAAAAAATACAACTGTCTTAGTGTGAAACTTGAGCTTGTTTTGCTGAACACAGAGTTTGTATCTTGGCTGAGACTGATGACAAGCACACGGAGCTCCCAGTTGCCCACTACAGACCAAAACACTCGCCCCAAAACACAGTCGCCCACCTGGTATTGCTAAACGAAAACAAATGGGGGTAGCGTGCTTTGGGGTGAGACTTTCGGTTACCCTAGTAAGCCAACGTCTCCGCAGCCGTGGAGTAATTAAACACCACAAACTACACGGATTACGTTCACACTAACACGATTTAGAAGCACTTCATAAGAAATCTAACACTCATGTTGATTTAACGTTAGTACATGTGTTTTATTGTTGGACATTCATCATGGCAGGTTATAACATGGGCTTTTGGGACAGGACAGCCCCTCTTCGCCGGTATGACGTTCAGGTCCGCCGTATCGGCCCGTTCCGACCCACTTTCACCCCTGAGTACCTGCCAGGCGAGTACAGGTGATGGCCCCATGAAGACAAAGCCACACATTTGCATTTATATGTGTGAGGGTCGATTCACTGGATGTGTGTCTGCGACGGACGATGAGCAATGGCTTACGGCAGCAGCAGCCCACGACGCATCTATTGTTTGGGGGGGAGGGGGTTGATTTCTTTCTTTTTCATTCGAAATTTTACACGGCACACCTAGCATTCTTTTGCGGCCCAAAAAATGTCCGCCTCCCGCGGTTGGGAAACGCTGACCTATGCCTTGTTGAGCCCATGGTTCGATTTGCCTCAGATATCCCATCCTCTGCTATTTTGCCATGCAACCTCAGGTTCTTTAATCATTCCCTGCCACATAATTATAATCCATTCTGGTCCTGGCACTATGCAAGGCGAGGCGAGCCTCCCATCACCGGCCCACCACCTCAAGGTGACTACACTGCAGAATACTCTGTGAACAAATTGGATTTGAACACCCAGATTGTTCTGTGTACTTCTGACAAAGGATGCAGAGTGATGCTTTCTTCTACATCCTCTTCCGCGTGCTGTCCCCCCCATAGAGCATTCCCGTCCCTCTGAGTCATGTACCCACCCCTCCTCTCCCCCCCCCCCCCCCCCCTTGTCACCATTTCTCCCAGGCAGCCTGGCCGGTCCTCAGGGAGGTCGCGCACCTGTCGCCTCCCGTAAACAGGAAATGAATAATTCAGTAATTCAGGAGGTGCGCCGGTTGACTGCAGCAGATGATGCCCCCCCCCCCCCCCCACCTGTGATGAGTGCAGATTCATCCAAAGGATTCATGCTGTAATCCTCTGCTGGTATGAAACTAATGAGAAACACTCTCCAGAGAGTCTGAGGAGCTTCTCCCAGACGGGCCGCGTGTCCTTGACCTCTGTGGGTGATAAACTTAGTTCCATTAGTTGCATAGACGACGTGCATTCACGCTATCAGCCAGCAGTGAGAGACCTGGCCCTTGGTATATCCTCCCCATCCTCTTCTCTCATTTCCTCCCCAAGGCATCAGCTCTGCAGAGGTGGCTAGCCTACGACATACAGAGCTGCAACTGTATATGTGAGCAACGCACCTGAGCAGCCAGAGGTGAGAGGCAGCAGGATGGCAAGTTGGGGGCAGAGATTGCTTTCCTCTCCTTATCGCCATGCAGGCAGACGCCTGAGACCCACCACACTGCTGCTTCGCTGAGAGGATTCACAATTACAACCCCCCACCCCCCCATCCGCTATACACACACTCCATTTTTCCCTTCCAAGCCCTTTCTAAAGTTTATTCCTCTCTGCTCGCATTAACTCAAACCGTAGCTGGCCAAGGAACTTAGGAATACTGTTTGGGAAGCAGTCCCGCCGGAGATTTGCCCAGGCCTCCCTTGTTTGGCACCCGATGTGTTAAGATAAGGAGAGTGATTAAACACATTACAGCATTATACAATTATATTATTATATATCAAAAAGGAGTTTACAATATGTTTCTGACTGCTTATGTGATGGAAATTGTGTGTAATATTGTGCAGGAATATAGAAAACCGAGATGCATCATAGAATCAAATCAAATCGTTTTGTAGGTGTATCGTCATTGAATCGTGAGGCCAGTGAAGACGCACACCTCTAGGATGTATAGATAGAAGACATGGTCGCTTTGATTGCATTTTAGTGCTATTATGGTGTTGTGTACTGTGGAAGGCTTGGATCAGAAGTCCTACAGCGTGTTGATTTATCTGTTGAGAGTGTGAAAAATTGCCCTGTACAGTACTGTAGGCAGGCCAGTGCTTTGAGGAAAGTGGGGAAAGAAGACAACAAAAGGGGCAGAACTGCTCTTCACAATGATGCGTCAATTTGAAGCTCGCAGCTGTTTTCTCTTCAGCGAATGCGTGTGGACAGCCCGTCCTCTCACAGCCCCGAGAGCAAGTCAGAAATCCAGACACGTGTTGTTTGGCAGAAGATGACACTTCTCCTCTTTTGCACGCCTTTGTCGACACAGTATCTTAGCCCGGCTGCTCGCCTCCATTAAAAGTTTTAAGACATGAACGAGATAAGACATAATGGAAGGCGTAGAGAGAGAGAGGGAGAGAGGGAGAGAGGGAGAGGGGCGGGTTGTTTATTGGGTTGTCATCTCCTCAGTAGATATTTTCTGTCTACTCTGGCACTGGTTTGATACATTTTATACCAAACTGCCTCACTGGAAACACATGGGATTATAAGAGGACAGACATAATTTATAGCGCTTCAGTCAGTTTTATAGTCATCGCACCCTGTAGGCCTACATGTGCACGCAGAGGCATTAGTGCGGGCCCTTTCTAGGAGAAATGTATTTTAAACATATTTAACATGTATGTGTCCAAACATGGAAACATTGTGGGAAAATGTGTTGAAAATGTTTGGAGGCTAAAATATTTGTTTTCTTGGCTTCTGAACCACCCTTTGGCAATGCTGTTTCTTCACATGTGCTTAGCAGTAGTGGAAAAAGGTCTCAAATGTTTTACTGAAGTATCAATACTGCAATGTAGAAGTACTCTGTTACAAGTAGAAGTCCAGAATTCAAAATTTACTTAAGTGACAGTACAAAAGTATTGGTATCCAAATGTAAAAAAATGTAAAGTACCAAAAGTAAAAGTACTAAAATGTTTGAAAATAGCCTTGGTATAAAATAGGGTTAAAGTGGTTAATGTATGTTTTATAATGTAATAATTTATATATGCAAAGTAATTAGTAACTAAAGATTTCAAATTATTGTAGTGGAGTAAAAGCACAATATTTGCCTGAGTAAAAGCACAATATTTGCCTCTGAGATGTAGTGGAGTAAAAGTAAAAGTATAGACAATTGGAAATACTCCAGTAAAGTAAAAGTACCTCAAAATTGCATTGAAGGAGGCATGAGCTCGGCCCTGGCCTCCCAAGGCTAGTGGGGGGAGTGTAGTGCCCAGGATCACTTAGCAAATTGGCACAGGGTGAAAAAAGGTACCTCAAAATTGTACTTAAGTACAGTACTTGAGTAAATGTACTTAGTTACTCTACACCACCGGTTTCTTCACATGTGCTTAGCGACACATGCTGCATAGAGGTTTGAAAATCAAATGAGCCTAATGAATCCACGAGGCACGTGAATGTAAGCCGTAAATTAAGTCCTGCAGATGTGCTTGTGTAGATTAATCTCAGCACTCACAAGCAATTATTCTGCTAGTGACGCTGAGGCATGAGGCTGATTTGAAATAGTTACAGCCCAGGTTGTTCAAAATTAGCTCGTTCATTTTCCAGTGATTGAGAATGAAGGCTTTTTAAAAAGCTTCTATTGGTAATTAGCCCTGAACCTTGCCACGTCCTTGATGTAGTAGCCAGCCTATGGTTAAGTACATAGGTCGCAGTCAAAATCCTATGTCAGAAGTCGGTATTTACATGTTTCACGTGTAGGTGTTTTACAGTTAGTTTAATAGAATTATAGGTTAGGTGCTCTTCTTCTTGTTAAGATGATCACGGGTTTTGTGTATCTAGTTAAAATGTATCCCACAGACTCTACAGACGGTCTCTAGATAGTGTGTGATCTAATAAGCATTATTGGGATGTTAAACGTCTCAGCAGGAGGTCTTTTAGTGCCATGTCTGTTCCTAAGCATTGCCTTTACATCTGCATTTTTATAGCACAAAGAACACCAGGACACATGGTGTCTCATATTATAGCTATATACATAGTTTAAATAGTACAGACAGAGATTAGAAGAAAGATCTTTTCAGCCTACGGCCAGCACTTGAAAAGACAGCATAGCAAGTACACATTTCCATTAAGAGTTTTAATTGCGCCTAGCCACACGCCTGAGAGCAGAATTCAAATTATGTATGTTAATCGAAAACACTAAAACAGAGAAACTGAACAATGTCTGTGCAAAGAAAGAGGCATTTTGTTTAAAGACTTTAAAGACTCAGATAGACTTGAGTTTGACAATTGGGTCATTGTATGACAAAAGGTTATTTACTGTGTCTTGCCACGATTTTACAACTTGCCTAGCTTGAGATCATTTGCATAACAATAAATGTAATGGCGACGGGCGTACGAAATAAAGTTCTCGTGAGGTCGTTACATTTTTCCATACTCCCACTATAAACTAGAATCTCTGTTGATAATATATTTGCCTCTACGCGAAGGAGCCGTTAATTGTAAAGAGGTCTGTGTTTGTGTTCTGACAGTGTTAATTTATGAGAAGATATTAAGATCTACAACTACTACAACTTCATTTCTCATAATAGACTCGTAAGCTGTCTGATGACTGTCAGCCATTCTGCATGTGTGAGTTAGTGTTTTTTGTCTCTGTCCTCTCATCTCCTCGGCTCGGGAGATAAAAATTAGTAGGCAACCTCTGTCTCGCGCTTGTTTTCTACTGTCTGTCTGTCTACTGCTGTCTTATTCCTCTTAAGATCCCACAAGCCTGGCAAACCCCACCACAGCTAATCAATTTATAATGAGTTGTCACAGTTGGCATGATGGCTGTGAGACGCTCTGCTGACCAGCCTGATATTTATTCATGTGAAAAATGATGTTGCAGTTAATGTCACTTCCACAAATGACTCAATTTGCTACAGAAATGAACCTCATCTGAACCCCTGTCACTCCACCAGGATTCTGTAGGCCTTAGGATCTTGCATTTTATTTTGACAGGAAAAACATTTGTATTTTCTGCCCAGAGTCACAGATCCTCTGACTGTCACCTGGTAAGCTCGATCAGTGATTCATTGTGTTGTTGTCATGGGGAAACTTTGATTGAGTTTATTTAGTTTGTTTGTTTTGTCATGCCAGGGAGGCATATCAGGACAGGTACTGTTTGTTGATAATGACATTGAAATTAAAGCCTGATTTATACAGTACTTCATTGTACAATGGTGTCTTGTGACAAAAATAGGCAATCTACAAGCTTGCATTGTGATCGTGACACATTATAGATTTTTACGGTGCGCCTGCAAGGTAGTATAAGTCATGCTTAAAATATCTCCCTCAGACAGACCTTTCAAGCAGTGCTTTAGCATTATCATAACGATATCCATGATCGTTACTGGGGGCCTTCTAAAAAAAACCTTATGCATCTTATAGGAGAACATTTTTGCCTGGAGCTAAAGGCCTGTCAGCCATAACTATCTCTTGAACACCAGAGGATGAGATAAGGAAAAGGATCAGACTAGCCTACAGTCCCTCAACATTCTCACCTAAGGCATAGGAAGAAAAAGAAAATGAGGTTGCATGCATGTTGTTGTTTTTTCTTCTGTTTTTCCGATACGGCTAGGTTCTGTGTACCGATACCGCTCCTGAGCAATCGACGGCCATCGGCACCATCTGCATGGATTAATGCGCTAGTGTAGATATCTGCCTTCTCTACCTCCTCCATGTCTTTCAGCGCTATAGGAATCAGTGGTGTCTTCCTGGTTTGCCCGTGCCCATGGCTGCCTTTTGAGGCTTCACAGGGGGGGAGCTGGGCAATTTGTTTCTGGATGGCTCCAGGCTTATCGTCTCTGCTTGACAGATGGGCCATGCCTCTCCTCTGGCTGGGTTGGGCAGCAATGCGCTGCTCTCTGCTTGCCTGACAGAACTCATTATAGACACTCCCCAGGAGAAGCAGTACCTCAGCGAGGTCCCGTTAACGCTGCTGTACTGCTGCGAAACGCTGTCAGCATGGATCCCTTACCTGCAACCCCATCTTTATTTTGAGCTGCAGCATCCAATTCAGGATTCACTAACTCATGTGTCGAACACACTTAATTTTGGTCTAAGTAGATGTCAGCTTATTGAATGGAGAAAAGATTGACATGTTGGTTGTGGTATATTTTGTTTCCGTAAGAAAAGGCCATAATACCATCTCTATTCCAGTCAGTTATTTCCAATCATATCCATAAATTCCCATAAAGGCATGATGCAACCCATGTGAGAATATTAGAAATGGACAAATGGAAACTGTGACTATTTCTGGGTCACTTTGTACAAAGACCTACCACTTGCTCCTTTCCTGTTACCTCTCATAATTGAATTAGAGTCCTAATCTTGTGATTTGTCAATTTCAGTAGCATAAGTAGAAGTTGATATTTTTGTCTGATAAGGCAAGCATGGCTGCTGAAGCCAGAGGCTGTGTATTGATCCTATTTAAACTGCAGTGTCAGTTCATATTTTATTCACAGACTGTAAATGTCTATGCACCTTTATACACACTGTGATGGAGTTGCCTGAGGCTTGATCTTGCTCCAAATCTTCTCCCAACGCACACTGCATTTTCAGTTGAATGAATAGTAGAAGGCAATCTGTCCTGTTGGCTGCCACTATTTGATGCGCGTGCACGTGTGCACGCGTGTGTGTGTGTGTGTGTGTGTGTGTGTGTGTGTGCGTGTGCGTGGGCGTGTGTGTGTGTGTGTGTGAGCGTGCGTGTACTGTATGTGTGTTTTTAAAGAATGTGATGCAAGACATGTCTTGTCTTTTCATATTTTGTTGTTCAGGTTCACCGTGTGTCTCTGGAGAACCTCAGATATTGTGTTTTATGAACCGAATCATCAGTATAATGTCTGTGAGGGAGGAGAATCGGGGGTGGGGTTAATCACTTAAACCCTATGATATACTTCAGTTGACTGGTGGTCCCCCAGGGGTCTGCACTCGGTCCCCTCGTTTTCCCTCGACGCCAAATCTCTTTGCCGAAAACAGTGGATCTACACGACGCGCTGTGAGCTTGGTAGACTGGCTATTATTGCCGAATGATGGCCTATTATGACATGTCCAGAATAGGGACGCTTTAGGGTTCATGTGGTTAACAGGGAGGAAACGTTCATGCAAGTCAGTGTCTTGACTTTGTAAAATTCCTTCCAAATTGCCCGTGACAGAAAAGTTACGGAGTTGTCTCCCTCCTGAGAGCGGCCTATTTTCAGTCTCAGGTCAAACTGTGCTTAGCCATGCATATAATCAGGCCACTCTCCCACCTCGGCCCATCATGAGGAGTGAAGGAGAAAGGAGGACAAGAGACATTTTTCTATTTCCTCTCAAAATAGGTACTTTTTTGTGTGAATAAAACGCTATTTTGACAGGTCTGTATGGGAGGTGGTCTCCCCCTGCTCTTCTATTTTGAAATTTAGACCATGTGTTCGGGTAGGAACACCAGTGGTTGACAAGTGGTATTGCCTGAAGGTCAAAACGCGATGTCTCCCCTGCTCAAGTGGGTTTTCTGGCTTCGCTCACTGGAAACTAGAAATGTTGTCTCCCGTGTGGCAGACCTGTGGTTCGAATCCCTGGAAGGACGAAAATCTTATGGACTGCAGCTTTATCCCAAAGTGTACAAAATGTACAGGACAAAAGTCTTATACTCTTAGTGTTAAATGAACACTGAGGATTTAACTGTTTGTTGTAGGTGGTGTTGAGGTTAGTAAACAACGCCTCATAAAAAATATCTTTAGGACTCTTATACTGTATCTCAACTGGAAATATCTCACCCTGCATTTGTGCATTGTAGAGTTTTGGATCAACGCCAGTTGACTAAAGCCTGATTCCATGACGTGTGCGTACAACAAAGTGTAAATTAGGCTTTTGGTGGAGTTGAGGATGTAATTGCGTAAACAATAGACGAGCAGGCTCTTGACTGTTATGGCATCAAACCAGGATGTGTTGAAGGGTTGATCTGCTCTGCTCAGGTACTCACGTATCATACTGTCACACAAACCATATCTGCCGAGCACACACACGCACGTATGCACACGAGCACACACACACACACACACACACACATACACACACACACACACACACACACACACACACACACACACACACACACACACACACACACACACACACACACACACACACACAAACTGTCATGTGTATTACCTCCCAGTCATCAAGTTACACGCTCCGGTACGCACAACATAGAGTCACAGGCAGCAGAGGAAACACCCACCGCATGCCCCAGAAAAAAAGAAAACATAATCTCAAAAAACTACTTTGAAAGGCTTCAGAGGAAGTGAGACAGGGAGAGAAGAGACAGACTGTGATGATTTGAAGCTGAATGACATTCAGAATATTTTTGCAGTTAGGTCAGAGTGTCTCCACTAATGAAGTGTAAAATTCTACTGTCGACATGTAAAAAAAAACTCAGCCAATAATAATATTAAGCAAGACTGGTTACAAATATTTCTTATGATATAAATTGATCACAATATTTGTCGAACAAACATTGATAGTTGTTTCAACCCAGTTTAACAGACAAGACAGAAAAACTTCCCACTGATTCTCTCAGGAAGGGACCGCACACTCCAATGACGATGGATGCTATACATAGCACCTGATGAAGCCAACACGGCAAAACGCATATATATATATATATATATATATATATATATATATATATATATATATATATATATATATATATATATATATATGTGTATATACACACACACACATATGTATATATATATATATACATACATACAGTATGTTATGTATACGCTTGACCCACACTAGCAAAACAAACCATAGGTTTAGACGACTCTCGGGTATATAATTTGACGTTCTAGTCCACGCCGTCTAACCATTGAACTACACACGTACTGTACTTAGGGTTCCTTCATCATGTTTGCGCTGTTATATCTAATTAAAATCACATTCTTTTCAAACTGGGGTTTGCAGATAATGATCATTTAGGGAATGGAAGAGTGAGGGAGGGGTAGAAAAGGAACAAGGGAGGGAGGTAGGGAGAGGAATAAAGAGCGTGGGTCTTTAATTAAAACTGATTGTGGTTAATGTTCTCCGTCCAATGCAGTAATGGTTCCCAGGGTGGCCCTCACAACCTCCAGATCAAGAGGAAGTTAATTGGCTGCTAAGACTCCCCTCTCTCTCTCTCTTATTTTCTGTTTCGCTCCCCGTCGTTCTATCTGTCTCTCTTGTCTTTCTCTCTCTAATCCTTTTCCCCTCTCTCTCTCTCTCTCTCTCTCTCTCTCTCTCTCTCTCTCTCTCGCTCTCTCTGAGTGAAGAACTTTAGGACAGCGGTTCCCAACCTTTTCTGGATCAGGGCCCACTTGAAAATCTCAAAAGCGTTGGCGGCCCACCCATCTGACCGCTGAACACGGCAGTTAATGGGTCAGATGGGAGGGCCGCGTACATTTGCTATTTTTGGAAAATCTTGAACATTTTTGCAAATCTTTGAATATATATATATTTTTCAAGCGAACATCTTTAACCCATTAAGCCCTGGAACGCATCTGTGTCATTTTTTGATTTGAGCTAAAAAAGCATTATTTTACGCTTTGGCTATTTTTGAAAAATCGTGAAAATGTGTGCAAATCTTTTAATATATATTGTTTTAAAGAAAAAAGAAATTACTAAAATCTTTGCTTCTGGGGGTCCCTCGAAAATATTTTGAGATGGGGTCGGCGGCACCACTGATATAGAAACATACATTTTTTCAGAATACTGTTGGGATTTAGAAGACATTTGTAGATGCATTCCCGGATTGCATGCAGGGTTAAAGAAAAAAAAAAAGACCATGTCATTTTGTTTATGTTTTTGTATTCATGTTATATTATCATTGCAATCGTGGGTGTTTTTGCCAATTATTTGGGGTCCCACTTGCAATAATATCCTCGCGGCCCAGCAGTGGGCCCCCGGCCCGCAGGTTGGGAACCGCTGCTGTGGGACATCCAGTAGCTAGTGCAGTGACATTTCATGCCTGGGAAGAACGGCTGTGAGGTTCTAATCCACCATGAGAACAATTTACTAGATTCACAATTTCCAGGCACAGTATTTGCAACGCCTCAGTACGTATGCATGGCATGGATTGGGTTATTTCATACCTCGGTGGAAAGACAGTTTCGCTGGGTAGTTTCTGGCTATAAAGCCCCAATTTCTATATTTATTCAGAGTTGTGGTGGTTGGCTCTTCCTGCCCCGTCAGATACGCTCCCATCCCATACGATGGTCTGAGGCAGGGTGTGGCTGCTGGCTGGGGCAGGGGGTGTGGCTTTATGGTCAGTGGTGGAAGAAGTACTCAGATATTTTACTTGAGTAAAGTAGCAATACCACAATGTGAAAACATATTCTGTTAGAAGTAAAAGGCCCGTGTTCAAAATGTTACCTGAGTAAAAGTGCAAAAGTTTTGGCACCAAAATGTACTTAAAGTGGCAAAAGTAAAAGTACAACATTGTTTGAAAATAGCAGATCTACAAGCTCACAACGCGTCGCATCGCGACGCGTTGTGAGCTTGTAGATCGGCTATTTTCAAATAGCCTAGGTATAAAATAGGGCTAAAGTGGTTAATGTATGTTTTATAATATAATAATGTATATTTGCAAAGTAACTAGTAACTAATAATTGTAGTGGAGTAAAAGTACAATATTTGCCTCTGAGATGTAGTGGGGTAGAAGTAAAAGTACTGCAAACTGGAAATACTCCAGTAAAGTAAAAATACCTCAAAACTGTACTTAGGTACAGTACTTGAGTAAAAATAAATTCTGGGGGGAGCATTTGCCAGAAATAGCCGATCTACAGACGAGTTGTGAGCTTGTAGATCGTCTATTTCTGGCGAAGTGATTTGGTGTAGAAGGAAACGAGCAGACCAAGGACAGAGACAACTCAGGTCCGTTTCACATAGTATAGAGGGTTTTAGTGAAACCACTGAATCCCTTAATTGACCGGGGTCCCCCAGGGCTCTAGACTAGCGGCCCTATTCTGGGCGCCGTCTTACCCATTATTCCTAAACTTCTTTGCCATTTTTTACTATTTTAAAAAACATTTTCAAATTGTTGAAATAGCAAATCTGCAAGCTCACAATGTGTCGATGTAGATTGGCTATTTGAACTACTTGAAAATGTTTTTCAAAATAGTAAAAAATGGCAAAGAAGTTTAGGGATAATGGCTAAGACGGCGCCCAGAATAGGGCCGAAGGTCTGCTAGTATGTCCCTCCACACCAAATGTCTTGTACGCTAGGGTTCATGTGGTTAACTGGGTGCACGTTCAGTTCGTGACGGCTAAGATTACCGAGGGGAGTTAGAGGGTAGTTGTACAAATGCATCTCTGGAGAGCTGGTTGTTATATTAGTCTTTGGCATTTTGCGCCCACGGACTCACGCATAATAATTGCGGTGTGTTCACTGCTGTTCACTGTTCTTAGCATTTGTTACTTCGAGGGTTGTTTCTTCTGTGCATGACACATTCCAATTTGGATGTGGGCAGGCATTCATTCCACAGTTCAGAGTCAGTACAGAGAAAAATCATTAGTGTTTATCCATTAAGTGTACAAATATAACCAAATGTGGTTACATTTTGTACACTGTCATGAACAGAGTCAAATGAACAGGATGTTGAGCTGTGTGCTGAGTTCTGCAGCCCGATGGGTTCAGGTGTGACTGACAGTCCTCAGTTACTCTGCAGGAAACCACTGCTGACAAGTGGTGTGCATACTGTACTGTATAATACATAACTTATAAGAACCAAGAAGACCATACAGTATATGTCTGTCTGTCCAAACGACGTATGCACTCAACCAACATGTTGTGAGAAGTGTCTTAGTGTGTGTGTGTGTGTGTGTGTGTGTGTGTGTGTGTGTGTGTGTGTGTGTGTGTGTGTGTGTGTGTGTGTGTGTGTGTGTGTGTGTGTGTGTGTGTGTGTGCGCCTGCGTGCGTGTGCGTGCGTGTGTGTTCGTACACAGACGTTTGTCCTAGTGCATGTCTGGTGCTGTATTTGTCAGAGGATGTCATGTTATTTCTTTGTTTGTTCTTCTTATATCAGGGGCTATGCTGAGACTCCATAATGAATAATGGATCAGTCCTTCTCCGTGTCTCGTCTCTCTTATCTCTGTTGTGTGTCTTACTAAAGGACACAGTCGCTAGCGGCAGTAGACATCCACAGTTGTGGACAGTAACTAAGAACATTTACTTGAGTGCTGTACTTAAGTACATTTATTGAGTATCATGTTCTTTACTTGAGTATTTGTATTTTTGGATATATTTATGATTTGTCTTTGACTCCACTACATTTCAAAGAAAATATTGTATTTTAGACTTCAATACTATTTCAAATATAGTGAAAATATCTACAAGTTAACAACGCTTGTAGATTGTCCCTTGTTTGGGCCCCGGGGAGACGCCTAATTTCTCTTCTGGGTCTCGAGCTAAAAAGGTTGAGAACCACTGAATTAGCCGGTCCATGTAACCAACCATGCAGCCTTTTGGTCTCCTTTGGCTCACACCACAGTAATGTTCACACATGTTGTTCTTTTGCTGCCTGTGGCCAGTGGCCTCTTGGAACAACCGTGCATTTTGGGACACTGAAGGGACAGAGCGTGGAGGGAATGCTGGAGGCCCCAGATAGTGGCATGCGTAGAAGGAGGTGCATAGAAGATCTGCTCCCGCTGCTCCAAACCAGACCCTGTTGTGCCAACCATTCCTGACTGTTATATAGGGCTGGGCCGCAAATAGAAAAGTATGTTTTTTCTCCTCCCTGACCCTCTCGTTTCCTTTGTGGCCCAACAGGGTTTGAGGGGGCGGGGAGCATAAAGGGTCCTTATTTTGAAGTAAGGAAGGCAATTTGTTCCAAATCTGAGGGTAGTGATGACTCGAGAATTACTGTTAGCAGGACTAAAAGGGTTGAACGGCTGATTCACACCAGAACAGGAACAGGGAAGGAAACAACGTGTGGTTGTTGCGCACGTGGGAATCCATTATTTTTCACAAACGAGCGTTCAAATTCTCTGGCCCGTACATCAGCAAACGTGCACAGCTGAGTGTACGTGATGTGACGTGACTGTGGCTGTTGTGTAACTGGGGCCCAGTGAGTCATCACAGGGGGGGATGTGTTGTTTTGATGGCCTGCCTGGAGACACTCAGCTCTGTCAGCAAAGTCATGGGCAAGGGAGAGAGTGGAAGAGACTGGACGTTTGGCTTCAGGTCTGGCCTTTAACTACCAGCGGTTGTCTGGACACGAGAACCACAAGTGGTGCGTAAATAAATTGGACCGTTGAGACCGGCATGGCTTTTGGACAGAGAGTCAAACCACACAACATGAATATACACACATGCATACTTTCACACAGGGTCACATGTAAACACACACGCACGCACGTATGCATGCACACGCACAGGCAGGCGTGCACGCTCACATCTAAAACATGTACAATACTATTCTGGGTACAGTACACACCAACCAAGCAATGCAGCCGCGTGCACACACACACACACACACACACACACACACACACACACACACACGCACACACACGCGCGCGCACACGCACACACACACACTATAAAACCACGTGCATGCTCCTTCAGCCGTACTATATTAAATGAGTGGGGAATGATGCAGTGTGATAGAAGGATGTTATCTGTTGCTTCAGGGTGAAAGAAGCCTCCCATCCTCCTTGAACACATGTACACACAATCATACACACTCACATGCACATTGCGCGCGCACACATCGTGTGTTGCAGCGTAGACCTAATGTGGTTACACTGAAAATGTATGCACAGATTATGTGTCGAAACGATAAATGTGCCATTTAGAGTCTTCTTCTGTATGCGTGCGTGTGTGTGTGTGTGTGCGCATGCTGGTGCACGTATGTCTGTGCGTGTGCATGTTTGTCTGCACTTCCCCCGGGTGCTATTTGTTTTCGGAGGTGCGTAGGCAGGGTGTTTGTGTAAGGTCTGTGTGTGTGATACTCATCTCCTGCATGCACCTCCTCTACACAGACAGAGAGAGAGAGAGAGAGAGAGAGAGAGAGAGAGAGAGGGAAACAGAGAGGGAAACAGAGAGAGAGAGAGAGAGGGAGAGAGAGAACACACTTCTTTACTTGCTGTCGTTCGTTTGGTTCCTGGATTCAGACTGTGCCTCGTGGCAGTCTTATCATCCAAAGCGGCAAACAGCCAGCCACTGATTTAATAAGCTGCCTAGGGAGTCACAGAGAGGTGGGGGGAGGGGGGAGGGGGGGCTCTATCAGCTGATAACTGTCCTTCCTGCAAGCCAAGCTTTTTTCTTTGATAGCTCAGCCAAGAGTATAGACTCAGTTCCTCTTCACGCAGTGTGTGCGTGCGTGCGTGCGTGCGTGCGTGCGTGCGTGCGTGCGTGCGTGCGTGCGTGCGTGCGTCAGACAGACAGACAGACAGACAGACAGACAGACAGACAGAAGAGTCTGAAAAGTGAGCCTATATGTTGGTATGCATGAAAAAGTACATTTGTGTTTGTGCGTGCCGTAGCCGACTGTATATGTACTGTATGTGTGATCTGTCTCCCATTGGCTGCTGCTGCCCTCATGTCTCTGAGCGGTGTCCATCTTGTATTGCCTCTCTCTCTCTCTGGGTATCACACAGACCGCGGCCATCATTAGAGTGCCCACCACGCCATGACATATAGGCAGATTGGCTCCAGAACCACCAGTTCCATTACTCTAAGCCAGGGGTTCCCAACCTTCTCTGGATTGAGGCCCACTGGAAAATCTTGAAAGCGTTTGCAGCCCAGAGCCCACCCATCTGACTACTTAACCCGGTAGCCGTGTTAACCCTTTAAGACCGGGAACGCATCTGTGTGTCATTTTTAGATATCTTTGGCTATTCAAAAATAGCAGATATACAAGCTCATAGCACGGCACGAGCTTGTAGATCTGCTATTTTTGAAAATCGTGAAAATTTGTGACAAAACTTGGATTATATATTTTTTAAAGCGAACATTTGTAAAATAATTAGTTCCAGGAACCCCCAGAAGCAAAGATTTGAGTTACAAATGTCCGCAAAAAAAAGTAAATTAATTCAAATATTTGCACAACTTTTCATGATTTTTCAAAAATAGCAGAAAAGCTTGTATATCTGCTATTTTTGAATAACCAAATAAATCTAAAAATGACACACAGATGCGTTCCCGGTCTTAAAGGGTTAAGTGGCCAGATGGGTGCGCCGCCTGCATTTTCAGAGCATGTTTATTTTAATGATCAACCAATCGATTGCGCACCGGCTTGGATCATGGATCTTGGAACTAACTAACTATTTTCAACCTTATCTTCATATAATTGGTCCTCACTAATGCTCATTATAAGATGGCACAATTTCCATCGACTCGCTCTGTAGCTCAGTAGTGGACTGTAGACAGTTCAGAGACCTGCCTACCAATGACATCATCAAACTACAGCCTTCTCTTAGTGGATAAGTTAACATGCTATAATTCATTGTTATTGCATTAAACAAAAAGGAAAGAAAGTTTAAAATCTAGTTTGAAATGATCAAATCTGCCTATCGCTGACGTCACTGGTAGGCAGATCTCTTAAAGGGATAGTTCACCCCCAAAATGACTTTTTTTCGATTGATTAGTCACCCTATGGAGACTTGAATTCATGGATATTTTTATGTTTTTGTCAAAAGCCAATAATTTGATGACCGGCAGCGGTTCCGGTAGGAGATACGAAGAGTCTCCTTTGTGTCTCCTCCCGGAACCACTGCCTACCGGTCCGCTGGTCATCAAATGATTGGCTTAGGAATGCGACAAAAACAAAAAGTCTTCATGGTGTGACTAATCGATAGAAAAAAAGTATTTTTGGGGGTGAACTATCCCTTTAAGTGTCCCACCACAGCCCTCTTATTCTGAGACAGAAATGGTGGCATCTTATAATGAGCATTATTGAGGAGCTATTGAAGATACAGTAGGTTGAAAATGAGTCAAGTGCTCCTTTAAGTAAAACAATCAAGAGTACGTCTTCCACCACTGGCCAGTCCACCACAGGTTGGGGGAGTCGTTGCTCTATAAGCATAATGCCTGACGACGCATCAGCCCCAGCCCAGCTGGCCCCCAAGACCATCAGGTCTCCGGGAATCCCGTCGGCACGAGACAGACAGGATGAACTGTATCATGCTCTCCTCCACGCTGCTGGTGGAAGGAAGGCTGCTGTCAGTGCGGTCACTAGTCACAGCCTTCTGTCCTGCAAAGATGTTGTCTTGGAAACAGATTTGCTGCCTTTACAGTCTACGCACCGCGGTCTACGGATAGCCAGTACTCTTTTTTTTTCTCCTTTGATCGCACCTGAAATGCTCTCTGCAGTTCCACTGCCTCTCTCGCTCAGAATCAGATCTCAAATAAAAATGTGGACATTTATTGGTTATTATTTTGTTTTTCCTGAGGGTTAGATCAGTTATGGTTAGGAATGAATGTAAGTCAATGCAAAGTGTGTGTGTGTGTGTGTGTGTGTGTGTGTGTGTGTGTGTGTGTGTGTGTGTGTGTGCGTGTGTGCGTGTGTGCGCGTGTGCGCGCGCGTGCGCATGCACTCATCAGGGCATATCACAGCTCCTCCTATCTGTAACACACATCGTCGCTGTGCGTCCCACAGACTCTGTATGTCCCACAGACAGACTTGACCACTTTTCAGCATGGTGTCCGTATTTAAAAAAAATAGCTAATTTAGAAAATCTACAGGCTCTATGCAGCGCAGCACATTGTGAGCTTGTAGATCGACTGTTTTCGATACTTTTGCGTGACTCTTGTCATGCGACGAAGTATAAAATAGGGCAGTGGTTCTCAACCAGTGGTCCGGGGACCACCAGTGGTCCTTGAGGGGGTTCCAGGGGGTCCCCAGCCAAATTAATAGTTAGGAACCAAATTGACCTGTGTCTGTAACTCTGAGAGTGTGTGTAACTCTGAGAGTGTACAAATGGAACCAAATGGACCCATTAGGGTCCATTTGGTTCCATTTGTACACTCTCAGGGTTAAATGAACACTAATTCATTGATGATACAGTGTAGACTGGGACTCCCAAGAAATCAAAATGGTTGAGTCCCTGGCATATCTTTTCATGTCCGTGGGCTAATATGTGTCAAATTTGGGGGTCCTTGACGCGAAAAAAGGTTGAAAACCACTGAAATAGGGCATTCATTTATGGGGGGAAAAAAACAACATGAAAATATGGAGATGCAAGGTTTTGGACCCGCAGCGAGGACATGCTGGGGGTGGCAGTGGCAGCCCACAGATGACAGTGGTGATTGATCCTGGTGCAGGGGGATAAGTGCCCGTGCACCGCTGAGCACACAGGTCTGCTGAAACTCAGCCAGGCGGAAAATTAGAAATCTCTTCATCCCTGGTCCATTTGAAATCCGATATCTCCCATCTTCCCCTTGTGCAGGCACTCCCCTCTACCGCCAATAAATCAGTAATTAAATGATGTGTGTGGACGAGCGCGGTGTGTACACGGGTGCCAGGTGCGCATCTCTGCGGGATTAGCCCGGGACGACGCTGTGATGGGGTGATAGGATGTTCAAAGGGGTCACAGGCTATCGTGCCCACACACGCGCGCGTACACACACACACACACACACACACACACACACACACACACACACACACACACACACACGCAGTCATGCACACACGCATACACACGCGCACACACACACACACACACACGCAGTCACGCACACACGCACGCACACACACACACACAGTCACGCACACGCACACACACACACACACACACACACACACAGAGCTGTTTATATTGGTACGATGGGGGCGCTAGGTAATGTTATGGTGCCCCAGATACCAAATCAAATGCAGGTTTTGGATAAACCCCTGAGCACTGCCTGCACTTGACCTCCGGGGATGATCAGAAATACTTGTTCAGTTCAAATGAAGGTGAAAACATGCATCTTTTGCTGGTGGAAAGTAACTAAGTACATTTACTCAAGTACTGTACTTTTATTTTGTATTTTTGAGCGGTGTAGCCGCTCCTATACGTGGGGTTGGGACACCTCATTAGTACACCCTTCGCTGTACTGTGATTGGCTCATAATAGCACACCCCTCTACATTAGTACACCCCTAGCTGTACTGTGATTGGCTGACTCTATTGGCTGACTCTATTCAGCACTATGATTGGCTAGCGAGACACATGATGAAATTAATAACCTTTAAATAGGACTATGCACGGGGCGTCCGCTGGCCTAACGGTCCAGGCGCATACCACATATGCTGGGAAATCCAGCTTGACAGCGTGTCGCGGGTTCGACTCCCGATCCCGACGACCTTTGCTGTATGTCTCCCCCCCATCTCTCTCCCCATTTCCTGTCAGCCTACTGTCCTGTCCAAATAAAGGCATAAAAGCCCCAAAAAATATTTTTTTTTAAGTGAGCTTCCATCACTGTGATGTCTGACCACACTGCTCACTTCACACTGGGTGTGATTTTTATATACATTTCTTCATTTGAAAACTTGCGAAATGGGACTTTCTGCATATCGAGTTCTTTTTCTTACTTACTTACTTACTTTTACACTTACTCAAGAAAATTTGGAACACAGGACTTTTACAGAGTATTTGTGTGCTGCGGCACTGAAACCTTAAGAGATGCGAGTACCGTACGTCTTCCATCACTATCACTGATGGCTGTGTTGTTGCTGTGTTGTTTTCAGGTACGTCGGCCCAGGGCAACCCCCTCCTGGCATCCCTGCCTGTCCCGGGACGGCCGCTACAGCCTCAGCTCGACCTCAAACACTTCCTTCCCTTCCGCCTCAACGGGTCCTCCCCCCTCAGCCTCTTCCCCAACTTTAACACGGTGAGTCACACGCACACACACACACACACACACACACACACACACACACACACACACACACACACACACACACACACACACACACACACACACACACACACACACACACACACACACACACACACAGGCAAGTGGTTCTCAAAGTGTGGTTCGGGGACCCCCAGGGGGTCCTTCTGGAGGTTCCAGCAGGTCCCCCGGCAAAATGTGTTGATATTCTGTAGCATCAAGATCAGTTTAACAGGGCTATTTGACAATAGCCTGTCACATCCCTCACATGAGAGCAAAATGGCCGTTGTGTGAATTATGATCAATGCCTAGAGGTCCAGTTTCTCGTCGCAACACACAACACGTTTGTAGATCGGCTATTTTCAGTGCACGTCACCCGTCCCGCGCGCAACTACAGTATGACTCTGGCTTTATCTGTTCGGATGTATAGCACTGAGCGCACTGGCCAATACAAACTAAGACGTGACTGTGCTCCCGGTGCACATTTCCGAACGAGACGTGTCCCTTATTGAACTGATAAGGGACACACTTTGTTCCCTGTTTTTTTTTTTCCTATTTCAATGACACACATCTTCCATATACATATAATACATAGAATACAGGTTGTTAAACACTTAGACTGACCTGAGTTGTCTCTGTTCTTGAACCGCTTTTTTTCTGTCCACACCAAATCTCTTTGCCAAAAAAATAGCCAATCTGCAAGCTCACATTTTTGGCTACTGTTCCCTTATTTGAATTTCAGGTGGTTGGCAACTCTATCTGTTGCAGAGTTCAAACTGGGGGCCTTGTCCAGTTAGAGGACAGTCTCTGACTACTTTACTACCCTGCTGAAAACGGTTTAAAGCCTGAACGCCACTGCTTTGAACATTCTTGCCCTGACAATCCAAGCAAGGTCTACCGTACTGTTGTCATCTGCGTGGAACTGGTCTAGGGGACCGACCGCTCATTTCAGTATCAGCGTTTTCACAGATGAAACTCCCGCCAGCATTTTTTTTTCCAGTCAGCAGTAAGCCACCATTTCCAAGCAGCGTGGCTCAGATGCTTACCTGCCTCTGTGTCTAGAATTAAAAGCTTGTTTCTTTGATCTCTGCTTACCGACAGTATACCCATTGTCATTGTGTGTGTGTGTGTGTGTGTGTGTGTGTGTGTGTGTGTGTGTGTGTGTGTGCTTCTGATGTCTTTGATCCTACTTTTAGTGTGTGTGTGTGTGTGTGTGTGTGTGTGTGTGTGTGTGTGTGTGTGTGTGTGTGTGTGTGTGTGTGTGTGTGTGTGTGTGTGTGTGTGTGTGTGTGTGTGTGTGTGTGTGTGGGAGTGTTTATATGTTTGTAACGTGTGTGTGTGTGTGTGTGTGTGTGTGTGTGTGTGTGTGTGTGTGTGTGTGTGTGTGTGTGTGTGTGTGTGTGTGTGTGTGTGTGCGCGCGCGCCTCTTTGCCCAGTCTTTGTGAAACCATCTCAAGTTCCTCTATCTGTAAATGAAACATAAGCCTCTCTCTCTCTCTCTCTCTCTCTCTCTCTCTCTCTCTCTCTCTCTCTCTCTCCCTGACCAGCATACATTTTACACCTCTTCAAATGGGAGTGAAATAAAAGGGGGGGGTAGCATAAGAGAGAAAAGACACAGAGACATATACCGTAGCCCCGCTGGGGTCTTACGGCGGCAGAGGGGTGAGGCGGAACGGGCGGAGGAGATATGCACGTGTGCTGCTGTATGATGTGGTGGGGCTCCAGCCTCGCGGCATGTGAAACGCCATCCGTTTGTTCTCTGTGTGCCCACCCACCGGTTGGAGTCCAGGGGTCAGCTGCAGTTACTGGCCTCTGGAAAACCCAGCCACAAAGCCAGCCTGGACGGCAGCCAGCAGCTCCTCGCTATCACGAAGAAGTCGTCGCTATCAAGTGGAAACCATGTAGCCTGGAAACCGGACTAATCAGCCAGAGTTAAAATATATATGTATTAGTCTGGCCATGCCAGGCTAGAAACCTAATTTAAGTTGTGAAAATAGCCTATCTACAAGTTCACAATGCGTTACGTCGTGATGCGTTGTGAGCTTATTAGATCTGCTGTTTTCACTACTTTTGCGAGACACTCTTGTGATACAAGGTTTCTGCCCGACACCAGCAAAGTAGTACTGTTGTCATGGTGTTTTTAGGGACTCTTGAATTGTAATTTTTTCACCTGGTATGATAAATAAATCCTGTGTGTTCATTTAAACCTGACTGAGAGTATACACAAATAACCAAATGGACACTATAACTTAACTGCGTTAAAGATGGATAAATGAACACTGAGGATTTTGCTGTGTAAGTTGTTTAACTATAATGCTGCTCTACCACACTCTGTTGATGCTGATCATTATTATGTAGAAGTGAGGCAAACACTAACAACAGCAATCCAGCACCAAACATTATACAACATTCTTTTATGTCTAATGCCATATTATGTAGTTTATCTGCTATTTCTTAACAGCCAACGCAAAAATCCAAACTGACTCAGATGCTTTCCAGGTTTTAAATGGTTAAAGCAAAATGACACTGCAAGGTCTGGGTTGCGTAGTTACCTTGCCATGAGCAAACTCCCAATATATTCACTCCATTGATGAAAAAAATATAATCCAAAATAGTCTCCCCTATTGACTTACATTGCACAGTGAAATAGGTCTCAAAGTCAGACTTTTAGCACACAAATGAATGCAAACTAACTTTGTGATGATTTTACTATTTGAATTTGAAAGAATACAGATGCAGACTGTGTTCGTTACTGCATGTGTAAGAAGCAACGATAGTACCTACAGTATTAACAAAGACTGCTTTGGGTCTTTTTATACATTGGCAGAATCCACTTTGCTTTTTGGGTGTGCTAAAAAAATGACTTTGAGTGCTGTTTTCACCGTGCAGTAACTCAATGCAACTCAATGGGGAGACTATTTTTGGATGACGGCTTTTTAATCAACAGAGCAACTATTGAAGATATCTCATCAATATTTGGAGTCACATCATGGCAAGGCAACTTAACAACCCAAACCTCTGCCAAGGTGTAATTAACTTTAATCATGAAAAAAACACTAAGTCACTTCCTTTCTCATTTTAATATGGTTTAATATGTATTTTTTAAGGTGTATTTTGTCCCTCAAACAAAAACATGCGTTCCCTATTAGCAGCAGTTATTTCGACGTGGATTAATAATGATTTCAACCAGCTAGTTGAGAAGCCGCAGAGACCATGCTTTTCAGCGTGCCATTCTCTGAACAGAATGCAGCACCTGGAAGAACGTGGAAACGCTCTCCGCCCAGAATGCAGAAATGATGATAACTATAGAGGAGAGAAACATGTCAAATCAGGGTTTGCTTCAGACTCAGGAGGGAGATGATTAGTCTCCATAACACATAGTGTGACTGTGCAGCTGTGGCATTAATCACAAAGCCCATTCAGTAGGGAGCACCAGGTTCTCTTAGCCCCTGATAAGACTCACGTTGTTCTGGGCGTGTGCAGGGGAGAGAAGATGAATGCACCTGTCTCCGAAACTAAATAGCCTCCAGTTTTCATCCTGTCCTCTCTTACCCTCCTTCTCTCTCTATACCTCTAACCCCCCCCCCCCCCCCCCCGCCCTCTCTGTGTCTCTGCACCTCCCTTGCTGAAACTCCATCATGGACTCACAGGCACAGCCTCCTTGTGCTGGATAGCTTCTGTCTGCACCAGGGCTGGAAGGAAGGAGAGACAATAGACGCATTCATAGCAGTCGGTTCGGGATGGCTGCGGACAGACAATGTGCACATTCTTCTGTTCCTAAAACAAATAGTTGTGTGCAGCCTGCCCTGCTAAGGTGGTCAGAGGGCAGGAGGAGTGTGGGGTGGGGGGGGGGGGGGGGGTGGACGGACGGACGGTGTGTGTGAGTGTGTGTGTGGGGTTTGCCGGCTGTCCGAGGTCCAGGCTTTGGCTTGTGAAGGGAAAGGTCGGTTTGTTCCCCAAGGTGGACTTGGAGTTGTTTAAGAAGCCACACTGAGGCAGCGGAGGCAGGGTTACCTCCCAGGGGAGAGCTCTACCTACAGCGGAGAGGTTTGAGTGTCAGGTGTGTTTATGTTCCCTATCACACCTGGCCTTGAGGAATCCTGGGTAAACAAACTCTGCCTTCAAACAGGAGTCACCTGTCTGGGACTGGGGGGGGGGGGGGGTGCGGTTTGAGGGCTGAGGATGATTCGGGCATTGTTCAGGCTTGCGTCTCAGACAGAAAGGCAGCGCCAGCCGCTACACTATTATGCGTTGCGTCGGCATTCACTGGAACAGCACCGGCGCAGATCTGGTTACGCCAAGCGTGGCAGTCTGACTGCAGAGTGACTGTGCTGTACCCCTCCGCCCGCACCCCCCCCCCAGCTGACCCACTCCCCCCCTCCCTCTTCTACCTCCGGATTTGAGGAGCGGGCCCGCTACCAACCTGGAGAGGCGGGCTCCAGGAGGGGGACTATTAGCTTACATGTGATACGCCGCTGATGGCTGCATGCATTGACATTAGCTGTCAGCGTGGCGCAGTGCAGATCGCCCCCTAGCGCAGTGGTTCTCAACCTGCGGGCCGGGGCCCACCGGTTGGCCGTGAGGATATCGCAAGTGGGCCCCCTACTAATTGGCGAAACGCAATTTAATGATAACATAACATTAACACAAATAAACACGCTCTCAAAAAATGCACGTCGCCCACCCATCTGACCACTTAGGCTGTTAGGGTGCCGTGTCAAGTGGTCAGAGATGGGTGGGCTTCGAACGCTTTCAAGATTTTCAAGTGGGACCTGATCAAGAAAAGGTGGAGAACCAGTGGCCCAACAGACGCGATCACTGTGGCCTCACTTCCCTCCCTCGGCTGTTTATAGAATGCTGTCTGGGGGGACTTTCTGAGGTCTTCATCCAGACTGTTGAAACCACATTTATCATACCGTCTGGCCATAGTTGCACTCCGGAACCACCTCCATGTACTGCAGCTTGCAATGTATCATAATCTCTCACAGAGACACATTCCTGGAATCACAGTGGGGCTCTAACTGTATTAAGCCCTTTTTTATACTTAGTTGCTGGTGGGCTGGTGTTTTGCTGCAGCGAAAATAGGCGATCTACAAGCTCACAAGATCTGCAAGCGCTGCGACGCGTTGTGGCCTTGTAGATTGGCTATAAAAGCAGACATTAGTGTCTCTAATTTGGCCGTGAGAGAAATGTGCTACATGCAGTTGTGTTTCACGCCCTGCGGCTGCAGCAGAGCTCTGCGGCGGTGGGGTGTGTTAGCTCAGTGGTTCTCAAACTTTTTCAGCTCAAGGTCCATTATTTATTGGGCATTTGAGCCACGGACGAGCATTTGATGAGATTTAGACTCTCAGACCCAAGACTTCGAATATTTTGTTATCGTTGGATACGATTTTGTCCACAATTCCATGCTGTAATGATGTGGTACCATAGGAGAGATAACAGGCAAACGTTGATCAAAATAACAATTCTTTAATTAAGTAATGCAGATGTTTAACAATAATTTAACCCTTGAGAGCGTAAAATGAAACCAAATGGACCCATAAGGGTCCATTTGGTTTCATTTTACGCTCTCAAGAGTTAAAGATCTATAAGGGTCCATTTGGCTACTAACTGTCCATCATTTAGCTGGGGACCACCTGGAACCCCCTCAAGGGCCACTGGTGGTCCCCGGACCGCTGGTTGAGAACCACTGTGTTAGCTGACCACCACATACTCATAACATCCCTGGTTGGAATCTGTCTGGAGACCTATGTTCCTTGCCTTCCCTCTCTTTGCCTTTGGTTTCCTGTCTCTCTACTGTCCTGTATATAAATAAAACGATATAACTGCCCAAAACAGTGGTTCTCAACCCTTTTTGAATCAGGGCCCACTTGAAATTATTGAAAGTGCTCGCGGCCGTTTGCATTTTCAGAGCATGTTTGTTTTAATGATCATTCAATCGACTGTGTGCCGACTTGGATCAATGGAGCTAGCGCAGTATGCTTTAAGCTAACATTTTTTCCTACATTATTATAATGTTTTATATTAATGCCATATAGCAGTGGTTTTCAACCAGTGGTCCGGGGACCACCAGTGGTCCTTGAGGGGGTTCCAGGGGGTCCCCAGCCAAATTAATAATTAGGAACCAAATTGACCCTTATATGTCTGTAACTCTGAGAGTGTACAAATGGAACCAAATGGACCCTAACGGGTCCATTTGGTTCCATTTGTACACTCTGAGAGTTAAATTAACACTGATGATGATACTACTGTGTAGATTGGGACCCCCAAGGAATCAAAATGGTTGAGTCCCTGGCATATCTTTTCAAATGGGGGTCCCTGGGCTAATATGTGTCAATTTGGGGGTCCTTGACGCAATGCCATATAGCATTAAAATCTTAGTCTTTTGCCAATTATTTGGGGGGCCCCCATAATATCGTCAATTTCTGAAAATCAGCAGCTGAATGAAACAGCCTCTCGACCTCACCCCGCGCCACTTCAGTTCATTTCCCCTCTCTCTCTTGTGAGGATCATTTGTGTTTCACATGACAATGCAGAACAAATATTAATTTTGAATTTTTAAATGTGATCTTTTGCTGGAACACGTGTGGCCCGGCCGTTTGGTATCATTTGTAAACTCTCAGAGCAGCATACATACAGTAGGTGGATGGATGGTGACAGTGTTTGCTTGCTGTGTCCTAGATGGACCCGGTGCAGAAGGCGGTGATCAATCACACGTTCGGTGTCCCTCAGCCCCTCAAGAAGAAACAGATTATATCCTGCAACATCTGCCACCTGCGCTTCAACTCCACGGTAAGAACACATGTGTTTAGGCTCGCTTTTTAGGTATGTGTGTGTGTGTGTGTGTGTGTGTGTGTGTGTGTGTGTGTGTGTGTGTGTGTGTGTGTGTGTGTGTGTGTGTGTGTGTGTGTGTGTGTGTGTGTGTGTGTGTGTGTGTGTGTGTGTGTGTGTGTGTGTGTGTGTGTGTGTGTGTGTGTGTGTGTGTGTGTGCGTGCGCGCGCGCGCGCGTGTGTGTGTGTGTTGTTTGGGTGTGAGGGATTAGACAGCAGGGAGAGCAGCGTTTATCTGTGCAGGACAGAAACAATCAGTAGCACCAGCGGGGAGCCCCAGTTTCAGCATCTCCACGTTCCATTTACCCTACATACACACACACGCACACACACACACACACACACACACACACACACACACACACACACACACACACACGCACACGCACACGCACACACACACACAGAAATGCACATACACAAACACACACAAATGCACACACACACACACACACACACACACACACACACACACACACACACACACACTCACACACACACAAATGCACGCACACACACCCGCTCGCGCACACAAATGCACATGCGCAGGCACACACACAAATGCACAGGCACAGTTGCACACGCACACAAATGCACACATACGCGCACACGCGTGTAAGCACATGCACACAAATGCACGCACACACAAATGCACACGCACAGTTGCACACGCACACAAATGCACACATACGCGCACATGCGTGTAAGCACATGCACACAACACGCACACACAAATGCACATGCGCAGGCACACACACATGCACGTATATAGCCTGGTAAACCCTCCCTCCAGAAATCTCATTTCCATTTGATTTCTGGTGTGAGTTTGGCCTGAACGCCCATTCTGCAATATTGGCTGTGTACACCAAACAGACGAGCCTATCAGCGTCGTCGCTCATCGTTCTGTGATTGACAGCGACAGTTGGCCAATCAGGTGGCGAGTTTGAGTGAGCCCGAATGAAGCTGAGTGCAGCCTGAGTGCAGCCAACAAAAGACGAACGGCAGCCATTGTTGTTGTCCGAGTGCCTTCACTTCTTACTTTCGTTTTTAAAATGGTCTCAAACTTCTTTTTTGAGGCACGGAATTTACTATTAAGATATCGTTTGGATAGAATTTAGTTGTTTAACTTCATATATGTGGTCAATTAATCATGACATAGCCTATTTAAAAATATAAATTTAGAGAACCGGCAGGGGCGGGGAGTGACACGCATGTATCCCAATAAGGCAACCTATTTTGGGCATGGCCGTCTCAAAAGTCCCGTTGCGTCACATAGTCTGGAGGTGGTAAAAAGGAACTGCTGATTGGCTGAAGGGGACAAACGATCATTGGCTGTCAGTCAACGGTATTACTCCCGCCCAACTCCAGCCCACAGCCAATATTGCAGAATGGGCGATCAGGCCAGACTCACTCCAGAAATCAAATGGAAATGAGATTTCTGGAGGGAGGGTTTACCAGGCTGGCACGTATACACACACACACACACACACACACACAAATGCACACGCACAGTGGCACACGCACACATATGCGCACACGTGTGTAAGCACACGCACACAAATGCTCGCACACGTGCACACACACACACACACACGCGCGCGCGTATACGCACGCACGCACACACACACAGCTTACTGTAGTACTGTACACATTGTGCGTTGTCCGCATGTGGACATAGAGGACCCACAGTACAGAGACATTCAATGTAAATCTATGAGTGTTCCTTTAACTCTTGAGAGTGTACAAATGTGACCAAATGGACCTGTAAGGGAGGGTGTACAAACACACTCTATAAGTTACAAATGGATAAATTAACATTTAGGATTTCACTGGTTCCTGATTTGCAAGGAACACAACATTTTGTCACTTTTATACATACAGTAATAATAATGATATCGCTTTTATATTGTGACAATACAATTATACAGTCCCCGAGGTTGGTGTAATTGAGTTTCATGGATTTCTTGTTTTTATTAGCGCAATCATTGTTTAGCCTCTGCAGTGAAAATATGCATGACAACAGTGCTGACCATCACTTTTGATACTTAATTAATTTCTTTTATACACGCTTCCCGTTCGTTATATAACAAACTTGTAATAAAGCTATGCGATAAACAAGACATATGTGTCGCTCCGTAGCCCCCCTGCGTAATTACGAGGCGAGCGATCAATCAGGAATCCCCTATTAAGGGCTGGTATGTTTTGCTGTAGTCATGCCCGGGAGGCAGTGATGTGATAACCGATGCTCATTTGACACGTTCGTTCGTTCTCTCTCTCTCTCGCTCCGTCTCCTGCGAGACCTAGTTGGATAGAGAGGATGGTATGTAGCTGAGAGGGAGCTAGCAGGATTTGTCTCGTCACGCTAATCTCCGAAGCCTTTTCACGGCAGATCAGTCAGCTGATGTGGTGAGGTGCTCAAGTTGGTGTTTACAGATGCGGCCTTGACGGGCCTGGGTTATTTATAATGCCCTGCTACAACACACCATTAAGTCTGTTAACCCATTGAGACAGGGGACGCGTCTTGTGTCATTTTAAGATTTCTTTGGGCTAGTCAAAAATAGCAGATATACAAGCTCATAGCGTGGCACCGAGTGCCGCGCTATGAGCTTGTAGATCTGCTATTTTTTTTAAAATCATGAATATTTTTGCAAATCATTGAATATATATATATTTTTAAAGTGATTTTTTTTTTTTTTTTAATCTTTGCTTCTGGGGGTCCCTGAAAAATGTTTGAGAACCACTGATTATAGCAACATAAGTTTTTTTTTTAAAGTGTTAGGATTTAGAAGACATTTGTAGAATCCCCCAGAAGCAAAGATTCGAGTTAAAAATGTTTATTCAAAGATTTGCACACATTTTCGTGATTTTCTTTTTTTTTTTGCAGATCTACAAGCTCATAGCACGGCACTCGGTGCCGCGCCATGAGCTTGTATATCTGCTATTTTTGAATAGTAAAAGTATAAGATAATGGTTCAAAAAATCGAAAATGACAGATGCTTTCCCGGTCATAATGGATTAATGTGGATTCTGCCTCCTGCCCAACTGTACGACAAGCCTGGTGTTTGGTGTTTGCTTAGACTCTCTCTCTCTGTTTAGTAATACATGAGAGATGTGGGAGAGGAGTGATATAATTAGTTGCAGCGTGCATGAGCGTCTGTGTGTTGGTGCTTGTGCCTGCGTACGTACGCCTGTCCCTTTGTGCATCATGGTGTATCTGTAATATTGTAATAGTGTTTATCAGCATACGATCACAGCGGATGCTGACATCTATTCATTGGTGATGTTCCACCATATTGTTGATGCAGAGGTAATCAGTGAAATCCACAACCAGCGTCTGCAATTGTTTCACACTGTAAGGAGATGGTCTCTTGGTGTTTGCGGCATCCGTAAGCCATTTGCTGTACGTATTTATTCCCCCTTCACAGGAAAGACACTCTAAGTAGTTTAGTAGCTGCTTAATCTGACTTGTTCACTTAATAAGCAGCAACCAGGGCTGGACAATTAACCGAAAATATATTGAAACTGATAAAATAATAAAATGATAACCAATAATCGACTTTGCACATCTAGGTTAAAATAATAATCAAGGGGGCGCCGATGGCCTAGTGGTTAAGGCACATTCCACATACATATACAGGCTGACAGTGAGGCGCAGGTTCGATTCCTGAGCCTGATGGGCTTTGCTGTCGGTCCCCCTGTCTCCCTGTTTCCTTTCACTGTACTATCCAATAAAGGCAGAACATTTAAATTAAAAAAAATATATATATATTGTTTATTTATGCTTAAACAAAAAAACAAGAACGCCATTTAATAATAGGGGGCCGCAGCTAGAGCTTATGGCTTTTTAGGGGGTCCTTGGCATGGACAATTTTGGGAACCCCTGTTCTAATAAGATGAATACAGTATTCCCTGTGAGTCAATAAGTTCAGCTCCAAGCCACAGTATTCACCATCTGAAAAACACACAAAATCAACACTTTCCAATATAAAAGTAATTCCTTAAAGATATTGTGGCACTTATTTGAAGGGACGCCGGTAACGTAAACATTCGATACACCAAGTGATTAAACTTGTAGAGCCATGAACGATGAACTTATAGTAACACACATAATTAACACATCCTTTTCCAAAATAAATCATATATATTAGATCTGGACTACAAACTAATTCTTCAATGTGTTTGGACAGCCTTAGCTTGGGCTGGTCTGAGAGGAACATTAATTAAACCAAGGCAGTAATAATCCTAACTTCTAACTTTCAGACAGATGCTGCTACGGCTGGGCGATATGACTCAAATAATATCACGCTTATTTCACTTATTATGTATTTACTTTTGCCTCGATTACGATTAATGAATGATCATTTTCAAGTTCATTTTTTAAGTTCACGACGCGAACATTTTTGTACACCAGCATTGTACAATGAAGTATAATACAGAGTTCAGTGGTTAATCCATTTTTTTGTGTCGATTTGTTGGAAGTGGTCAAACTTCCAACAACCCTGACACAATAATTCTCCTTTCCAAATTAATTGCTGCCACACACTGCTGCTCTCAAAGCTTGCCTCCTCCACCCCAGCCTCCACCTTATAGTTCAGAGTCTTGCATTACCCAAACGTTTATACTGAATGTTGAACTGAAATTCATGTGTGCATGGCTCTAAACTGAATTCAATGCTCTAAGGCTTTAATGCTAAAGTGCATTCAAGTTTGCATGTCGAAAGTTAATCTGATTAAATGTTAAATTGCTATGGGCCCGCTCTTGTATACCTGTGGGGGGTTTTGCATAGCGTTCCCTGATTTTGCTTAGCATGCTGCTTAGCAACATTTTTAGAACATCTTAACCCATTAAGATGGGTTAAGAAATAGCAGATCTACAAGCTCGTAGCACGGCACCGAGTGCCGCGCTACAAGCTTGTAGATCTGCTATTTTTGAAAAATCGTGAAAATGTGTGTAAATCTTTGAATATATATTGTTTTAAAGCGAACATTTTTAAGTCAAATCTTTGCTTCTGGGGGTCCCTGGAACAAGATGGGGGTCCACGATCAAACACATATCATTTTGGGGGTCCTTGACATGAAAAAGTTTGAGCACCACTGATATAGAAACATACGTTTTTCAGAATACTGTTGGGATTTAGAAGACATTTGTAGAATCGGCCTCAGGCCTTAATGGGTTAAAGAGCGGAGCCATTAACGCCAAGTTTAACTGTATTCCATTTGTTGCAATAAATGGTTAAATCTACTTTGACGTGAGTGTTCCTGACTGAATGTAGCTCTTTGTCTCTCCATCACTCCCCATTGCTACATGTAACGTGATGAGAGATTATCTTCAGAGGCTATTTTAGGCTTTAATGAGAGCTCTCTGTATTGATTTATGTGCAATTCCTATACATGAATGTTATCTGACATCAGGGGCCTCATACAGAGGCCATGAGAATTATAATAATGTGAAGACAAAGTACTGTTGTGGAATGAAAAATAATGTGCTTTGGCCCTGACCTGTAACTGTGTGTGTGTGTGTGTGTGTGTGTGTGTGTGTGTGTGTGTGTGTGTGTGTGTGTGTGTGTGTGTGTGTGTGTGTGTGTGTGCGTGTGCGCGTGCGTGTGTGTGAGAAGCGCTGTAATGCTATGCATTTAGTATCGTCGCTGTCAATCTTAAAACCTTGTATCTCCATACTTTTAATGTTTTTTCATAAATGAATGCCCTATTTAATATTTTGTCATATGATGGTGTCACGCAAAAGTCTGCTAGTTTGCTATTTTGGGGAAATTATGAAAAACAAAATTAAAAGTGCAGCCTATAATGACTAAACAAAATAAGGATGCCAGGTTGAAAGTGATTACGTCCGTCTGTGGTTTTTATATAAATATTTAACCAATGAAAAGTATTTAACGACTTTAACCCTTTCAGACCGAGAACGCATCTGTGTCATTTTAAGATTTCTTTGGCTATTCAAAAATAGCAGATACCACTAATTAACATAACATTACATTACAATAACAACAACAAGCAACATTTGTTATTTATTTTTTTAAACTAGGATTTAGAAGACATTTGTACAATCCCCCAGAAGCAAAGATTTGAGTTACAAATGTTTGATTTGAAAATATATATAGATTCAAAGATTTGCTCAAATTTTCACAATTTTTCAAAAATAGCCAAAGACATCTAAAATGACACAGATGCGTTCCAGGTCTAAATGGGTTAGCGACTAAATTATGTATTTTTTTCAATTTCTTGGAAAGTAACGTTCTTCTTTTTTTTTTTTTTCATGCAAGGTTTCCGCCTGACAGCGGCAATATGTTGTTACATGCCCCTGGGATTTGCTGTGGCTGGCACTTGCAGTGCACATTAATGAGTTAGTTCTAGAGATGGGATCCTTTCTGTTGTTACATACTGCACATGCAATTATACCTCTGGCCTCCCAATGTGCCAGTGCTCTTATCGGCTAGAAACAGACTCTCCTTGCAGCGAGCGAGTGTGTGTGTGTGTGTGTGTGTGTGTGTGTGTGTGTGTGTGTATGTGTGTGCGTGTGCGTGTGCACCAGCTCATGTATATCGTTGCTGTCGGGTGGAAACCTTGTATGTTCAAAACTGTTACTTTTCAGGAAATGAAACAGGAAATGTTCAGAAATAGTTCATATAGTAGCAGATCTACCAGCTCTCGACGCAATCGCGATGCATCGCGTTGTAGAGCTTGTAGATCGGCTATTTTCACTACTTTTGCTTGACGAAGTCGGGCATTAAGTGATGAAAAAACATCAGGTTTTAATATCAAGTTGAAATACGGAGATAGGAGGTTTCTGCCTGACAGTGACGATACGTATATACTTACACATATTTTAGCATTTATTTCACGTATGTCCAAGCCGTTTGAGCTGATAATGCATGATCAGGACCGCAATGGAAACAAGCCCCCTAGGGCTTTTTGTGTTATCCTTTTTAACAATCACTGCAAACCGTACCTCTGCACAATCTGCAAACTGTTAACCTACTGTATTAAGACCGGGAACGCGTCTGTGTCATTTTTAGATTTCTTTGGCTATTCAAAAATAGCAGATCTACAAGCTCATAGCACGGCACCGAGTGCCGCGCTATGAGCTTGTAGATCTGCTATTTATTTCGTGAAAACTTTTAATTTAAATGTATTTTTAAAGCTTCTGTGGAAAAAAATCTATGTTGCTATTCGGTTCTTAAGTCTGACGTAATTTTGTAGTCCGATGTCACGTCCGGGTCCAAAAGGCACCAGCGCCGTCCACTCTTCATTGTAAACAACATGTTGGAACCCGTAAATCTTTTTACAATAACCTCCTTTTTCAGAAATGAACCATTGAGGGTTAATAAGGGTCTTAATGCTAATATCATAGAAGTACAAAGTATTTATTCATTATTATGATTTAACATTATTATTATTAACATTAAAACACTTGGACCCGGAAGTTATTCTAGCGGGGCGCAACGTCACGTCTTAACAATCGAATAATCAGTTGTTCTCAAACTTTTTAATGTCAAGGGCCCCCGAAATGATATGTATTTGAGCACAGACCCCCATCTCAAAATATGTTGTTCCAGGGACCACCTTCCAGAAGCAAATATTTGAGTAAAGAAAATTAGCTTTAAAAAAAGAATATCTATATTCAAAGATTTGCACACATTTTCAAGATGTTTCAAATAAATAGCAGATCTACAAGCTCATAGCACGGCAGCTTGTATATCTGCTATTTTTGAATAGCCCAAAGAAATACAAAAATGACACAGTACGCGTTCCCGGTCTTAATGGGTTAATAAAGCATTCAATCAATGAAGTCTAATGCCGGCACCTTTGCGTTTTTCCTCACCTTCCTTTCCTCGCTCTCGTCTCCGTGCAGAACCAGGCAGAGGCACACTATAAGGGACACAAGCACGCCCGGAAGCTCAAAGCCATGGAGGCCCAGAAGAACCGGCAGCGTCGGACGGGGGAAGCCTCGTCCGCTGGCAGGGAGCGGGACCGGGACAGAGACAGAGAGCGCGACAGGGACAAGAGCAAGACGTGTGACTCCGAGGCGCCGCTCCCAGCACTGATGGACACAACAAGCTTGATGGAGGGGACGAGTAAGTACACTGACAGACAGATGGGGGTGGTGGCAATTGACTCTATTCACACGCCGTTTCCCTCTTACTTTCTACTCGGAGTGTGAAGTGAGAGGAAGATGGCCGCCATGTGAATGGGGCCAATTAAAGCACCAAGGGGAAAAGAATGGCGTCCCTCATCATGCGTTTTGCTTTGCCATCCCGCGTTTCAGGTATCTTTCCCTCCTTGTTAAAGGTAGGGTAAGTGATTTGCTTTGGTTAAAATAAGTGTTAAGTAGCTATATATTCTGATAGTACTCATTGCTATAGAGTGTTTGTTCAGTATTAGGCGTCTCCTTGTCTCTCCAGCTCTTTATTAAACATAAAATGCATTTTCGTTTCAGTTTCAGTTTCATTTCCAATTTTATCCAACCAGGACAGAGAACTCAATCAGGATATAGATTAAACAAGTGAAATTGGGAGTGATGACACTAAGAAATGAGCAGACAAAATTGGAACTGGAACACTATACAAATTAAGCTTAAAAATGGGTACTTTCTCCTGATTGGCTGAGATTTTGACACCTACCGAAAAATGTATTTTCTGTTTATTAAAGAGCTGGAGAGACAGGGAGACTCCTGTTACTGAAAAAACACTCTATAGCAATGATTACTATCAGAATATAGTATTTCAACCTTTTAACAAAATATTTTTTGTTTTAACCAAAAAATATCACTTACCCTACCTTTAACCTTTTTCCTTCTTTACGATTATATTTTACAATTAGCAAATTCGGCATTTAGCAGATGCTCTTACCCAGAGCAACTAGCAAATATGGGATCAGAATAAGCAGAGTAAGCATGAACTATAGTCAACAAGCAGCAAGGTCAATTAGTTGCAATACAGTACAGTGCAGCAGAGAGAACAATGTAGTGCCTCAAAGAAACTAGGGTACCAGGGAAACAATGAACCTACTGTAGCAGCTCAACAACATGCTATCGAAATAACATTCTTTGTGAATGTGTTCAAGAAAAAACTAATCTAAGTAACAAAAAAAAACCTGACCAAATGACCAAGATATACCTGCATAGTAAACTAGCATCTATGGAAAAAGCATCCATCTCCTCATTCTCACATCACCTACACTCCTACCATGTGTTTCACGTACTAACCCCCTCCTCCCGCTCTCCCTCCTCCGCTAGACTGCACATCTTGTTCCCCCTTGTCCTCGTCTCCTTGCATCAGGTTGTGGTTTTTAGATTGTGACTAGATATATCTCTCCTATCACCTTCCTGTGCTCCCCTCAGTGGTACTTTGGATTCAAAGCTTAGCTTAGCTTCACATTCCGCCCCATGCTGTCCTCGCATCCCTCTCACCGGGGCTTCTCCGAGCACAGGCTCCGTGATGGATGACCGGCTCTGACGTTGCGGGACAGTAGTGGGTGTCTGGGAGAGAGAGTGATGCTGTGTTAATAAAGGAAGAGGATGAGATCGATCGGAGTGTCGGTGGGGTTGTTCTTGCCCCTTTGGTTTCTTAATCTCTCCCTGTTTGACCGCTTCTTCTAGCCCGCATGTGACTAACTCTCTCCACCGGTCTGGACGGGGTCAAGGAGGGCTTTGTCTCAGAGTTCCAGAGCTTACTGTACCTGTGGAGCATGTTCAAGTTACTATTGAAATTCTTTATTGGGAATAACCCCTTGAGATGAACCATCTGTTTTCAAGGGGGTCCGCAAGTTAGGAATTGCCATACTATTTTTTACATGAAACAATTATGACAAAGGCTGACTGGTTATTGAAATTAAATAGGGGATTTGGGTCTGCTTGTTTCAAGTCATGTCAAATAAAAAATAAAGGAAAAGAAGAAGGAAGTCCGCACACTGTTCTCAAGCTCCAAGAAACTCACTTTTTATTTTTGCAACGTTTCGACCTTCTAGGTCTTCATCAGGCAAATAGATATGATATTTGCCTGATGAAGACGAAACGTTGCAAAAATAAAAAGTGAGTTTCTTGGAGCTTGAGAACAGTGTGCGGACTTCCTTCTTCTTTTCCTCGATTCTTCCCTTGATGTCCAGCACCTGGCCTAAATGCAGGCGTGGGATGTGCACACAATCTTCTCTTTGAAATAAAAAATAAATACATTCATTTGTAAAATAATTCAATGCATGTATTTATAATTATTTTTGTAATTACCGTTAATAGCGCCAGACATGGCTGCAGCTTTAGTTTGAAAAGTGAATTTGTCTCATCAAAGTACTTTGTTGTCAGTAAAGGACAGAGTGCCCATCCATCCAGAGTGGATAACTCCACTACCTTCTACTTTCTTTAGTTACACCATTCTCCACATCCTCCGCCCAAGAAAAGATTGCTATCTGAGTTGAATTTCTAAATGCGCACTGATGCTAGAGGGAATATCATAGAGAGAGATATGAAGCTACACACACACACACACACACACACACACACACACACACACACACACACACACACACACACACACACACACACACACACACACACACACACACACACACACAAAGAGATGGGGAATCTCACACTTTTTTTTGTTGCCCTGAGCCCTAAAAGTCTCCTTCGGAAAGGAGAAGGGTGGACAAAAGACTGGGAGCCTGATAACGCTCTCATAAAACTCTCATTTCAATATTCTGCCATTGCAAGGCGAGCTCCGAAAGTGGGATGTGGAAGCAAGGAGGAAACGAGATGATGAGTGGAAAATGATAGATAAGATGAAATGAATGAAGGGGAGAGAGAGGGGGGGGGGGGGAGAGAGAGAGAGAGAGAGAGAGAGAGAGAGAGAGAGAGAGAGAGAGAGAGAGAGAGAGAGAGAGAGAGAGAGAGAGAGAGAGAGAGAGAGAGAGAGAGAGAGAGAGAGAGAGAGAGAGAGAGAGAGAGAGAGAGAGAGAGAGAGAGAGAGAGAGAGTCAGTTGGAGAGAAAGCAGATGAATCCCTGCTAGTTTTTATGCTGTGAATAATAATTTTACACTTCCAAGGCAATTTTGCGAGCAGGAACACTCTTTAATAAGCCCAATTGTGTGATTGGCCTGATGTGAAATTGAAATGCAGCCGAGCGCGCCAGTGGTGGCATGCACTACAATGCCAGCCTGTAATGGAATAGCACTCCAAATTAACACTCTATGAAATTAGCTATGTCTGCCATGAAACCGAAGGTTGGGGGTGGGGGCTATCTCAGGCTAATGCCCACATTGTCTGCCATCAAGAACCGATGCACCTGTCTGCTTCCCCCCCAAGGAGACTGGCTGGCTTAGGGTAAACAGTTTTCCTGTGATACACACAAGGTCAGTCTCCTCATTTCCATCGGTGCACCTGTTTTTATGCTCTTTTGGGCAGGAGCGTCACTTCCAGAAAAGACAATTCCATCTCAGCTATCACAAGCTGAAATACACTTAGGACATATACTTTCATTCTGTGTTTGGATTTAACCCATTAAGACCTGAGGAGATTCTTTAAAAAAATCTAAATCCCAACAGTTTTTGGAAAAAATTCAAAAGAATATTTTTTCACAATTTTTCAAAAATAGCAGATCTATAAGCTCATAGCGCGCAGAGCTTGTATATCTGCTATTTTTGAATAGCCAAATAAATCTTAAAATGACACAGATGCATCCCCGGTCTTAAAGGGTTAATTGTGATTATCTTTACCTTATTCTTTGCTGCTGCAATAAACGATTTGATTTCAATCTGATGATTATCTTAACCCATTGAGACCTGAAGCCGATTCTACATGTCTCCTAAATCTCAACCAACAGTTTTCTGAAAAACGTATGTTTCTATATCAGTGGTGCTCAATCTTTTTCATGTCAAGGACCCCCAAAATGATATGTATTTGGCCGCGGACCCCCATCAAAATATGTTGTTCCAGGGACCCCCCAGAAGTAAAGATTTGAGTAAAAAATGTTCGCTTTAAAAATATATATATTCAAGGATTTGCACACATTTTCACAAATTTTCACTTGTAGATCTGCTATTTTTGAATAGCCCAAAGTGTAAAATAATGCTTTTTAGCTCAAATCTAAAAATGACACAGTTCCAGGTGGGCGAGGCGTAAAGACAGCACTTTCACTCTTACTGTAAGCAATGTACTGTAGCACAATGCCATGCATTGTGAGCTGACAATAGAGTATACATTTGGCATTAGAAATTATGTAATGAATGTTTTAAACCACTGATGAGCAGATGCACAAGCAATGAATGAGAGATGGCGGGAGATATGGAGAGAGAGAGAGAGAGAGAGGGAGAGCGAGAGCGAGAGAGGGAGAGCGAGAGATTGGCAGACTGGTGTATGCCACTGACAAGCATCAATCACGCCGGGCTTTGATTCACTCTGTTGTTGATGTCGTCTTCAAAAGGACTCTGTCACCACAGTAATTGTAATTTATGGTGGGGATTTTCCCTAGGGAAGCTGTTTGTGTTGTGAGATTGCCTCGGATCAAGATTGAATGCTCTGCCCGTGTGTGTGTGTGTGTGTGTGTGTGTGTGTGTGTGTGTGTGTGTGTGTGTGTGTGTGTGTGTGTGTGTGTGTGTGTGTGTGTGTGTGTGTGTGTGTGTGTGTGTGTGTGTGTGTGTGTGTGTGTGTGTGTGTGTGTGTGTGTGTGTACACAAAGCAAGTTAAGAATGTGGTCTAATCACTATGCTCATTCTCCATTTCATTGTGGTAAAAATCTGTCATGGGGTCAATAAACCACACTGTGAAGTCCTCAGATGCACTTACAGTACACTTTAAAGCCTGTCAGCCTTAATTGGACCGTAGAGGGATCGATTTAAATTATTTTTGAGTTAAATAAAACTGACAATTGCTTGGAAGACAGTGATGTCAACAACCATAATTTGCTGGATTATGAGTTACAACTTGCACTGACTGATGTCGGCACTCTGTCTGTCCTTTGGTCTGACAGTCTGTCAATCTTGGTGGCAGTCTCCGCCGTTGCTCAGACATACATGGGATGAGTGATGATGAGCAGTCAGATACAAGGTGTTGTCAAGGGGCTTGCTTACCCATGACTTAACCCATTAAGACCTGGAACTGTGTCATTTTTAGATTTGAGCTAAAAAAGCATTATTTTACACTTTGGCTATTCAAAAATAGCAGATATACAAGCTCATAGCGCGGCACCGAGTGCCACACTACGAGCTTGTAGATCTGCTATTTTTGAAAAATCATGAAAATGTGTGCAAATCTTTGAATATATATATTTTTAAAGCGAACATTTTTTACTCAAATCTTTGCTTCTGGGGGGTCCCTGGAACACAATATTTTGATGGGGGTCCGCGGCCAAATACATATCATTTTGGGGCTCCTTGACAGGAAAAAGATTGAGAACTACTGATATAGAAACATACGTTTTTCAGAATACTGTTGAGATTTAGGAGACATGTAGAATCAGCTTCAGGTCTCAATGCAAATCGCACTGCCAGTGCCAGCGCACCGGCGCGTCATTGACGCACGCCATGTGCCGCCCCAACGCCAACAGGAAGCGTCGTGGTGTAGGGGGAACACACAGCGCGGGACATTTGTTGTGTCCTGAGTATTTCAGCCACTTCACCTGAATAGCCAATGTCCAGGGCTAAGGCTCGCCAGGCTTTCTCTTTTTGGGAAGGTTTTTATAATGACGGGATTGTGTGTCATACAATATTGTATATTGGAATTTTCTCTATTTCAATGATCAGTTTTCTCCTCGTCCATTGTGCCTCGACAACAACAGGGATTGGGGATAGTCTGCATGTTTGGGAATCTCCTACGGTGGACTACCTGAGTACCCGGATGCGTAAGTGGCGGTGACGCCTGGACATAGAAAAGTGGCGTGAAGGATCGCTGGGTGTGGCACGTCACTAAGTAACGTCTAACGCCACAATCAATGTAAAGCACTTCGGATAGAAGCGCTATATAAATGCACCATTTACCATTTATTTACATTTACCGGTGTGGGGATTATACATATGAATGAATGAATGAATGTTTTATTTCTGTGTCCGGACAATTTCTTGACCCATCCCACATGGGATTATCGGACACATCAATTATAAAACAAAAAAACTAAATTACAAACATTCCAGTGTACACCCAACCAGCAACTCATTGTACAGCCTGATTTGAAACAAGCCACATACAGTACATACATTCATATATACCTGCACATAGAATACTGTACATACACATTTATAAAAAAAAATCTATTATAAATCACCCTTCTCCTCCTATCCCACGCTTTATAAAGATATTCTGAAAATGCAAAAATATGAAGAAAAAGATATTAAATTATAATGGGGGCGGCAGTGTGTTTTGCACTTTATCCTAAGTCTCTATGGGCTGTTTATGCCCATGTTTGAACGTAAAGGAATTTACACAACTTCCCACGTTAGCAGTCTGATTCATTAATCTTTGCAAATTCAACCGATTTGTATTTATTTTTAGGCTATCAGTTGCATTTAGAGCTGAATTATTTGGTCCCTCAGCGTGTTTCCCAGTGTCGGCCGACTCAGCCAAAGTTTCACAAAAATAGACTATCAGGCCTTAATGTCGCTGGAGGCACAGACACGCCTCCAATGTCTGTGGTATTCATTTATAATACTGTACTGTATATTGATCACATCAACGCCACACACAATAGCCTAATAAGTCTTACCATCTGATGATGAAAGCTGTGTCCAGAATAGATCCATTCCCCATTCTGACGTAGGACAGTGATATATTAATCCAAAAGACGAATTTACCCTCAGTAATCAATAAAGCCTCTGGTCCATAATCGGATAGCACCGGGCCAGTATTTTAGCATCATCTTTTTACCTCGGTGAAGGTGAGCAATGTTCAGTAGAAAAGGCTTATATGATATCCTTTTGTTGTTGTTTTAAGAGCCTATTATTTGGTGGTGGTCTTTGTAAACTATTCTCATTTATGACAGCATTACATTCAGCTGATCCATCATGCAATCGAGTCAAGAGACAGAACAGATGTAGCCTACAAGTTGTCATGGCGATGCAACGCTGACGAGCTGTATTTTTTGATGAGAGACGAAGTTGAACTTCTTCAGCACGGTGAAGTTGAAGTTGGATATTTCATTTCCTGTTTCCTTCTATGGTGTGATAACAGGTTGTGGAACAATGCAAAGGAAATTCTCGGGAACGCGCTTGAGATTTTACGATCAGCTGGTAGCCGCCCGGATTCATCATGACATACACCTGTGATCCGCACATTTGAGGGATTTACACCCCTTTATGAATTGCACGTCAGTTTTTGCTTTGAGAAAATACACCCTCCTTTAGTCACTTTATTTACACTTTATTTACACATTATTTACGACCAGCTTAGTGAATCGGGCCCAACGTATGTTCTGACCCCAGTCTGAGTGAAAACCGCAGCTCCATTGGTGATGCAGCTGTTGATGTGTGTCACACAGGGTGTGATTTTTCCCCCCCTCTACACCAAATCTCTTCGGCATTTTACAGGTTCACAAAGCGTCACCCAGTGGCACATTGTGAGCCTGTAGATCTGCTATTTTCGCCGAATGCTCACCCCCAGAATATGACACTAGGGTTCATGTGGTTACACGGCTGGGGTTTGTACCTGAAAGTCAGCTGAAATATGTGAAACATTTCTGTTGAGAAAGAGTTCCCTTCATGATCCCAGACCTCTGGCTTTCCAGAGGGTTCTTTGACTCCCGTTGGCTGCCATGTCCTCCTCTGTAAGATGCCTGCTAAATCCATTGATCAGCATCGCTCTTCCTCCGCAGACGTCTCAGGTGGCCCCTGTCTTATACATAAGCTCAGGATCATACCGATCCTTGCCCTCGGGGAACTTCAATCCCCCAAGGGAGGTCACTCTCATTACAGAGAGGCAGCTGTCTAATCTCATCCTCGTATAGGTTCCTCTTTCTGCTGGGAGAATGAGAGAGGAAGGCCCTTATCTGCGTGATGAATTTACTCAGGGACGTAAAAAAGAGGAAATCAATGGAGCCCAGTAGGAAAGCGGAGTGGCGGTGTGTGGTGAAAAGGGAGTAAATGAAAGGGAGATATTCAAGGAGTGTAGCGCAAAGTGCGTGATTCCCTCGGGAGGCCCGGGGGTGGGGTGGAGGGGGTATGTAATGGAACTCTGGTGACTTATCGGCAGGGCCAGGCAGTCGATGGGTTTGTTTATATTGACCAAGCTTTGGGTCCATTTGAATAGTCAAGCAGAAAGAAAGTAAAGGAGGGGGAGAGAGAGAGTGGTGGTGGAAGGACATATACTGATACATATACATATACATTTTCTATAAATACTGTTGCTAATCTGGTCTGTTCCACATTATATTGAATAAAGGCTGAAACAAAAAATGGCACAAAGCTTAAGCTAGCATATAAAAAGCACTCTTTAATGTGTATTCCAATGTTATATTAAAAACTGAAGGGTTTATTTGGAGATTATAATTTATATTGACTTGGCACTCAAGAAGCTAATTCCATCTCAAAATAATTTGACGTTTGACTACTGCAGCTTGTAAAGTGTTTTTTTTGCCAGCTCTGTGATACACCAATAACTCAACAGCATTGATTCTGTTTGAGAAACATTGTGCCTTGTCTGAGATTAATTTATTGGAATGGGAGAAATAATTCCTCACTCATTCCCACAGGCCTACAGAATGATCTAGAGCCAGCCAACCTGGAGGTGAAGCTCGAGGAGAGTCCCGGGAGCTCGGCCATGCTGACGCCTGTGTCCGAGGTGTCCTCTGTGGAGCTAGCCACCCTGTCCCTACCACAGGCGTCCCCGTCTTCCCAGCTCTCTGAGACCGCCTCAGACACCAGCGCCCCCGAAGTCGCAGAGGTGGCGGAGGCCGCGGGCCCTGCCGCTGAGTCGGGTTGCCAGCCAGACGCCTCCAGCACAGATGGGGAGCCCCGCACAGATGACGACAAGGACCCTAAGAAAAGCAAGGCACATCTCCATTGTCCTGTCTGCAAAGTCACAGTCAACTCCACCTCACAGCTGGAGGCACACAACAGTGGTAAAACATTAGAATAACTGCCTCTTTCGAAACAAATTCACACTGCAGGGACAAATATTCCGGTTGTGACAGATACTCTTAATTTTCACTGTGACTAAAGCCTAATTAATAATTTGTTGCATGAACGTGTCGCTCACTGACAATAACAGATTTTTCAACCAAAGAAACTATTATTTTCATAATTCAACGAGGCCGTACAATGAATTATAAATGAGACTTAACCTGTTTACTCCTTTGCCTCCTATTGTCAGGCACAAAGCACAAACTGATGCTGGAGGGACAGAGTGTCCAACCGCGGCGCAGGGGGAAAGTGGTTGCGGCGCGCGTGGCTTGCAAGAGCAAGCGTCTGGGTAGCAAGGGCAGTGTGGGGGTGCCTAGCAAGAACTTCCAGTGCGAAGTGTGTGAGATCTTCGTCAACTCTGAGACCCAACTCAGCCAGGTGAGGGCAAAAAGCAACTGTAAATGGAACATATATACAGCCTGTTTAATCCATTAAGAACGGGGAACGCATCAGAGTTGTTTTTAGATTTCTTTGGCTATTCAAAAATCTTGAAAATGTTTCCAAATCTTTGAATGTATATATATTTTTAAAGCGAACATTTTTTAGTAAAATCTTTGCTTCTGGGGGGTCCCTGGACCAACATATTTTGAGATGGGGGTCCACGGCCAAATACGTATCATTTTGGGGGTCCAAAATGTCCAAAAAAGTTTGAGAACCACTGATTATAGAAACATAAGTCTTTTCAAAAAACTTTTAGGATTTAGAAGACATTTGTAGAATCGCCAGAAGCAAAGATCTGAGTTACAAATGTTCGCTTTAAAAAAATAGCGCTATGGGCTTCTATATCTGCTATTTTTTAATAGCCCAAAGAAATCTTAAAATGACACAGATGTGTTCCCGGTCTTAATGGATTAATGTGTTGTCCACAATGTGTATTTTTACATCCTTTCGCAATACATACAAATCAGAGATGGAAAAATATGTTTTAGGTGTTAACTGACTGTTTGAATCTGCTTGAACGAGGCGTGCCTGGGTTTGCCCACTGATAGAGTGGCGTTTGAACATTTTCCACCATCAAAGGTGCACTGGTGGGCGATGTACCAGATTCATGGGATCACATGTCACTGTGAATTAACCTGGAAAAAAGGAAAACTCAGAGGAGATTGGTGGGACCCATGGTGAGTTACGGAGAGCAGACGGCAAGAGCTATCATCAGCCCGGGGCTGCTGTACCCTCCCGGCGTTGAATGAAATGAAAGATGGGGAAGGGAGAGGGCTTGGAGAAGTCCTGTAGATTTGTCAAGGCACCCTGAGTCTGAGTGTTGCTAACCTGATAGGAGTGTATTCAAATGGCTCTGGGCATAGAAGTCCTGTTGGCTGTGTGTGCAGAGGAAAGCCAATTTCCAGTGAGCTGGATGATGGCAAAAATGTCACGTGCAACCGCCTCATCTCCGTACACTGATCATGGGGCAACTATAGGGCTGGGCAATATATAGGTATTATAACAATGTTGTGATATTAGACTAGATATCATCTGAGGTTTTGGATATCGTAATATTGTGATTTGAAAAGGTTTTTAATCATTGGTTTTAATCACTTGAGCCCTATTTTATACCTATACTTTATAAAATAGCGAAAATAGCTTATCTACACGCTGTAGATCATCTATTTTTTTATATCGAGATATTTGGTCAGAAATATTAGATTTGATTTTTTTCCATACCTAGCCCTAGTAGCTACATATGCTATAATTATTCAGACGAAAAAGTGTCCTGAGCGTCACAAGCTACAGTAGCACAAGATTGTACATTGTGGTAATAATATTGCACACTTTGCAATGAACAGACTGGCCTTATGTCACGTTTCAGCCCTCATTTTAAAAGCTACCACAAAGGAGCCATAATGATATATATCAGTGTTGTAATAATGATGATGATCATAATAATGTAATTATTGATTTTATTAAACCTCCATTCAGAAGTTCCCATAGAAGAGAACCCTTTTTTTCCACAGCACCTTGGGTAAGCCAGGAGGGGAAATTCACTACAATTAAGCCAGCAGTTTCATTTACTGTCGTGTGAATAGAGTCATTCAGAGCATCGTGTATGAGTGGGATATTTTTATGAAACAATATTTTTTTATGCATTAGACACATTAGTATCATTTGCCGTTTATATGGGTAAGGATTTCCTCACCACACAATGATGTTGACATCCAATATATTTGATTGGTATAGTCTTTTTTTATGCATACAGTGTGTTTTTTACATCTTAGCAAAGGTATTGTGTTTGGAAAGTTCCCCTATTCTCCAAAAGTTATGGAAAAGGTTTAGGAACATTTGCGAAACCGGGCCACACAAGCCTTTGTGCACATTCCACTCACACGGTTAAAGCTTCACCCAATCCTACTCGTATATAAGCCAGTTACTAGTGCAGAGAGAGAGAGGGGGGGGGGTAGTGTGTCAGAGGTGTACAGCAAAATCCAGAGTGTTCATTTAACGCTTGCGGTTCCATTTTTACACTCTCAGATTTAAATGAAATGAAGGACTTTTGGGGGTATATGATCACACAATGTGTTTTCAGTGTGTCTCAGTTAATAGTGAATTCAGTATCAACTCAGTGGGGCTGATACAAGTTGAAGTTGTATCCACTGTGGGACCACAAACAGATGCTTGTTAGTAGACCAATGTGTCTCTTCTGGTCTCCACAGCACATGAATAGCCGGAGACACAAGGACCGTCTGGCAGGCAAACCTCCCAAACCCAAATTCACCCCCCACACCAAGAGCCAGCCAACTTCCAGCTTAGCGGTAAGACACCAACAAACAAACAAACACTTAACGCAAATATGCTTTCATTCACACACAGACGCACACGCACACGCGCACGCGCACACGCACACACACACACACACACACACACACACACACACACACACACACACACACACACACACACACACACACACACACACACACACACACACACACACACACACACACACACAGTCGAGGAAAAACAAACAAAAACATGATGATTGACAAAAACATTATTGCTACCATAAAGTGGAATTGCATTCTTTTAAGGAAATTCATCAACCCCCCCCCGTGTGTCTAGCCCCTCTCTCTCTCTCTCTCTCTCTCTCTCTCTCTATCTCTCTCTCTCTCTCTCTCTCTCTCTCTCTCTCTCTCTCTCTCTCTCTCTCTCTCTCGTCTCTCTATGACCTCTATTATAATTTCCTAGAAGCCACTGGCTATCTGTATACCAGTGGTTTGGGGCAATTCAAAATCTCAAGGCACACCTATATTCATATCCCTGCAAAATAGCTCTATAAGTAAGCCTTGCCGAGCCCTGAGGCCCATATGGCAGGAGCCTATCTCCTGTTTCCTTAGCGTGAGGCAGCTTGATGTACAAGTACACCCCCTGGACATGACGCTAGTATGTCGCAGGGACTTACCCCAATCCAAGCCTTGATGTTGAGTGCCAAGCAGGGAGGCACTGGGTCCCATTATTAGAGTTTTTGGTATGACCCGGCCGGGGATCGAACCCCGACCTCACAGTCTCAGGGCGGACACTCTAACCACTGAGCTGGTTTTAAAAAAAACATTAGAGCATCTATAACATGTTTTATCACTCTTATCAATCTGTTAAGGTTTATTTTTATATATTGTTTAATACATACTTTTTAGGGTATAAAATGTACTTCTGTATTGGGAAATGAGTGCACACAATGTACTGATATAGCGAATACAAATAAAATACTTGTTGTATATAATGGAAAAAAGTTCCCAAGGCACACCTGGACGTCATTCTATTTCTCTATGTTGTGGAGCTGGCGCGCCAAATATATCCCATCTACAAGCCCACAACAAGTCACATTGTGAGCTTCTGGATTGGCTATCTTCGGCGAGCGACTAGGCTCAAGCATGCGGCTCCGACAGGTTTAAAATGGTGCGGTGCGGTGCCCCCCCCCCCCCCCCCCCCACACTGAAGCAGCAGCCTGAATCAGCACTCCAGATTAATCACTTCTTTGCCTCCTGTCATGTTCGCACATGCTCACTTCTGTTTCCCCCCCCCCCCCCCACCCCACCCTATCCTACAGAACGTGAGATGGAGTAGCTATGCGGGCGGGGCTGTTTCTGCCATGAAGAAAGTATTCAGCCAGTACAATCTCACCTCCCTCTCCTCTCAGGTCAGTGGCATTCATGAGAAGGGGGGGGGGGGGCGGAGGGCTAGGGGGGAGGGGGTGTTGGGGGAGCGGCTTCGAGCTGGCTGACATTTATGTAGGGCTGCAACTATCGATTATTCTCTTATATATATATATAATAATATATATATTATATATAACATATAATAATTCTATTGATTACTTTTTCGATGAATCGAATAATCAAGAAGCAATTTTTTTAATACATTTTTGTCATTTTTTATATATCAACAATTAAATGAACCATTGAAGGATTATTTTAGAAATCGTCGTAATACTGTAATATCGGTCAAAACTTTGGTAATCGGTGGTCTAGGTCAGTACTCTCCAAAATCGGGATAGGCATCCGATCCAAAAATCTGGTATTGTTCGGGCTCTAGTACTGTCGGGCTCTACTCACTTTCATCAGTAGCTGCTATGGTCCCTATCTGGAGAATGAAGATTTTCTTTTTTAGACCTGTCTCCACTGATCTGCAACTCTTTCACAAACCGAGTCTCAAAAACATACTTTTAAATTAAATATGAAGCAGATATTCAACAGAACATGGAAGAATGTCAAAAAAATGGAAACTGTTATAGCTTTTGAATTTCGAGCAGAAATAATTAACAATTCACTTTTATATAACAAATTGTGGAAAGACCTTGGTTAAGTGTCCTTGTCTTGATTGAAGAATGCTACAAAGTGTAATCAGCTCTTAGCAGATGCCATTGCTTTATTATGTGCAATTGGCAGCTGGTTACGGTATTTAGTAAAAATAACTATGCTTATCATGACCTTGGAAATGCCCCCCCCCCAGAAATAAGTCTTGCTGTATTCTTCTTTCTCACCTTTGACCTCTCCCCTCTCCCATCATCTCTAGACCAAACTGGCCTTGCATAAGCAGCTGACCAAGAGCCTGGCAACTGGCTTCCTGCCAAGTCCCCTCAACCCACCGACTCTGTGCACGATGGCGGCTAACCCCCTGGCTCTGCGCCATCCGGGCACCACCACCTTCTTTCAGACCCCGTTCCTGAGCCCCGCACTGTTCCGGCCTGCCCCAGGGCCCTTGCGAGCCACACACACCCCCATAATCTTCTCCCCTTACTAAGCACTCTGCCCCCCCGTCCCCGTCCCCTTCCCCGTCCTTTGAGCTCCACCCTTTCCCTTTTACGGAACCCCTCTGCCCTCCCTTTTAGTGTGACCCACATGACAGGGGCCACACACAAACTATGCAGCCTGCCAGATCCAACATGGAGAGAACGTGGAAGCACACAAGCCCTGGCCCTACAGCAGGCCACGGGCCACCAGAGCACAGGTCCTGTTCTGAAGACTAAGGTCTTACTCCCGCCCCCACCCCCACCTCGCCTTCTATCTGATCCTCCTGTCATGACCTTAAGAGCAGGCCACGCCTCCAGGAAGTGACTGGTGCGAGAAGTCTCTTTTATAGCCATTTCATGGGTAAACATGGTTTGGATTATTGATATTATTGTGTAATTTATTAGAGAATAAAAATAGAGTATAGATGTATGTTTAGTGTGGTTGCCACAAAATAAGGTCCCTTTACTTGATGTTCTTTTAAAACATTTTAACTTATTAATTTGGGTATTTTTTTTATGATGGATTGATTATTATGACAGCAACTGAACCCAAGTCACCCTCCCATATGGAAGCTGACTATGGCTAGACAAGCTGACAAGTCTTTTTTTCAGCACCATGAGCCCAAAGCAGATGTCACACGTTGAAGGGACGCACAAAGTGGCAGAAATCAAGAGGTCCTTGTCACAAGTCTTTTATGTGGACGTATAGAACTGTGTCAATGATGAGGCTCCTTTAGAAATGTTTTTTTGGCATATCATATTGCTGTACATGCGCAACACCTGTCCCAAAACCCTTCTTTCCCAGAGCCCTGAACTCATTATGCAGATGACACAGCTATGGCATACGTATCTTTCTTTCTCTCTGACTCACAGCCGGGTATAGTTCCTTCATCATTTATTTATTTAGAATCCCATTGATTATACACTCATCAAGGTCCTGAAAAGGCCACCTTGTCTACTTGATTTTATGTCAATTGGCAAATCCGCCTTGGAGTTTTTCTTTTTTTATCTGCTCCATAGCCTAATTGCCTGGATGCTGCTTCACCAAGTTCGCAGCATCAAAAGATTGTTGCATAATGTGAGTCATTCATAACATGACATACCCTTATTTAGTTTCTATGGGGATCCATAGTTTCCCCTGCTACCTCTTTCGTCCGACGGTCCTCACCTCACCTTTTGCCCAGCATTTTCCACGCTCAGAGGCAAGGACACAGGTCCATCCCACCTCGCTTCCAACACATACACCTACACGCACTGACGCATGTACATCCACCCACCCACCCACCCATACACACACACACACACACACACACACACACACACACACACACACACACACACACACACACACACACACACACTGCAAACTCTGTACTGCAGAATCCAGTCAAAATTGAAACTAAGGATGTCGCAGTACGCACATACATTAACAATTTAAAATAATACATGGAAAATGACTCGATTGGGATTGCAAGAGCTCAATGAAAAGCGTTGACTGCTCAGTGGTGTGGATGCCCGTAGATGGGAACTGGTTCCTCTAGTATATGAGTGGCATCCCACTACAGAGTCTGCATGCAGCCAGGGAGGGAACAAAGCACAGTGCCATGGCAACCACATTAAAAGCACCTTAAAACCGATATACTTACAAAAGCAATGGAAATTGTTTTGAAATGTATCTCTTCTTCTTCTTCTTTTAATTCCTCTAGTTGTTTGTTTTGACAGTCTCATGCCAATTTAATTGAGCATTTTGCTTTGACAAAAACAAAAAACAACAAAAGATAATAAAACAATCAAGTGGGAATGAATTACGATGGTTAGGCCCCAGCTGAGACAGGACTGGCTCTCAGATCTTAACATTTAAAAGCAATACACCTGATATGTTGATGTTTCTTACGTGTTTGTTTCAGTGTGAATGATGGCTTTACCTATTCTGAGCTGAAAAGCTCCCTTGTAATGTATTCTGTACTCCTGCACAGACGAGGGATGATTCTGTATTGTGAGTGATGAGTCATTTGAGTTGAGTTCATTCTGGATGAGTTGCTCTGATTATGTGTACCCTTGATGCTCAGTGCACACATCGTGACTCTTATGTTTACCCCGAGGAGGGTTCTTCAGCTGAAATCTGACAATGTTGTTTTACTTTGTTGTGTGTCTGCGTGTGGAACAAACAGGCGGGTTTATGCGTAGAAATTCCACAGAGCAAACAATGTTATGTAGACAAGTGTTATGGATAAGTGTCAAAAGTGCAACATCAGATGTCATTTTGCTGTTGAAATCTGTGTCCGTCTCCCTCCCCCCACCCTTCCACCCACCCAGGATATTCGCCAACGCTTCATCTCTCAACCTGGTGCTTGGCGCGCACGGCCTCTTGATGACTTATTACTCTGTGCTTTCCCAAACGGTGCACCTACCCAAATCCTGTCCACTTAAATTACAGTATAAATTACAGTAACAGAGACGATCCTATGCATTTTCGTTGTGCAATATGTATAGTTGTCTGTGATGCAGCATCGCCATCTGTTGTGAAAACCCTGCAATTGCCATCCTGTACTCTAGTGCTTCTCTCCACGTCAACCGTCGATCTATTCTGCGTTTCTGTTTGAGGCCCCGGGGTCTTTTTGGGAATATGAAGCCACCACAGGTCTCCTTGCCATACCAATGTGATTCTCCCCGGTCACACAACTCAGTGAACCAGCCAGCCTATGATCTTCACTGTTTGTTTGTTTCAATGGGAACTCTAATGAAATCTTTAAATAACAGTAATAAAAAAAGAATCTAGAGAAGGCAAATTATATGTATAATCCATAGAATAACTATAGATATTTTATCAGAGTTGCTATTGCTATCTGTATCATGATGAAATGCTATCTTAGAGGAGAGTAGATGATGTTATTGTAGGCTATGTACAGCATACACCGCTGTAAGGGAAAGGAATAATTCTTTGCTCGTATTTTCTTTTGTTTGTTTATTTTCATGGTTTTACTTACTTGTTTTTTAAGTACAAGAGACAAAAATATTCAAAACAAAGTGCTCGAGTTGTTTATTTATTTAATGAATGCACATACATACACATTAGCCAGGTCTTCTCAGGGGTAATAGATTGGGTAAATGTTAATATGAGCATCCGTTCAGGGCATTCCGTTCTGAGGCAACGCTGTAAGCCTGAATTACTTTGTCGAACAGCCATGTCGCTCGCCGAAAATAGCCAATACACAAGCTCACAACACATCTTGATGCATCACGTTGTGAGCTTGTAGATTGGCTATTTTCCGTGAGCGACACTGTCGTATGACAAAGTACTATAAATGAAGCAGGCCTGCAGTATTCTACCACAGAGAGGACATGGGATGGATTTGTGACAATAAAAACCTCTTAGAACTTGTATAAAGCTTTTAGATTAAATTCATTGTAACTTTGTGTGTGTGTGTGTGTGTGTGTGTGTGTGTGTGCGCGCGCTCGTGTGCGCTCGTGTGTGTGGTGAGAGTGTTATATCAATGCATAAAGGATATAGCATTCATTAATTGATTCTGGATTAAGGAAATATTCATACCTATCAAACACATGGAAACCGTTACTATATAGGAGTAGGTGCCTGTTGATCGGTATGGCAGATCTCAGAACTGGGATTCTATATCCGACTCTTAAGTTTGCAAGAAGGTCGTTTGGGTTCGATGAAGGTGTGTACCCCACCTTGCAGAAAAATGCTTGGGGCTGATACAGCAAATATCAAATATGGCTGATAGGGTTAGGGTGTATATACTCATTTACAGTGCAAAATACCACGTGTTCATTATTATTGTACACTCAGAATAAACTTACTTGTCAGTGTTAAGGCATGTTTGGTGCTTTGCAGAAATACAACAGTGAAAGAAAGGTTTAAAGTACAATAAGCACTCCTTTATTATTTCGTACAGAAATTAGCGATAAGGCAACATATTTGTATAGCTGATGTTGTCTAGAAACAAGCAAATTCCTTCAGACTATTCTCTACAGGTTGCCACCTGTCTAGAGTAGTGACTCCAGACACTGCCGAATGCTTAGGCTCTGAACAACACTTGAATCCCGCTTAAAATCCATTGTGTTTGCCAATCTGTCCACCATTCCTGTACGTTACAGGCATGTGTCTCTGATATACTGTGCTCTTGCCAACACTGAATCCAGTGAACCGCCCTTGTGATACTGATTCTAGGCAGAGGAGCTGGAGCATCTGTCTCTGGATTGTTCATATTGTGATGAATTGTGATACATAGACATGATGCTTTTCTCCATCAACCCATATTATCTTGTCATTAGCCCCTGCAGCTGGTTTTCACTGATGTCCACGTCCTTGTTCATTTGGAGGTGAGTCCTGGACTGTGTGTTAATTGCACTCTGCACCACAAGCCATCATGCCAGTCCTTTGTTTGTGGAAAATGGTAGTTTAGCACATCAAGCACACTTATTTGGATGCCAATCAAAGGAAACCCAGCTATATCCCTAGCCATGACAAAAGCCAGTGGAATGGCAGGACATGATGACCTTGGCTGAGCCATGACACTGGTGTAGTTGGTGTATTGATCCAATACGCTATCTGACTGCAGATGGATGGAGTGGCAGGCACCCTCCGCCGTACGATGGTCTCGCACTATGGGCTATTCTCGGCGCGTGACACCATCCTACGGTGTAATAAACATCAGGCTTTATCTCTTATCGCAGCAGTCCCCCCAAACACACACACACCCACCATCAAACTGCAGCCCACCCTCTGCGTCAAACTACATAAACGTTCAGCTTCAGGCATTTCATCCATGTTGGTATGTGTGGGCTTCTGTGTGCACAGATATACTGTGGCTGTCCTTTGTATAATTTACATTTTATTATAATAATTTACCTTAAATGTATACATACTTTACAACTTAGTGACAGTCAATCAGCCCTATCCGTTTGTGCTCTTAACTCGTAGTGAAGGGCCAGCTCAGGGGCCAAGCGACATGGACAAAAACATCCTGAAAGGTAACCACAGCTTGCTTGCAGCCTGTCCATTTGAGCTTAACCGGTCTTAGTTTAGTTGTCACCATTTGATAAGAATGTACCCCCCCAACACTATGTTATTATCAATGAATCCCTACTCAGAACCTATACATACAGTCTATGCTCAGAACCTGCTACAGACAGTGACACATAATCTCACTGCAAGATAGAGAACAGGCCTGATTGGCTGCCAGTTAAAGTCTGACAGACAATCAGCCTAGTTGATTACAGGTGTTACCGCTGTGGTGGAGCACTCCGCTTGCAGGCGACAACAAACCTCACCCCAATGCCACAGCTATACATGAGGTTAACAAATGTTACGGGAAAAAAGGAGGCAGAGTGACACATGGAGGAGTCAAATAAATCGATTCGATTTTCTGCTTCCAGAGTGTGGTTCTTCAGTGCTTTACTGGGTAAGTGTCTATTGACTAGGAGCAGACAATGTGGTAGCTTTGTCCACTTGCATGACAAAGGTGTCACCCTTTCCAGCAGTCTCAGCACACACACACACACACACACACACACACACACACACACACACACACACACACACACACACACACACACACACACACACACACACACACACACACACACACACACACACACACACACACACACACACAATAGTCAATATAAGCCCTATGGCTCGTGATCAAGATTCAGTATGCCTTTTCCCAGATCAGTTTGCTCCCTGTGCTGCTGGCCAAATGAACTTGAGGGGGTCTGAGGTCAAACCAGATGATAGTGGTGATTTGTCCAGTCCACAGAAAGTGTGCATCCCTTTGCTGTGTGGAATTGCCTCTATCTCGAGTACTGAAACCCAATCTTCTATGTCATGACAGAGCTGGGAGCAAAGACTGATGAGAAGGTCAATAGAGCAGCTGCCAGAGCTGAACTCCATCATCACCATTGTAAAAAAGAAAAGGGAAAAAAGGCATTTGTTTTACGTTTCCCTTAAATCTTGGGTTGTCCGTTGCAGTCATGAGTTAATTTGGTGTGTTTTCTCTGACAAACCAAATGTAATTGGTACTGATAAAAGGCCATTGCTCTGTTACTGACATTTCACATTTTCAGTGGCCACTGCAGTTCACTGGAAGGCGAATGTTCATAAATCAAAGGGACAAGTGACAAATGTTTCCCAAGGTTGGCAAATATGTTTTTCACATTTTGTTATGTTTCAACCTCTTTTTTTGCTGGCTGTCCACATAGCCATAGAGCAATTTTATAGAGCATGTCTTTGTTCACCTTGACATTAGAATAAATCAGACAAATAGGACAATAAAGAACCTCACCATACGTCTGAATACCGTGTTTTCATAATTCAACTGTGAGATTGTACGGCACCATCAATGCATTGACTCTCTCTTCTAGCCATTAAAAAGAACATGACTGAATGAAATGTTACATGGTTTTGCCCAGAGGGGAAACTAAGGTGAGAGCAGTATCCTTTCAGAAATGTTCCACTTGTGATTTTCTCATTAGCTTACATTAACCTTTCCAGTCAATGTGCCCGTGTGGAACGCGCGGATCATTTCCTCTGCCTAAACATCTCTGACCTTGTCTCCACAGATCTGTTTTCACTGTCACTCACAAACCAAATGGAATCCTTCCTAGTTTCTTCCACTAGATGTGAAACAATTTCCAAATTCACCTCATTCATGGCATAGCATTAATAGACATTACATTATGGGCCCCATTCCTAGTGCATAAGGTGCAGTGCAAAGCTTTGCAATAGGAACAATGAAGACTGGGAGAAAGGTGTAGCACAGCAGCGTTTGAACAGGTGCTCTGATGAAGGCTCATAGCCGAAACGCGCCATTTCGTTTATTGGTGTGCCAATAAAGAAAGTGGAAATGTGAGTACTTTGTCCTCCGTTGATTTGAAATTTTGAATGTGCTACCTTTTTTGGGATGTTTTAAATTCCTACTTTTTAATCGTTTGAAGAGCAAGAATTTTGTTAAATATGTGTGAAATCGCTGTATATTCTGATAAAAATCATTGCTATAGACTATAGAGTGTTTGTAGTAATAGGGGTGTCACGGTATCTCCAGTTCTTCAGTAAACAGAAAATATATTTTTAGGACAGGACACCAATTTTATCAAATCAACTCATACAGGATTCAATTTTTCATGAGTAAGAGACCACAACTCTACTTAAGTTTACCAACTTCATTATGGTCATAACTAATAATCATTTCTCAGAGACATTAATCCTAAAATAATCTAGTGGACTGATTCATTGACATCCACAGAGCCGTGTTGTAAAACAGCAGAGACCTCTGTTGGCAGTAAAGCAAACTGCAAAAATAAAAGACAGTTACCAGTTCTGTAAGCTTCAGTTTATTGAGCCTTTTCAAATACACAAAAAAATGCAATGTTTGAAAGCATATCTGAATGATTCACCTTCAACCATCTCTTGGAATGCACATCAGAAGGGTTACAGCTGGCCTGGAAACAACTCAACCAGTAATCATTTTTAACCTGCAAGTCTGAGCTCAGAGGGACATGCTGTTCTGATGGCTGAGCAATCATGGATGCAGGAGAATTTCCCACGATGAAACTGTTACTGTACCAGAACATGAAATACCAACCACCGCTACCAGCGAGGCACAGAAGAAAATAACTTCTTTACAATACATGCAAATGTATCAAGCAAGTACACTTAAAGAGGACATTAACAGCGTCATGATCTATGAACAGTCACATAAAGATGTTACATGTCATAGTTTTTGATGAAACATTTAACCTGATACCGCACCCTGATTAGACCTCTAGTTCAGTAGCCATTTGACAATAATTCTGCAGTTCTTTTGACAGATTTACACTAAAATGTGTTGCAGCTTCAACTGGGGAAAGTTTTCATCAATCTACGGAAGTCTGTGACATAATTTCTCATCTTATATGCTGTGCGCAAAAGCTTTTATACATAACTTCAAAATAATAAGTAGAATCACACCTGAGCCTGCAAATGAACTTATGAACAAATAATGCCATCTCGTCCTTCATAGCACCAATCTTTTATTTTAGCATAAAACAAACTACAAAGGCAATAAGTGTTTCTGGAAAATCAGTTGGAATATAACAAGACTGGAATGGACCTACTAAAAAGATTTTAGGAATGCCAATCATTCACATTAACATTCCACATTGAAACCAAGAGGACCAGTAGTGTAACAAATCTCCCCACTAACAAATAACACTTATATCAACACTCATTCAACCCAATATACTCTACCCAGCACACGGTTTGCATTAGCATAGGCTTTAACATTGTGGGATGCAAAAATCTGTGCTCTGTAAATGTTTCCACGTGATTTATGATTTTGTATACCTGTAGTGAATAGTTACATTGCATTCATCTATATACAGTTAGATCCATAAGTATGAACAGACTGTGACATGTTTGATATTTTTAGCTCCATACTTTGATAACTTTAGATGTCCTATGACGCAGCGTGATTTAAAGAGCTGAATATTGTCTTTAATCAGAGTATTACTAAGCTGTGGCTTTGGCTGTCTATAAGACCGTCGGTCTGTGTTTGTCTGTGTGCGTGTGTTCAGAGCTAACCTTCCTGACAACAGGACCGATCAGCACCACATTCTTTATACACTGCCAGTAGGGCACAAATGTATTTGCGCATAATGTTTTAATGCTTAACATCACATTTTATAATGGAAGTCAATGGGGCTCTGTTTTGGGATGCCCAAATGTGTAGTTATACATCACAGATATGTCATAGATAACTTCTTTTTTTTATCTCATGAAAGGTTACATTTAATGATTCAAACATTTTAACAATCTGTATCAGGTAGAGTATAATACAACAGAATTGGTAAATTTGCAGTGGTTGGGGGCTGTCTCCCTACTCCCTACTAGACATTTTGACGACAAAACTCACGGATTGTAGCAGTAAAGAAATAAAATGTCAAACGTCACTTTCCAAATACTTATGGAGTTCAATATGAATACAATCATCCTGCCTTGTTTGCTCTAAATAAAAACTTTTTCCCTCAATCCCCAAAAGCTTACCTTTCAGCAAACCTGCAGTTCCCTTAAAACACCCCCACTCTCCCCTTTTATCTCCCTGCTCATCCAGGCCTTCCATTCTGGTTACTCAACTGTCCGTAGAACCACTTCCCTTGTTCTTGTTGCGACTGAGGGGGAATGTGGACTTGCTCTGTGGCTGAGTCATTTTGCTGGCCAGGTAGACGAAGGGCTCAATGAGTGTGCGCCGGTCCACCACAGACACTTCCCACAAGCGAACTTTCTCAGCTTTAGCCCAGTTCTGGGCCATGTTCGAGTCTACCCGACGTTCCTCTTGCTTGTCCAGTTTGTTACCCAGCACCACAATGGTCACCTGGGAACAGATGTTACCACACATTTTACAGTTTAGCAGACATTCTACAGATTAACCCTTTTCAATCAATCTTAACAATTGTCCTTACTAATGCTCATAATATGGCACCATTTTTGTCTACTCGGTCTGTGTCTCAATGGAGGGCTGTCATAAGTTGGTAGGTTTGGTAATTTCAAGCAAGATTTCAAACATTGTATGTAAATGCATTGTTATTTTGGAGTCTTTGCTCTTTATTTACGATATAAACAATTTAAAATGTGTTTGTGAACACAAAGCAACATTTCTGTCAACATTAATTCCTCTACATCATTTCTTGTTTATTAATACAATAACAATGGCTTCTATTTCAGCATAAGCCTAACTTTCCAAGAAGAGAAAGGCTGTAGTTTCTATTAGCTTGGAATCCCCACCGATGACGTCGTTGGTATCTGAACTCACTGAGTGAGTATACAGAAATTGTGCCATTTTATGAGCATATACGGTTGAAATGGGTTAAGTGCTCCTTTAAGCCATATGAGCTTTGTTGTACGATAAATAGAGAAAACAGCTTATCTAGAAGCTCACAAGGTGTTGCATCATGATGTATTGTAAGCATGTAGATCTGCTATTTTTGAAATTCTCTGAATTGAACTATGCATATGCGTTCTTCCTATTCTAGAGTGAGTGGTAGAAAGACTGTTCCACACTACAAGTAAACTGATAACGTTTATAATCGTTTATCCCGTTGTGTGCCTTTAGATTTTAGAGGCACAGAACAGGATAAACAAGTCTAGAGCGAGAGAGACGGAACAAGCTCTCTGACTCACATGCTGTTATAATCCGCGAGATGAGTCAATAGATTTTGATGTCTAACACAGTCAAATCAATATGTGTGAACATATTGAACACTTTATCCCTTGTGGACCGCCTAATTCAGTTTAACAACACCACAAAGTGGGATGGTCCTCACCTCTTTCTTGTCCCTGCTGCGGTCAATGTCCTTCTTGAGTGACTCCATTCGCTTGAAGGACTCTTTACTATCGATGCTATAAACAAGCACGAAGCCATCTGCAAAGGAGTAGTAATGTCGAGGAAACTCCATCCCGTCCCTGAGCCCTCGGGTGTCATAGAAACGCACCTGCTCCCGTGTGCCACGGTCGGTTTCTATAGAGCCGATATATATGTCCTCCAAGGTCTCCATGGGCTCAGAGCCTAACAGATGACACATTACATTACAACAGGCACATCATCATGATCACACTGACAGATGGAATCAAAATGCTGTGACCCAGTTGATGAATACATACAATAATATACAATGTTACAGCAAGGCTATGTAGGAGGCTAGCCAGAGTGCTGTGTGTGTCCAGGGCTAATCTCGCTAACCACTGGAATGATTCCTTGTGTCACTGTGCGTTGTCAGTAGGCTAACTTAGTGCGTCCATGCTTTTTTTCCAGGTTTTATATACTAGACCATTACATGTAATGTTGAAATGATCTGGCCTAGTTTGAAGTGAATGCATGACAACACAATATGTAGGGAAATCTTGATTCTCCACAGAGAAGTTCAACATTGTCAAACCACCCAAACGTATTATTCACTCTGCTTATTTTGAACTGTTAGGACGGTACTGTACATGAAGTATGTCTTTAACAAAAGGTTTGCCACACCGCTTAAAATATTCAACAGAAATCACTCAAGCTGAGCCATACTAGCAGAAACTGTTCCATTTCCATGTCTCTGTGTACCATCTTCTGCACTTCATCATAAGTGGCCTCAATCAATAGTACAAATGGATGGATGGCATGAGCATGTCTGGTGTGCAGAGTACAGTATTGATTTTTTCATGCCGGAACCATTAAGCCTCAGTTATACATGGTTGCATACAGACAATCCACAAGCTCATGACACAACATATTGTGAGCTTGTACATCTGCTATTTTTCATGCCCAACACAATGCACAACCAAATATAATTCAGGCTTTAGTCAAGAAACACTTACATACAAAATGTAATATAATACAATAAAAATAAAACATTATTTACCTAAAGAAGACAAATTCATAGTGGTGTTGTGCGGTTTTGATAGAATAAAACATTCAAATGTTCAGCACAGGAAGCGACCTTACAATGTATTGTGCATTTTTCACATGAAGTATATGTCGCTAGTCATAATAGGCTACACATTTGAATTAAAACATTTGAATACATGCCAAACATGATACATTTACACATGCGGTTGCTGCATCTACAGCTCTGCTGGAACAACGATAACAATCTGTGGCTGAAAAGTACAGCACAGTTTTAGCATTATTCATCATTCTGTGCTACATAGAATTTATGGGTAACAGATAGGTGAGCACCAAGGAAGAGTGGGCACCTCGGTATTGAATTGGCTATTTTTTCCAAAATGTTAAAAAATAAAATATTTCGATTTTTTAAAAGTAAAGTAAAGTATACAAGATTAGAACATGCTTAAACATTCGACAATTAAGGTCTAATATTTCTACAATTGCTACAAAATCTGTATATCCATTATCCAGTCATTTTGGGGCATCAACAAGAAGTTGAAGGATAAAATTAAGTCTGATAATGATGTACCGTGCATGTTCACATCATGTATACTTTACATTACTTAAGACTATTTTTCAAATATATATATTTTTTATATTTTGGACAAAATAGCCAATTTAACATCGAGGTGCCCAGATGTCCCTAAGTGCCCATCTATCCTGTATCCTACAGTACAGTTTTAGCAATATTCATCACTCTGTGCCACATAGAAGTTTTGCCACACAACGTACCTGCAACATGGTTGGCATACAGCAGTTGTTCCAGTACGGCTGTTTTACCAACAGCAGACAGGCCACAAACCACCACTTTACAACTTTTCCCCATGATTATGATTACTGCTTTCTGTCAGGAAACCTGTAAAATATTTGGTAACGTTAAACAAATGAAGACATCTCTCGTGCAATTCATAAACAACAGGGAATGTATTTATACTATAATCTGGAGTCTCAGATGGTCATGTAGTTATAATAATCGCAGATTAATTAGATTATTTGCTCTTATTCGAACTATGCAGGCTAGTCAAAGCAGCGACTGACAGCATTAGCTTTAGCTTCCAGAGAAACACGATAGCAGACAACGATCATTATCTGAACAATCAATTGAACAACAGGAATCAAACAATTACAACTTGTACGCCCCAATAACCACTATAACGTTGTAGATTACTTACTACATGAATGTTTTGATCGTGGAAAAATGGCTCAATTTAGCTTCTCACCTGACTGTGAGCTACTTCCTGTTTACATACAGATTACGTCACCGCTGCGGACGTTCAAGGGGGGCGTGGTCTTGTCACAGTGGTGGAAAGGGTACTCACATTTCTTACTTAAGTAAAAGTATCAATAATACTGCAATGTAGAAAATACGGTTACAAGTAAAAGTCTGGATTTCAAAATGTTACTTTAGCACACAATTGGCATCAAAATGTACAAAAGCGGAAAGTACTCATTATGCAGAATGTCCCATTTCACAAGTTTTCAAGTCTTTTGAAAATAGCAGATCTACAAGCTCACTATGCTTTGCATCACGAGGCATTGTGAGCTGTGAGTGAGCTTGTAGAAGTGGTTAATGTATGTTTTGTAATAATAAACTATAACGTTTTCAAATAATTGTAGTTGAATAAAAGTACAATATTTGCCTCTGAGAAGTAGTGCAGCAGAAGTAAAAGTACCGAAATTTGGAAATACTCCAGTAAAGTAAAAAATAAAAAAACTTAAGTAAGTACCGTACTTGAGTAAATGTACTTAGTTACTTACGCCACTGGGTCTTGACGCCCAGCCTGACAAATGCGGGCCCCGCCCACCTCCTCCTGTGCATCGGGGCAAAATGGCGACGGTGGACTGTGATGATGTGACCATGGACCCAGACATGGAGATGCTCAGTGACGAGGAGCTGGAGAGGTAGGTAGGAGGACAGAGTAACGGTTATGTCGCGTCAAGGTCAGACGAAGCCCTGGCGTTAACGGCCCGCTGTTGTCACCGCGTCTAAAGCGTCCCGGCAGGGTGAACGTTCTTGTCGCACAAAGAGCACAAACTGTTAGCTTCTCGTTAGCAACCTATAGATAGCGCTAGCCGAGCCCCCCTAGCCCGTCCTCCACTGTCTGTGCTGCTGGAATGACATGAGTGTGCTGCTGGCCAGCTGCAACAACCTGCCATGGGCTACTTTTACTGTCATTCATCGTTGTTCGGGTGTGCTAGTGCAGTGGTTTTCAACCTTTTTTTGCGTCAAGGACCCCCAAATTGACACATATTAGCCCAGGGACCCCCATTTGAAAAGATATTCCATGGACCTCAACCATTTTGATTTCTTTGGGGTCCCAATCTGCACTGTAGTATCATCATCAGTGTTCATTTAACTCTGAGAGTGTACAAATGGAACCAAATGGACCCGTTTTCATACATTTCATAGATAAGCTTCATAGACTTGTTTGACAGCACTGTCATCAGTTAGCCTTGGATTACATTAAAGATGGTCATCTATGACTGTGTCACGACACTGTCATAATATATGATAGTCATGTATCAGGGCTATGTCATCAGTGTTGGATGTTGGATTCATGTTATTTTCAGACATTCAACCACTTAAAGCGTCATCAATATTTGTTAAACTTGGTCTGGTCTTTTTTCCTTGTGAGCTTGTAGATCTGTTATTGTTGGCTAAAGTTCTCCTCAGAATAGGGATGCTAGGGTTCAAGTGGTTAATGTAAAAAATGTATATGCTATCACACAAAGATTTGTAGTAACTCTGAGGACCCCCTGTAGTAACTCTGAGGACCCCCTGTTGAAGACCCCTGAGCTAAGTGTGTTCAGATAGTTACTAGCTGCCTTTCTGTCAGTCATTCGCATACCATTTGGTCTTTATCGTGAAGTGAAACATGCTTCCAAGAAATGTAGTTGCAGTTGCCCCTCATGATGGTGTCACATGTTCCTCTCTCCCCTCCCTTTCTCCTTTTGACTGGCATAAAATACCCATGTGTTGTTGGTTGGGAACCTACCTCCTCATCTGGGCTGCTGGTTTGGTTCCCGGGCCGGGCTATGTTTAGCTGGTAGATGGTTGCGTACTGCGTAAGAGGAAGAGCCCCCTCCATGATGCAAACTATACCTTTCACGTTCCTAAACGCATGCACGCCGGTGGGGTTTGTTTGTGCAACATGACGCCAAAGAGCCATGTTCCACCAGTGGCAGTGTTACTTACATCAGTGGTTCTCAACCTTTTCAGGATGTGACCGTCCCAAAATAATCATATTTGAACTGGGGACCCCCTCCCCCCACCCTGACAAGCACTTGGAATGTAGGAGTTGAGGCATTACATTTTGTTTGACTCGGTTCCACAGATAAATATTGTGAAAATATCAGATCTAAGATCGGCTATTGTCACAATTGTTGCCTCTTTCTTATATTAATTGACAATTTGGCCAATGTTTGACCAGTTTTTATAGAATAGTTTGTTGATTACTTTTGATGCAGTAATGGTCTTTTTATTTGCTTTTTTTTTAGGTATTAAAAAGGTCTTAAAAGTCCTCAAATTGACACTTCTCTGTCAACCCGCCCCCCCCCCCCCCAATCATGTGGGAACTCCCCTGGGGGTCCCGACCCACAGGTTGAGAACCACTGACTTATATGATTGTAGATCTGGAGCACAACACCATTACACTTTACATAACACTTGTTATGCATTTTTGATACATCATGACAGGCCTGTCCCGGGTCTCATTGGGAAACGTACAATGGATACACTAATGGTAATAATCAAAAAGTACAAATACTAAGTTATGTTTCACCATAAGTAACATGGTTAGTAGTTAGATACACATATCACGTATTAAAACAATGTAAGTCATGAAATGTTTGAATTTGTTTTGTTATTGTATAAGAGGATATTCTAACAATATACATCACAATGATGTTCTCATTTGTCATTCACTTTATAACTACAACTCAACATTTAATTGAGAGATTGTATCCTTGTTTTAATTTTTATAACGGTGTAAAAATAAACATGGATATAATTATATAATCTCATGATTAAATGTTGAGTGGTTGAATGAACAGCAAATGATAACATTTTGGCTTTTAGGTGCAACTAGTAACTATGTTGTTTATGACGAGACACAACTTACAATATGTACATTTAAGTAACTTTCCATTATACGTTTCCCAAGGAAAACGGGCTCCCCTGCGTGGTCAGTGTAACCTCTGTGTTCATCTTTATGGATAGTATAAACTCCATTTGTATTATCCAGCTCTACTCAAATCTATTTACATTTAATTAATTTGTATTTCTACTCCCTTTTATTCAGGGAAGCAGAGGGCTTCAAAGAACAAGGCAATGCCTATTATGTCAAGAAGGATTACTCTGAAGCTTTCAATTACTATACCAAGGCCATAGGTAATGTTTTCATTAGTTTGAAATTAATCATCCCACTGGAAAAAAGGAAACGACTACGTCTTAATAAGTTGTTGTTTTTCCTTACAGACATGTGCCCCAAGAATACAAGTTACTATGGAAACCGTGCAGCCACCCTAATGATGCTGTATCGGTACAGAGAGGCTCTGGAGGACTCCCAGCAAGCAGTGCGGTTAGACGACACTTTCGTGAAGGTAGGTTGTAGAAAATATTATTAAGATGTGGGTGCTCGGGTATTTAGATACTGTGTGTGTGTGTGTGTGTGTGTGTGTGTGTGTGTGTGTGTGTGTGTGTGTGTGTGTGTGTGTGTGTGTGTGTGTGTGTGTGTGTGTGTGTGTGTGTGTGTGTGTGTGTGTGTGTGTGTATGTATGTATATATGTATATATGTATATATATATGTATATATATAATTTATTTATTTATTTTTCCTGAGGAAATTTGGGACATGTCACCCATTTATAACTTTCTCCTAGGGCCATTTACGAGAGGGTAAGTGCCACCTGACCCTCGGCAATGCAATGGCTGCCAGCCGTTGTTTCCATAGGGTTCTGGAGCTGGAGCCAGACAACAGCCAGGCCCAGCAGGAGGTGAGTCAACCTCAGCCGGAACCAGCATGATCTGTCAACTTGTAGTATCTCTGCCTTGGACAAAGTGCGAGAGTCTGCTGCAGCACTTAAGAGATGATCAGAGGTCACAGTTAATTTCTGATGAAAGCAAGTTTCAAGTTGTTAAAAGGAACCAATACATAGGTGGCACAGGGGTAAATTCCCTGCCACACCACAATGGAGACTACGGGTTTCAACCCTCCGCGGTGCGCTTGACTTAGCCGGGCATCCGTGCAAGCACAATTGTCCGTATTCATGGGAAGAAAACCGGGCGGGAAGGTCAGTCCTTGTTGCTGCATTAGCGACTCCTATAGGTTGGTCAAGGGCACCTGTCAGCAGAGGAGTTCAGCTGTGACGAATAGGGTGTTCCTGCATGCACTAGTATGTCCTCTCGGTGAGGCTCCTCACTGGCAGTTGAAATACCATCACTGTAGTCTCCACCTATCTCTGGCTACCAATCGTCTGGATACACCTACATTCATTGTATGTGCTTGGATGGCTGGTGAAAGTGACTGGTGTGACAAAGCTACGTGCACTGTTTCTTTTAGAACACTCATTTACCGCCTTTACCACACCGACTGAATGCCTCTGCCCTGTTTAGGAAGCCCTCCGTCCTTTGCATTGGTTCTGCAGTGTCGTTTTCTAAGAATTGTTACCACCCACCTCTATCCCACACAGAATTAGAACCTCACCAGACTTATCAGTAGGCGGAGATCTCTGAAAGTCTGGCTACGCGAGACTACCATCACTGGGACCAACCAGTAAGGGTCACCAGTGACAAGACTACAAGTGTGGGTAATTTGGTTATTGGCATAATTACTAAATTGGGAGAAAAAGGGGGAAAATTTACCAAAAACAGGAAGCTTTACTGTCTGTGTCATTCTGATCTAACTGCCCAGCATGCAAAGATTAGCCATACACATAGAAGTATTTTATTGGACTTCATGGTTTCCACATGAAGTAGTTATCGCTCAGCTGTAAACCACGTCTTTTCAGAGATGGATAAACCACTGGAATAATCAATGTTTTTTTAATTCACATTATTAGTAATTATTTGGGGTGCCCTGTTTGCTCACCTAGTAAGAGTGTATGCCACATAAATAAGGCCACAGTCCTTCCCGCAGGTGGCCCGGGGTCAAATCCACCCCGACATGCAGCTCTTTGCTGCATGTCATCCCCTCTCTCTCTCCTCCACCTGTCTTGTCTGTCTAACTGTCACTATCATAAATAAAGTAGAAATGCTAAAAAAAAAATATCGTTAAAATGTTTTAGTCATTTTTAACAGATCAGTTCAAACTAAATAATCCATCTTATGTTTCTCAGTCTCCAGTCTCTCTTAACCAATTTCTGCTGGTTAAGTATAAGCGTAACTTAACCACAAGCGATTGCATCACTTGCATGTTGTGTGTGTGTGTGTGCCCCACCCAACTGATCGCTACACCTGTGTACTAGCACAGTGCTTCTTTCAACCACTATAACACAGATGCACGTTCCGGTGATGTTCCAGCTAAATGCCTAAACTGTAAACTGTCCATAGTTTCATACTGCATGATACTGCTCCATCATGCAGGGGTGTCGCTTGTCAAGAAGAACATAAAGTAGTCCGGAATGGCAAGTGATATCTCTACAAGCTATCAATAAATCTACAAGCTGCACCGCATCGTTTTCTGTAAAAAAGAATTGGCACCATAAAACAATGAAAATGACTGGTGAAATGAAAGGTCTGTTACTGTTACTTTGTCACTGAATCCTCAACATTCTCTTCTCAGGTGAAGAATGCTGAATCCATCCTAGAGTTTGAGAAAATGGCGGAGATAGGATTTGAAAAGCGTGACTTTAGAATGGTATGCTATTGGTTTCGTTGAACACATATCCTAGTAAGTTGCATGTGTGGAATATCAGAACTGTCTGTCCCTGGTGTTCAGATGTGACTGTGTTTCTGTGCAACTCCAGGTTGTCTTCTGCATGGACCGTGCCTTGGAGTCTGCTTCAGCCTGTCACAGGTTCAAGGTGCTGAAGGCAGAGTGCCTAGCCTTGCTGGGGCGTTATCCTGAGGCCCAGACCGTAGCCAGGTATAATTAAGTAATGAATTTCCATGTCAACTAGAGATGCTAGGAATGTGTCTCTGTGTAGTCAGGGTACAGGAAATCATCACCACTTGTGTCTACAAATTTAAATCTCATCCATGCCACTCTAAACACAACATTGTTTTCTAAACTATCGACAATTTGACCATTAATTGCTTTATTTTTTTAAGTTGTGGTTGTTGTGTACATTTGTATACATTATATCCAAAGTCATTAAAATGCTTCCGCACTTACTGAATAATTGAATGAATGTAAAACTTTGGCTTCCTTGAAGACCAAACAAAGTAAACCGCAGTATGTTTTTGAAAATCATCATCAGAAATGTCAAGTATACAGTGAGCCATAGGCAAAAAAATAGACATGATAGACCACTGGTATGGTACTTTAAAAAGACTGTGACACAGTGTTTCGTTTTTTTTTGTTAGTTTTTACATAGCATTTGAAAACGCTTTATGTTTCCATTAACATGTTTGTTTTGTTCCCTGTAAGTGATATTCTGCGAATGGATGCCACAAATGGGGATGCCCTGTATGTGCGTGGCCTTTGCCTGTACTATGAAGACTGCATCGACAAAGCTGTTCAGTTCTTTGTCCAGGCCCTGCGAATGACTCCCGACCATGAGAAGGCTCGGCTTGCATGCAGAGTGAGTCACTGCTTACTATGAGACTATGAAATACATGAAACAATGTTTCCTAGTTTTGTTTAATTGGCAAACTTATACACTCAAAAGTTGAGTTCACATGTTTTATTATTTTCCATGTAGGGAAGCGGGCATCAGAAATGCCTCATGAGTTTCTCTGATCCATTTTGTCTCGATGCTGCCTCACTGATTAGGTAGTGGACTTTAAGGCTGTGTCTTGTCCTTCCAGAATGCCAAAGCTCTCAGAGCCAAGAAGGAAGAAGGGAACAAGGCTTTCAAGGAGGGTAACTACGACTCGGCCTATGAGCTGTACACGGAGGCTCTGACTATAGACCCCAACAATATCAAGACAAATGCCAAGCTGTTCTGTAATAGGGGTACTGTGGGGTCAAAGGTAAGCCAAAACAACTACTGGAAAAGAATATACATATATACTGTATATTTTTTTTCTCCCCTTTATTTCACCCCACACCAAAACTGCTGTGAAAACGTACTGAAAGACCATCTAGTTTAATTTGAAAATGAATGCCAGTGTCATTCTTGGGTCATAGGTCTAACTGTCATCCTGGCTGTCCTCTTTGCATTATATATAACACACACATCTACACACTGTGTCAGATATTCTATTTCAAATGTTTGCAAAGCCACTTAGACCTTGTACAGAGAGCCCCCTCTGGCCCTGTTACCTTCTATATTTTTAGCTGAGATGTCTTCACCTATTTGTACATCACTTTCCTCTGTCTAACCGGACAGAACTAGGTCACTATCCCCCTCCTCCCCTCCCTCTCTTTTGTCCTTGAATGACCACTCTTCCTCTTTGTCATCTTTGAAAGCTGAAAAAACTAGATCAGGCCATTGAAGACTGCACCAAGGCAATCAAACTGGACGAGACCTATATCAAGGCCTACTTACGGAGAGCACAATGGTATGTCCAATGAAGATAACGCTGCTATCGATGTTTGTTTTGTTTAGATTTCCAACAAAGGCAGTGTGTTTGCTGTCCTTGTTTCTGTGTTATGATTCAAACAATGCAAAGAAGTGACGATGAACTTGCATGTTATGTGTGTGCTTTTACAGCTACATGGAAACAGAACAGTATGAAGAAGCAGTTCGGGATTATGAAAAGGTTTATCAAACGGAGAAGACAAAAGGTGAGTCAGTCTTTTCCCTGTATGACACAGCTGCTCAGCTGTTTCTTTCCCTCACTCTGCTTCCTTAGCTCTGTATAACCTCCCACACCTGGGTTTCATTGCTTTTATTTAACATGGCCTAATGTCTGTAACACCTGGTGCCAACTTAATGAAATTTGACTCCTCTCGCTAACTCTGGTCTTCTCGCTTTCTCAAATCCCTAGAACACAAGCACCTCCTGAAAAATGCCCAGCTGGAGTTGAAGAAAAGCAAGCGGAAAGATTACTATAAGGTGCTCGGGGTGGATAAGCACGCTACAGAGGATGAGATCAAGAAGGCGTACCGCAAGCGGGCCCTCATGCACCATCCAGGTCCATGACATGAACCAACGTTTTCCTGGCGTGACATAACCATGGCCCCAGGGCAATGTGTCATTGTATAATATATACAGGGAGATAGCATGGCATGAACTGAGCGAGCTCCTCCTTTTTTGTAGACCGTCACAGCGGGGCCAGCACTGAGGTGCAGAAGGAGGAGGAGAAGAAGTTTAAGGAGGTGGGCGAAGCTTTCACTGTGCTTTCAGACGCGAAGAAAAAGTCCCGCTATGACAGCGGTCAGGATCTGGAGGACGATGGCATGAACATGGGAGGTCAGTAGCTGGGGAACGGGGAAGTCTTGAGCCTAATTCATACATGGTTGCGCGTCAGTTTCGTTGATCATTGGGTCTAGTATCCTAAGCATTCTATTACTGATACGTATTCAAGTTGCCATTTCTTATGTTCAGGAGGCAAACTAATTAACCTGTAATTAATACTTTCTGTAATTTGATGGTGGGTTTTTGTGCCTTCCCCAGATTTTGATGCCAACAACATTTTCAAGGCATTCTTTGGTGGCCCAGGTGGTTTTAGTTTCGAAGGCAATCCATGTATGTATACAAAAAGCTGTGGGAAACAGTACTTTTCTACTTTATTACATTTGACACTATTCAGATTTTGCAGTATATATTTCACATTATTAATTTGTTTTTATGCTTTTTAATTTCAGCTTCTGGACCAGGAAATTTCTTCTTCCAGTTTGGTTAATTGGAGAATACCACTACTCAAACCATCAAGACACTATTCAACAGTTTCAAACCCCCAACCCAACCTTATTTATCATATCTGACTGTTTGCGAGTCAGATTCTTGTCTATGCCATTGACCGAATGAATGCTATCCAATGACAACATGCAGCAAAAGAGGTAACACCAGTATAACACCAATACCAAGAAGGCCCATCCTCGAGTTGACAATGATGTTACTGGTTTTTGAAGTGGTTGTATCTCTAAGAGTGAAGCAAACTTGAAAGTCAGTAATAGCAAGCAACACTGATAATGTAAAAATACATTGGTTCCCAAGTCATGCAACATAAATGTGGGATTTTTAAATGGGTGTAATTGTGCAGCTCTAAATGCTCAGAGCTTTTGGGATCCATGCAGGAACGGGAAGTGACACCCCAGGGGGAATGTTTGAGAAGATACTGAGCACTGTGCAAGCTATTATCCTCGACCTACTGTAGTGCCAAGGAGGTATTCCCAGCATGAAAAGTGATATCTTGCCCAGCGAAGACAATTACACCCAGTCAACCTAGCAATGTGAATTTTATGTGCAGAGGAACACATGATCCCCCCTTTTTTTTAAGTACCTCCACAAAAATACAGTTTGCTGCTATGGATGAATTCTTAAAGCTGTCTCCTTGTCATAATCCAACAGGAACAGTTCAAGTAAAGCATTTTTTTCCTTCTCAACAGCTGGAGCCCAGATTTATACATAAAGTGCAGCCTAAGCACAGTAGGAAGATGACAATTGAAATGGCTGTACTGGCTGCTCTTGCTAGCACTGTCACCTCCTTTTTTCCCCACCACCAATTTTATGTTTGATGTTGCCATTCACCGGGTGCTGCATTGTACATTTTACTGGAATGTAAAGTGTTAATTTTTGATGATAGTTGATGACTTATGTTCTTTCTTTTTATTTTCTTCTTTTTATATGTATATTTATTGTAAATGTGCTGTCTGATAGAACCATCAGTGTAAGATAAGGATGCTGTTCTGTTTTTTTGAAAGGGGCACCAATAATGACCATCCCTCTGGCACAAACTCAGGAAAAGTTGTTTTTGCTTGTTCTGTATCTTAAAATATTGATATGCTGTCTTAACCACTTGAACCCTACTGCCCCCATGTGGCTATATTTGGTGAAGAAATTTGATGTACACAGAAACATTGAGGTGGCCTAGTATATAGTATAGAGCCCTGGGGGACACCTGTCAACAAAGTGTATATAGGGTTTAAGTGGTTAAGTGTGTTGCCTGTTACAGTTCTTGAAAACAACAGATAGTCCTATATCTGTCATTGTATTAAAACGACAGTTATGTAGAAGAATGTTGATTTTGTTTTAATTTTACCTTATACAGAGACGGCAGGTCTCCCTCTTATGGGTGATTTTTGAAAGTCTCATTAAAATATTTGGGCACAGTATTATTATTGAGGACTTAATGTGCAATCGCTTCTGTATAATGAGTTTGATGTGAGTTGTTCGCTTGGTGCACTTGAAAATGAAAATGAAAAGCGTCCTCATCTTTGCTCTCATAGTTTTTGCTCTCGGGGTGAAACAGTCCTGTGACTATGGAAAGTTATCAGCCATGTAAATAAAGTTTGCCTCATCTGGGTTTCCCCTAAATTCTTTTAGTGTTCTGTTTTGATAGGAAATATGACTACCAATACATAATTATGAATAATTGCAATGACATGATAGCAGCACTGCAATCTGATTCTGAAGAACTGGAATCCGTTTGGGTCATAGTTATAGTTTTGGGTGGTAATGCTGTGCACGACGTTGCTGCAACGCTGGAGGGCACTGTTTCTCACTGAAGTATATTTGTTAGGATGGTTGCTAGGATACCAATCGACGGGGCACCGGATTAAGTTGAAGTAATCGAAAACTACATCAAGGGGAAATGGACAAAATGTTCGACACGGGAGACCAAGCACCGAAGAGCACATATCATACTTATATGGCTGAGGGAAATCAGTTATATCGAAAGGGGGAATATGTCAAGGCAATAGAAAGCTATTCCACGGTAAGTTAAATGTTGATCTGGTTAGATATCATTGCGAAAGTCAACTGGCGCTGCACTGTTAAAGAGTTCCAAGAGTGAAGTAGTGGTGTATTCAAAGTTGAGTATGGATATTTAGTGTGAACCTGTGGACTGATGCAGTGGTGTAAAGTAACTAAGTACATTTATTTACTCAAGTACAATTTTTTGGTATTTTTTACTTTACTGGAGTATTTCCAATTTTCAGTACTTTTACTTTTACTCTACATCTCATAGGTAAATATTATACTTTTACTCCACTAGAGTTTGATTATTATTACAAAACATATTCAGTCCTATGTACATTTTGGCCATTGAAAATACAATTATTTTTGAAAATAGCAGATCTACAAGCTCACAATGCTTTGCGATGCAATGAATTGTGAGCTTGTAGATCTGCTATTTTCAAAATAATTGTAAAAACTTGTCAAATGGGACATTCTGCATTATGAGTACTTATTACTTTTGGTTCTTTAAGTACATTTTGATACCAATACTTTTGTACTTTTACTCAAGTAAATTTTGAAATCCAAACTTTTACTTGTAAGAATATTTCTACATTGCAGTATTGACACTTTTACTTTAGTAAAACATTTGAGTACTTTTTCCACCACTGACTGGACTGATGTAGCCTTCGAACCCCAGTAAAGTTAAACTGTTTGCCAGTTCCAGTTGTCCTACTGTTTGCCTAGTGGCAAGTTGCCACTCAGTTGCTGTGCAACTTGTTCATGATTACTTTTTGTTTATGTTTAGGCATTGATTCTTCAGCCGGATGACAAGAACTGCTTAGTTGCCCGATCGAAATGCTATTTGAAGATGGGGGATTCTGGAAATGCTTTAAGAGATGCTGAGGCCTCTCTTAAAGGGGACAAGAAGTTTTTCAAGGTAAAATTAAACTTTATGCTTTTATCGAAAGTTAATTGATATGCAGGAAAACATACTCTCTGTCTCTTTTATGCCTCTTCCAGGGATTGTACTGTAAGGCAGAGGCACTGTACACCATGGGCGATTTCGAATTTGCACTGGTGTTTTACCACAGAGGACACAAACTGCGTCCGGAGTTGCAGGAGTTCAGACTTGGCATCCAGAAAGCGCAAGAAGCTATTGAAAATTCTGTGGGCAGTAAGTCTGCAAAGTACTTTTTTGAATTATGTTGTAGTCACAGGCAGCATAGGATATTTATGTTCCTGCTCCAAAGTCTCTCTGACGAATTTGCTTCTCCCCCCATCCTAGGCCCTTCCTCTGTTAAACCAGAGGATATGGAACATCTGTCAATCTTTGATAAGGATGAGGAGGTGAGCATATCATTTACGTGTCTCTCAAGACAGACATGTCTCCCACAATTTTCAAATGCTTGTCGGTGTAGCATACAGTATGAAGATTGTGGAAGACATAGGCTGGCCTGACTACTAGTATTAATCACAACATTAACAACAACAGCTTCAAGGAATAGCCATAAAGGGAATTTGCACACAGCTACCCAGCCCTGCTTTACAATGCTGTTTACTGCTTAGTAGTGGCAACTTGGACACCTTTGCTATGAGCATTATATGACAGCTGTTGTTGATGGAGAGGAAAGAAATTATCCTTATCCAGTTCTCTAGTTCAGAACTTCTTGGCCTTTCCAAGGAAGAGAGCCAACAGCTATCTGGTCCATATAGTATTTTATATACAGTACTCTCTGTGTAGTATTTGATTATATCATTTCATTTTCACTCCTATTTATGTAGAGAGGTTTATTAATCCATGATAATTGACAGGTACATAAGGGGCAACCTGTGAGCATTAGTCATCCTCTGAGGAAGGATGCAAGGCAGCAGAAACAGAAGACCATGAGCGAGAGGACAACCAAACAGTTGCTGGGAGAGCTTTACAGTGACAAGGAATATCTTGAAAAGTTACTGAAGGATGAATGTAAGACATGTCTTTGGTGTATTCTTTCTGTCTGTTATTTCTTAGCTGTGTCCTGCACTTTGTTCTTTGTCTTTCACATATTGTCAGAGTGACTACACTACAAGTCAGATTAATTTAATTAGTTCAGTGTCATTGCTGTTCAACTGCAGCCGATTGCTAGCACAACATACTGTACATACTGTATGTAATTTCACTTATGAGAGGCTATAATGCAAACGTTGCATCTTAAACTGTCCCACTAATGGTCTCCAGACTTGGTAAATGGCAAGATGCGTGGTGGGGAGAGAATACAGGAGGTCATTGTGAACTGCATCTCCTACCTTGACACGCGCACTGAGTTCTGGCACCAGCAGAAGCCCATCTATGCACGGGAAAGGGAACGTAAGCTCATGCAACAGAAATGGAACAAGACTCGTCACAAGCCACCTTCTGACCCCACGAGATTTGTACTCAAAAGCCTTGAGGAGATTGACGCTGGTAAGATGGGATTCATGATGAATACAACTGCTCAGTGTTTTTGCTTGTTTTGTTATTGTGGTTTTCAATCTGATAAACGTTCATGTATTTGTCCCCTTTAAGTATTGAGTGCTGGAAATGCAGAGGTCAGCCTCAAGAAAGCTCGAGATGTCATGAAAACCGTGCTGGGATGGTCAGAGGAAGTGGTACCTAACAAGAAAGAGGTGCTGGGCAACCTACACAGTTGCATTGGGAATGCCCTCATTGATCTGGGGGATATGGAAAAAGCGCTAGAGAACCACCAGAAGGACCTGGAGCTGGCTACACAGTGGTGATTCAACATTCAAGATTATTTAACATTCCATTATACAAGTATAAGAGAGTCAGTATAAGAGAAATGATGTGGAGACCTTGGAGGAGCACACACCCCCATATTTGAAATCCCATTGGCTGTTCTCCTTCTCTATAACAGTTCTCTTCTTCATTAACAGCAAACTCCCTGATGCGAAGTCACGTGCTCTGGACAACATTGGCAGAGTCTATGCCCGAATTGGAAAGTTCCGAGAAGCTATAGAAGTGTATGTGAACAATGAAACAAATCATTTGTTTGTCTAGGTGAATGATGTGCTGGTTTGGTAAACAGGAAAGATGTTTGTTCAAGGCTAACACCGACTTTGCCTCTCTTCATATTTGTGTTTTTAGCTGGGAGGAGAAGATTCCCTTGGCTTGTGGTGTTTTGGAGAAGACCTGGTTGTTCCATGAGATCGGTCGATGCTACCTGGAGCTGAAGCGCTACACAGAAGCCAGAGACTATGGCGTCCGTTCCCTCGCTGCTGCTGATGAAATTGCGGACGAGAAGTGGCAGCTGAATGCCTGTGCTTTAGTGGCACAAGCGGAATGTAATTCTTCAAAGTATAATAGAACAGGATGAATGTAATAATGTAGGTTGAAGTGTCATTCCTTTAAAAACTTTAGCTTTTTCTGATCAGCCAATTGCCTTCTCTCTCATCACAGTGAAACTGGGAAACTTCAAATCTAGTGTGTCAAATTTTGAAAAAGCCTTGTTCCATGCTAAGGTGCTACAAGATGACCTTGCCAGGGATGCCATTCAGAAGGTGACCTCTCATCATTTCTGTTCTGCTCTTGCATGATGTGTTCATTTAAAAGAGTGTTAATTTAACTTCTACAAATCAACTTCTACTTAAATTAACACGCACACGTTAACACTGTGTGTCCTCTTTCAGGCCCTTCGAGAGGCAAGACAACATTCAGCACAATAATAAGAGTGGTGACACTTAAAGACCCGTGGGGGACAAATAAAAGTTGAACTATCAAAAGCAAACTGATAAAGTATTTTCAATGTTATTTGTACTGATCTCTCTCTTTGACATTGGGTATAAATAATTCCATGTTTATAAAACAGTGACAGATATTTACTACTCATTTCACTCACAAAGGTTCTCTCTATTTGTTCAGGCATTTCGTAACAAAAGATAACAATTATCTCATCTCCATTTGTGGTGAAAGATTTAGAAACCAACATTGTTATGAAAACTATATATTTTAATACATTATTGAATCATGTTCTGCATTAAATATAACTGCATAAGCTGCATAAGCCCTGCAAATGTAATTTGTCATTGAGTGTTATCTTTCTAAATTACAAACATAAGCATCTTGAATTGAATGGAATTTAAAATACTTTATTGTTTAAATTTTGCATGTAAACGGTATAAATGTCTTTGCTTGCATGTGCAGAGTTCTGCTATAAAGAAGGGTACCCACATCATATCGCATCCAAACAGGATCACCTGAAACAAATCAAATCACTAGAAGTAAATATTGTGAACAGACTAAATATTGCTAAATGGTTGTAAGATGTCTACTTCATCCTGTAAAAAGATCACTTCTATTAAATGGAAATATATGGTGTCCATTTATCAACTATTTATCAACTATTTAGGAAGTACTGATTTGGAAAGGACACTGGGTCAGTGGAGTGATAAAGGAGAGGATTGTGATCATCTAATATTTTGCCACTTAAGCATTGTAATGCTTTGCCGTGGTAATAGGACAGTTGGGTTTGTTTGCAGCCTGTAATTTCACTACCCAGTTTAATAACTTTAAGTAAATGCATTCCATGTAGTACAGTATGTGGTTGGTCTAACACAGCCCCAAGTTACTTAAAAGAGCTCAATTGCTCCATCTCCTGGCCCTTTGTGTTTGATAGGTTGTTCTTGTTACATCTTCTAGACACATTTCTTTGGTTTTGGTTACTTAACAAATGATGACTATCACCAAACTACTTTGCCTTTCCTCTTAATGTTCAAGGTTCTGATCACACTGGGCACTCATTCTCAGCTTGTTGCTGAGACTGTGTATTTTCATATTGAAGCTATCATTTAATGTCTCTTAAATAGTATTATTTTATAATATTAAAGCGGCACAATGTAACCTTTTTTATGAATAAAATGTAATTTTGTCCAATCTGTATGATAGAGTATGTTAATACAATATAACTTATACAATTGGGGTGGTTGTATTTTGTCTCCCTGCTCTTCTCCTCTGCTCAAGATTCAATTTATCCCCTGAGCAAGCAGTGCAGGCTGTTTTAGTGGTAAAAATGCAGTAAACCGGGTTCAAATCCGGGGTAGAAGAGGAAAGTTACATAGTGCAGCTTTAAGTCTATCTTTGCCCATTACAGTCCAGTCCAAACATGTTGCAATGTAATTATGCTTTTGCCACAGAGCCATAAAACCAGACTGAGGGACAGTGATTATGTACATAAATCAAAGGAGGATTATGATTGTGTGTTATAATAACAATCATTTAAACCGTACAACAACCTGAGTTTGTAGAAACAAATTAGACTATTCCTATAAAATACGGTCACAGTCACTGGATTTGAGAACAACAGAAGCTTTGACCTCATTGCAACCTGTCAGTTTGAATCTGTTTTCCCCTGTGTGAACAACATTTCCTCATCAGAGCTATTCATAACGCACACCACTTCCCCATTTCTCACTTCTATGATTTCAGTGGGATTCCTTTTGTGGTCATAAGCAGATGATTTCTGTTTTCATGTTGCAGAGACCAGGGGCCATATGATTATAGTGAAAAGACACTTCCTGCTTTGAAAAACCCCTACTATTATCATGTGTCATGAAACTAAATCTCTTGCTTCACAATCAATGCTTCATATGTTCAGCCATAATGAGCCATCATCAGACTTTGTAACAGAAATTAATTTAACTATATTGATTGTCCAGCATTAAGTTGATCAAAATACTCCTCCGTGCCACTGTGTTCTTTTATCTTCTTTCTAGGACCATTTTGTGTTCCACTCCCATTTACAGTCGGATTAAATTAATAGATTATATTAGGCCGAATATTTACGCCCCAACCTCTGTCTCTCTCACCACATTTTCATTCTTAGATTGATGTTGTAAACAAATAAAATGTCTTTGTCTTGTGTGTTTATATGCAAATACTTGTTTATTTATAGATGAAAGTATAGGCCTAAGATTATATATTTCATTTATATTTTGTGCAATCAAACTTTTATTTATTCTGATTTAGGTAGGCCTAAGCTATTTAAATGGAAAGTGTTGTGATGATAGGCGATGACCTGCACCGAAGTGAGTGATATGATATAACCCCATATATTACTGTAAGCATAACATAAATAAATGGTCCCTTGAAACATTTTGAGACATGTCATAGCAGAGGAAAGACATCTGCAGCAAATTAAATGAATAATGAAGAGTCTGTTTGATTTCAACTTCAACTTTATTGTCACATCACATCACAGCTTTGTGTGTATCAATTACACAGATACCCACAAATGCATAAGGCCATACATACATGGTTAAAAACAATTGTATATTGTCAACTCAGTAGGCTATTATTAATTGTATTTACTGCACCAGTGTCTACCCTGTTATGACCATGGTTATATCACATCTGTGAAAATGGTTCATTGAGCCAGATGGCATGATGGCAGACAAACTGTTAGTTGAAATCAGCTGAGCCTGAGCCTGTGACTCAGCCGGACTCGTTGAGTCTATGATCTGTACATGAGCAGGGTGAGAAAGCATTGCTTTTGTCTGTTCTGATATGACACCAGACCAGTCGGGTAGGGTATCAATGTCATATTGATATGAGAGCAGCATCAAATACTCTACAAACAAGACATTCTTAGTTTTGTATTCTTCTGGCTGGGCGATGCTTATTCAGATGTAGGCTACATATCTGTATTAAGCATCGCCCATGTTTGTAGCAATGCCACCCCATACACTCGACCCCACCTCTTCTAGTACACATTAGAGTAGCTCTCGCCCCACCCCTCTAGCGCGCCAGCAGTTTCAGGAGGGGATTCGATCCCATAGCGCGGGGAGATGGTCGCGCCACGATTGGTGAACTGGTTGTCAGGTAATCTCTCAAGACAGATTCAGCTCTCTTTTTTTTTTACCGAATGGGTTCCCACTAGGCTGGTAGTTTGTCAGGTAACCAAAAATCCACTGCACCAAGACTCCAAAATGTGGGATCTAGCCTACTACTGTATTACTATTATATATGTATCTAACTTTGATTAAACCAGAGTTAAAGTGAGAAAACTGTTGTCTGTCCACTTTGTGTGTGTGTGTGTGTGTGTGTGTGTGTGTGTGTGTGTGTGTGTGTGTGTGTGTGTGTGTGCGCGCGCGCGCGCGCGTGCGTGCGCGTGCGTGCGTGTGTGTTGCCCTATTGCCTAACAACCAACTGGCCAATCACAACTCGACCGTCCCTCCGGGCTATGGGATTGGGGTCTACCTTCCCGTTTTGTTTCTTCAAGTGCTGGGCGTGGACTGACTGCCCTGTCATTGTAAAGGAAGACTCGCATGGTCCACGGCGACACTGACATTTCCAGCAGCAGATTTGGTAAGAAGCAGGCTTCCAAACACGCACGTTTTGTCAGGGTTGCAGGTGAACTTCTTCCTCAAGTTGTCTTTATTCAGCTTGACATCGTCCCTTATGCCTTTGTGACACACAACGTGTTTGTACGTGGCGTGGTTGGTTGAGTGCCACGCCAGTGTTTTTGTCTGTTGTGGGGTGCATGATGATGAAGGCAGTCCTCCTCGACCATAAAGTGCTGCAATGTGATTTAATATTTAATATAAAAACCGAAGTTGACTTTATTTTGAGAATACCGTGACCATAGCTTCTTAAACTTGTTTTGTTTTCCTCTTTACCGGCTTCCTTTTTATGTGCTGAATGTTTGGTGCGAGCATTTAAACAAAAGGATGGCCATGCTCTCACTGTGCGCCATTTAATTCACTATGAATCCTAAGTGTAGACTAGAGGACCATGCCATGTGAGCCATGATGTTTCGCATCATCGAAAAGACGAAAGCGTGACTATTTAATTTTGATGTCTTGCTTGCATTGTTTCCGTCAAGGGCGTCTGACTTGGCAAGCTCAGCTGTCTTTTTAATTTAACAGAGGTAACGGTTGCAGTGTGCTTCTTGACACGCAAGGCATTTCCCAGAAAGTATAGGTCTCATAATTTTAATGAGTCAGTTGTACGCGTTTGCTTACCTTTTTTATTTGATTTGATTTGGCCCTGCATTGTTTTGTTTGTTTTTGGTAAATCGACTATTCATTTATGACGATGATGATACAGGGTCTTTGTCTGCCGCCACTGGCTGGGTCTGGCGCAGCTGTTTCGGTCACACAGGGTGTGAATGATAAACCCAGCTTGTCATCATAGGGCAACACGCCTTTGTGTCCTATAATACTTGCTTTGCTTTATATCTGAATTACACTCTTAGTTTGACAGCTTAAATAAAGAGTACCATGGCAAGTTGAATTTGGGCCAAGAAGCCCTTTGCTTTTTATCCTCTGAGGCCCTATGAGCAAAAACAAATCCTGTTGAACAAAAGCAATACTTTAATATCTGTCTCAAATAAGCATGGGTGCTTTTTGTAATGTTAAAAAAAAAACATTAAAAAAAACGTCTTTTCTTTCGAAATCTCTCTCTCTCAACAAGTATAATTGGCTTAGGATCTGCAGTGTAAAATATGGGGCTGTTAGCAACATCTAGTGGATTACAATAAGATAATGTCACCCTCATGTGCTTCCCTTGAATCCCTTCCAAAAACCCTGTTGAAACAATATTGGATTAATGGCGACTTAAACCATTATTTTTCATAGGATTTCCTCCCATATCCCAACTCCATGGAAATTTGATGCCATCCAGGTCAATGCTTTTTGTTGGCTAGCTGTTGGTCACTGAGCAGCTCGGCTGAAAAGTACATTGGTCAAAGGCATAATGATGGTTGTTGGATGCTTTTAAATCAAACATGTTTGCCAAAGATTATTTATTTATTATTGCATGGGGAAATTACATTTTCATCTATGCAACTTTGAGGCAGATGTGAATGCTAGGAGAACTTAAGTAGATTTACAGATAAACTATATGACCACAGTATTGATAAGGTCCTTTGGAATTATAATGCCATGTCCAAAATACAACATCCTGAATGCATTGCACTATGCTTGTAGTTGGCAGATTGTGTTGGAGCAAAGACCATTGGTATGCAGGTACACGACTGACATAGCTCAATGCTGACTTACTTACTTACTGTATTTGTTTTTGTTTTTTTAATTAAAGGTGGTGTGTGCAGTTAGACATGGATACCGAGCAGAGTCATGAGGTTTTGGCAGAGACTGAAATGGAAAAAGTGACTGCCTCAAAGTTGGAGACACCATATGAGTTCACAGATCCTGAGAAGCTACCAGCCCCAGTGGTTGAAGAAGCTGGAAAGCTTGCGGTGAATGGCCATGAGGCAGAGAAATTGCTCATGAAGGGAAATGAGATGGATGCATCGCCACCAACATTGACATTACTGTCTCAGACTGCGGCACAGGTGGAACCTCAAGACATGTCAGAACAAGAGAAATTATTCTCCCTTGAGAAGGGAGCTGGTAAACTGGCAGTGCTGCCTAATGTGTTGACAGAACAAGCAGAACTAGCTGGGCCACCCAAAACGATCCCTGACCCAGTTAAAGCATCCAACAGCACAGAACCAGAAAACATGCAGCTTGAACGGCAGCCAGTCGTGGAGAACACCCCAGAACCTTTGCGCAAACCTCTGTCAGCGGATGCCCCTGAACCAGAGCCAGAGAAATTGGTCGAATCAGTTCCAGAAGCTGCTGGACTGCCAGAGCAAACGCTACGTGAACCAGTCGCACTGCTGCAGCCGGTGGGAGTGGAACAACACAGCAAACCAGAGGAAGTGCCAAAGCAAGCGGAGAAGATTGTGGCAAATGTAATGGACACTCTGCCAGCAGAAATCATTAAAGAGGTGATGGCGGAGAAGCATGCAGCAGAGGAGGAATTAGAGCTCGAGATGGAACAGAAGGAAGCAGAGCTCAAGAAAGAGGAAGAAAGGAAGATGGCAGAGCTCAAGAAAGAGGAGGAAAGGAAGGAGGCAGAGCTCCAGAAGGAGCAGGAAAGGAAGATGGCAGAGTTCGAGAAGGAGCAGGAAATGAAGATGGCAGAGTTCAAGAAGGAGCAGGAAAGGAAGATGGCAGAGCTCCAGAAAGAGGAAGAAAGGAAGGAGGCAGAGCTCAAGAAGGAGCAGGAAAGGAAGGAGGCAGAACTCAAGAAAGAGGAGGAGAGGAAGATGGCAGAGCTCAAGAAAGAGGAGGAAAGAAAGATGGCAGAGCTCAAGAAAGAGGAGGAAAGGAAGATGGCAGAGCTCAAGAAAGAGGAGGAAAGGAAAGAGGAGGAAAGGAAGATGGCAGAGCTCAAGAAAGAGGAAGAAAGGAAGGAGGCAGAGCTCAAGAAAGAACAGGAGGAGGAAAGGAAGGAGGCAGAGCTCAAGAAAGAACAGGAAAGGAAGGAGGTAGAGCTCAAGAAAGAACAGGAAAGGAAGGAGGCAGAGCTCAAGAAAGAAGAGGAAAGGAAGATTAAAGAGCAGGAAAGGAAGGAGGCAGAGCTCAAGAAAGGGGAGGAAGTGAAGGCAGCAGACCTAAAGCAAACTGAAGAAAAGAAGGAAGCTGAGCTAAATGGAACAGAAGGACAGAAAGAAGCAGAGCTGAAGGAGACAGAAGAACCGAAGGAAGCTGAGCTGAAGGAAACTGAAGAACAGAACATGGAGGAAGAAGAGAAAGACCCTACTCCTGGCTCCTTGTCTTTTGCCCTCCTGGAGCAGGAACAGACCAAAGTCTCCATGCAAGCCTCTCGTACCCTTGTTGTCCTCCGAGGCCTCCCAGGCAGTGGTAAGAGCCGTGTGGCCCGTGCCATAGCAGACCACTTCCAGGACCTTTGCTCTGTCTTCTGCGCAGATGACCATGGTATCAAACCTGAAAACCCTGAAGCATCCACGGATGGGTACAAGGCACTGGACGAGGCAGTGGTTGCCCATTGCAGCGCACAAAAAACTGCCCCTATGGTGGTAGTGGTGGATGACACTAATCACACCCAGGATCGGCTGGCCCGCCTGGGGGAGATTGCAGAGCAACAGCGGCTGGTGGTCGTGTTCTTGGAGCCCCGCACAGAGTGGAGCCGAGATTTGTCACTGCTACCCAAGAAGACTGGACGGGATCTGAAGGAGGCCCAATTCGAAGCAATGAACGGCCCATTTGAGGAGACTATTCTTCCTCTCTTTTTTGGCTGGTTTCTGACCCCCACCACCCAGGACAAGGTCAAATGCACATCAATGGATTTCCTGAAAACACTGGACACCTTAGACGCCTTCAAGAAGCACTCGGCAGACTGTGAGTGAATTTAATAATGCACAAATTGATAAAACAAATAATTTTAAGCAGCCTAAACATTTAAAAGTGTTGACTGTGATTACAACTGATCCTGTTTTTTTTTTGCAGTCAATATGGAAGCAGAGAAAGAGGTGGATCTTGAGCAATATTTCCAGTCCAAGGGCGTTCTCCATTGCACCACCAAATTCTGTGACTATGGCAAAGCTGAGGGAGCAAAAGAATATGCAGAAGAAACGGTAAGTGTAAAAAAAAAAAAACATCTTGTCCTCAATTCAAACTTTATTAAAGCTAAACATTTGAACAAGAATCTGAGTCAAATATATATATTTGGGGCAATTTGCTTTTAACATGGACTGACTCTTGATCTCTGCCTCTCCCTCCACTCTAGGCTGTTAAAGAGCTGTATGGCTCTGCATTTGAGCTGTCTCTGAGTGCCCTCTTTGTCACACCTCGTACTGTTGGCGCCAGAGTGTCACTCTCTGAAGAGCAGCTTGTGCTGTGGCCAGCCGATGCAGAGAAGGAGGTGCCCGCGGCCGCCTCGCTGCCTTTGGGCAGCCGCGCCCACGTCACTCTGGGCTGTGCCAATGACGTGGAGCCAGTTCAAACGGGTATTGATCTGCTCGAAATCCTGGCTTTGCAGCAGGACGGCCAGCAGGGGGAGCTGGTGGAGGAGATGGAGCTGGGGTCTCTGGCCTATTATGGAAATGGCAAGTGGCTGCTGAGTCTGAGGGAGCCCATTTCTGTTCAGGCTATCTTCTCCAGCTTGTACCACCCCAAGAAGGCTGACCAGACCAAAAAGGAGACTGAGAAGAAAAAGAAGAAGTGCACCATATTGTAAACGGCACAGGTGGGGTGTGTGTGGCTCGGGATGAACGGTGTAATAGGAATTAGGTTTAGTTTTTGGAGGGTTTGTGCTATTTTTAGGGCTTCTGTTACAGCCTACCCTAAACCCACAAGCTGTGTGCCTTTTTACTGTTGATTTGCACCACAATCCAAGATGCCTTCAACCCACTTAGGTAAAACTTGTTCAGTATCTTACCACATAAAACGTGTTCAGTATCTTACCACATATACATGTGCCAGAGTTGCAACACCTTGCAATTTGCTTAGATCTCATAAGATGCAGTGTTAGACAAAGGTAGTACAGCCTCCCTTCCTCATCATCTTTATAATTCCTGTCTGTGATCCTATATTTCCCCTCTATAAATGGTAGCTTGTTCAGTATTCTTTTATGCGAGTGATTCATTAGGTATTTGCATTACATGAAGCAATTTTCATTCCATGTCCGCTTACATGCTTATCACATTTTCTCATCTGTTAAAAGTATGTTCGCCTCACTGAGAGATCTGTTAATTTGTCAAGTATCCTGTGGTTTTGGTGAGTTGATGTGCAGCTGTTTTGGGCAACTGTCTTTGAAAATGTAATTGTAGCATATGGGCCAAAGGTATGTAATTAAGTGTACTAGAATGTTATTATTATAAGTCCTTCCTTGTAAATTCTTTGCACTGTGCACTCTTGAAAGGGAGACTGCTGATGAGTTTAGCGTTGTTTCATTACCTTGCACTTGGTACTTATCAAATGCTGTGAATCCAAGTCCACATTTTGCAATCTTTTCTACTGCGCAAAACCCATTGATCCCTTTCAACATCTTTGAACAACACTGCATTTATTACATTTCAATTTTTATCCACATAAACTGACTGTGATTTTCTTTTGTCCTTTTTTTTTGTAGGCCAAGTTGTGCTTGTGTAGCCCTTATGAATCACTATTTTTGCACTTGTTTTGTACACTTAATAAACCGTATGCTTTGCTCCAAATGGAATAAGGTGATTTGTCATTCTTGCCTGATGTCCTTTCAGTTTAGTGCTTGGCATGCTGACTGATAAGAAATGTCAGCTTGACTGCACGCGTTCCTCTTCAGTATATGTTGCAAACTGAAAACGCTTGTCTTTATTTGTTTTACTGTATGTGGTTATACCAGCAGATGGCACTCCTCAGTGGTATGTAACAGGGTTTTTTCTTTGGGTGCACCATATCTGCCCCATGATCCTGTGAAACATGACAATATAATCTATGCCACCTATAACACCCCCAAGTTATCTAGACTAAGTTTTACTGATAACTGCAACAGTCTAGACTGGCTTCATTGTCAATACCCTTGCATAAGGACCTGACACAACATTTATGATTCCGTCATCCAGTTGGTAATCGCCAGAAATTGATAGCTGGCCATGTTTGATAAAAGGATTGCACAGCTGTAATGTGCATGCGCCAACACATTTCGTAACCCATTACTGTCTTCTTTGTGCCAGTGTAATGAGAACCAACATAGTGAAGATACATGTTTTCTATATATAAAACTCTTCTAAATTTGATGTAGGCAAATTAATACAATGTTTATTTTAATGGCCATTATCAGACCTACTTGTACTATGCGTTTTATCCTATAGATACTGTTCACTGTCATGGAGATATATCTTTACTCCCTAATGGCCTCATACTGTGTACTCAATGAAAATGTGTTCTGTATGTTCACAGAAAATGAGCCAAGGCCAATGAAACTCAACTTGAAAAACCTTTATTGATCACTGAAGGGATATTCAGGTGGTAGCATTTAAATATAGTCTATCAAACAGGGAATATATGAATGTGTATAGTATATCACCAGTGAATACTGTGAAATCATGATTATGTTCAGTCTATTAACAGTCTATCAACAATGAACTTATATGTATGAATATATATAATACAGCCAGGCTATCAACAGTTACTTATCCTAATGTGGCACGTGCATGTGTCATTGTTTGGCAATGCACATCCTAATATTCTGTGTACAAGAGTTCATGTGCAGGAGTAAAAATGTAACAGTCTACTCTAGAGCAGGGGTCTTCAACGTGTTTCAAGCCAAGGCCCCTTAGCTGAGAGAGAGATGAAGCAGGGAACCCCCACTACCATATTGTGTAAAATTGTGTTTTTCAGATTACACTTTTTCATATATTTCATAGTTGGATTCATGCTACTGTGTATTTTCAGACAGTTCAACTTTTAAACCCTGAATATTTTCTCAACTTGACCGCTGGGTCTGTACTTGGTTGGTCTGCTCTTTTTTCCTTCTACTACACCGACTCTCCGAAAATAGCAGATCGCTCACAATGCCTGGCAAGATCTGATATTTTCGGCTAATGTTCCCCATCACACAAAAAATTGGTGGATCCCCTGTGGTAACTCAGAGGACCCCCCTATAGGGGTCCCGGACCCCCTGTTGAAGACCAATGGTCAAGAGACAAAAAGCAGTGAACTTGTGCTTTGCAAAATCATAAAATTCAAATTATTTACGTGCGCCATATAGAAGTTGGTCTTAAGGATGTAGGTCTTGGTCTATGATCAAGTGATTTTGTCATTGGCCACTCTGTACATAAAGAACAATGTTGGCCAATCACCGTTGGCAGTGAGTGATTGCCTGGTCGGTGGGCGTGAGCTTGGTGAAGCAACATGAAGCACGGTGCTTCTT